>NW_027507903.1:533527756-533990256 GCF_037356315.1 Lithobates pipiens | reverse complement strand
GCAAGGTTCTGATGGTTCTAGCTTCCAGTTGTTTGAATTTTTGTTGTACATGGATTTTTTCTGTATATTTTATTTTCTGCGTAGTTGCTATTTATGTAATGTATGGTTCGTGGGATAGAATTCTATCTGCCTCTTGTGTCAACGCATTGGTTCCTATGTTCTTATGTGCTTACTGGCATACAGGAAATTACGGTATGTCCTATATGCACATATGTGTATTACCATGTTTATTTATTCCTGGTAATTTCTGGGATTGAGGTTCCATTGTACTGAGTTTGCGGTAAAAATCCGTTTATTTTGTACAATTTGACATTTTTGACAAGCACAATCTGGCATGTAATATATTTTATTTTTATTTTTTTTGCCAAATTTGAATCTGTTATGGAATACATCTGTTACGTTTTTTATAATATATTTTTTACTTGTTTTTTTGCCTTCCTGATATGAGGGTAGTGTATTTATTTTTAAATAAGTTTATTTTTCGCCTTTTCTTTTTCTTTTCTTTTTCCCTTTACTAGTTTCTGAGACCCGGAATTATTGTGGATAGTAAATTATTATGGGTCCTGATGGAATGTGTGCGCTTCCGCGCACGTTCATTTGCGTTCCATTAGCAACTGGTAGTTGAGCGTCATTATCTGATGTTATTTATTCCTACAATAAAGTTTTAGTTTACAAGATGTGCGCTCCGGCGCACGTCTATTTGCGTTCCATCATTAACTGGCATTGGGGCGTTTCTATCGACATCACTTCCGGGATCTGACGCATCCCCACGTGGGAGCTCTGTAGGTGCGGTGCGTCTCAGCCTCTGTCTGGTCGTAGCCCAGCGAAGACCGGAAGTGATGTCAGAATAGTTTTTGCGTTGTTTTCCTGATTGGCTGATGAGTTCACTGCTACCCATGACCCGGAAGTGACATGCTGTGTTTTCCTGATTGGTTGATGAGTTCACTGCTACCCATGACCCGGAAGTGACGTGCTGTGTATAGCGTCACGGTTTTTGAATATTCACTTTTCTGCGTTATGGAACATTCGTAAGGCCGGCTATGATATTTATTATGGAAGGCTTTATTTTTAGTATCTCGTGACATATGATTATGGGGTCGTTTATATAATAACACGGCAATGAGGCGTGGAACGCACGCCGGATGCCAGGTCAAACCGGAAGTAACATGCGGTGACACAGGCAGATCGAATTTTCGCCCAGATTGGTATGTCTAGTATAAAAGTAAGTGGTCTGCAGTGGAGTAGTACCCCAGATGACGTCTTTTGAGGACGAAACGCGTCGGGACTCCTACTGCAGCTCTATTTTTTATATGATATAAGCGCTTAATTCATTGGATACATGTAAGTTCATTACTTATTTTATTAAAAAATTTTAAACGGATTTACACTATTGTGGCCCTCATTTTCTCCCTGTATGAGTTCCACAATGTGCGTTGGAGTTTAAAGCGGAAGATTTTCCCATCGTTTGAGTACTTGGTTGAAAATTCCCTGGAGAGTCATTTATGGTGGAGAGCTCTATATAAGAGTATTTAGAAGCCTGATTGATCCTTCGAATATATATTCGCTTGGATCCATTCAATTTGGTAAGCTTACATCCTATTTGGTGATGGAAATGCCACAGGGTGCCTGCATGTGGTCCTTATAAGAAGAAGGTGGATGGTTCTTTCCCTCTCACGTGTGGATTGGATTTAATTTAAATTAAACAATAGACTATTTTTTTGTATATTTTGGACTTTTTTCACATTATTTGATTTCTTCAGTTCAAAAAAATTTTGAAAAAAAAAAAAAAAAAAAAAAAATGGCAAGGTTCTGATGGTTCTAGCTTCCAGTTGTTTGAATTTTTGTTGTACATGGATTTTTTCTGTATATTTTATTTTCTGCGTAGTTGCTATTTATGTAATGTATGGTTCGTGGGATAGAATTCTATCTGCCTCTTGTGTCAACGCATTGGTTCCTATGTTCTTATGTGCTTACTGGCATACAGGAAATTACGGTATGTCCTATATGCACATATGTGTATTACCATGTTTATTTATTCCTGGTAATTTCTGGGATTGAGGTTCCATTGTACTGAGTTTGCGGTAAAAATCCGTTTATTTTGTACAATTTGACATTTTTGACAAGCACAATCTGGCATGTAATATATTTTTTTTTTTTTTTTTTTGCCAAATTTGAATCTGTTATGGAATACATCTGTTACGTTTTTTATAATATATTTTTTACTTGTTTTTTTGCCTTCCTGATATGAGGGTAGTGTATTTATTTTTAAATAAGTTTATTTTTCGCCTTTTCTTTTTCTTTTCTTTTTCCCTTTACTAGTTTCTGAGACCCGGAATTATTGTGGATAGTAAATTATTATGGGTCCTGATGGAATGTGTGCGCTTCCGCGCACGTTCATTTGCGTTCCATTAGCAACTGGTAGTTGAGCGTCATTATCTGATGTTATTTATTCCTACAATAAAGTTTTAGTTTACAAGATGTGCGCTCCGGCGCACGTCTATTTGCGTTCCATCATTAACTGGCATTGGGGCGTTTCTATCGACATCACTTCCGGGATCTGACGCATCCCCACGTGGGAGCTCTGTAGGTGCGGTGCGTCTCAGCCTCTGTCTGGTCGTAGCCCAGCGAAGACCGGAAGTGATGTCAGAATAGTTTTTGCGTTGTTTTCCTGATTGGCTGATGAGTTCACTGCTACCCATGACCCGGAAGTGACGTGCTGTGTTTTCCTGATTGGTTGATGAGTTCACTGCTACCCATGACCCGGAAGTGACGTGCTGTGTATAGCGTCACGGTTTTTGAATATTCACTTTTCTGCGTTATGGAACATTCGTAAGGCCGGCTATGATATTTATTATGGAAGGCTTTATTTTTAGTATCTCGTGACATATGATTATGGGGTCGTTTATATAATAACACGGCAATGAGGCGTGGAACGCACGCCGGATGCCAGGTCAAACCGGAAGTAACATGCGGTGACACAGGCAGATCGAATTTTCGCCCAGATTGGTATGTCTAGTATAAAAGTAAGTGGTCTGCAGTGGAGTAGTACCCCAGATGACGTCTTTTGAGGACGAAACGCGTCGGGACTCCTACTGCAGCTCTATTTTTTATATGATATAAGCGCTTAATTCATTGGATACATGTAAGTTCATTACTTATTTTATTAAAAAATTTTAAACGGATTTACACTATTGTGGCCCTCATTTTCTCCCTGTATGAGTTCCATAATGTGCGTTGGAGTTTAAAGCGGAAGATTTTCCCAACGTTTGAGTACTTGGTTGAAAATTCCCTGGAGAGTCATTTATGGTGGAGAGCTCTATATAAGAGTATTTAGAAGCCTGATTGATCCTTCGAATATATATTCGCTTGGATCCATTCAATTTGGTAAGCTTACATCCTATTTGGTGATGGAAATGCCACAGGGTGCCTGCATGTGGTCCTTATAAGAAGAAGGTGGATGGTTCTTTCCCTCTCACGTGTGGATTGGATTTAATTTAAATTAAACAATAGACTATTTTTTTGTATATTTTGGACTTTTTTCACATTATTTGATTTCTTCAGTTCAAAAAAATTTTTTCACGATTTTATGCAAGTGTGGTGCAGTCTGAGAAGCATCACTGAATGTTATTTAATTTTGACACTTATATAATATTGTTATATCACTAAGTAGTTTAAATAGACTATTTTTCTTCTTTTTTCTATAGCGCTACACTATAATTTAATACCTTATGGCTTATTGCCTTATTGCAGTGGGACCTAGGATTCTCTTTGGCTTCAGCACTGCTGGTTGCACAGCCCAGAGATCACTGGCTTTCCAAACCTCCCTGTTAGTGTGTCACAATGCATAATATAATATAATATATTTGCATAAGAAGCAGAGAACATAATTGCACACAACAAAGTGAGCCTTCCCAATCTTACCTTGTTTTCTCCTTTCTCAGTTGATGGATACCTACATTTAGTAAAACAAGTAACCACAAGTTATTGATAGAACTGCAGATAAGAATGTTGAGGGGGGGGGGGGGGATAAAACCATTCTACTGCACAGCCAGTTCCTGGAAAAAAATTATAAACTTTCCCTCAGAGAACTTCCTGTAAGGGAATGACTACTTCCCTCATATGGATGCTTGCACAATTTTTAACTTGCAATTAATAAAACAAACAATTTCTGCCTCATATTCCCATTGTTGGAGGCTTACCAGGAATCATCCTGCGTGGAAATTCCAACCTAGTGTTAAACTCTAAACTTGACAAATCTCCTGATACTAATGCTATGCTTTGACCCAGAGGCGGCTCTCTAATTAGGCAAATTAGGTGATCGCCTAAGGCCTCGCACTCACAGGGGCCTTAGGTGCCTAATTTAAGAGCCACCTCTGCTGACAACAATGCATTCTGGCCTGCAGAGGGTTAATGCTGCCTGTGAGCTCTATGGTCAGGCAGTGGAGAGAGGACGGGGCCGTGGCTGTGTCTTGGGTAGGAGGCAGAGCCAGCCAGCACTGTGTGGGGGCGGAGACTCATTCCAGCAGCTGGAGCAAAATTAAACGTATTCCCGCTGCTTCAGAGACACAGATCGCCCCCGTCACCCCCAACTGGAATGCTCCGCTGAATGATCCCTGCACACCCGGAGGAGGTAAGCAGAGCTGTAGAGGGGAAGAGTAGGGTCCCACCGGAGAGAAAGCCTCACCAGCTCGGTATATGGAGCCGATGAAAGGGGGAGGGAGGAGAGAAATGGTGTCGGGCCGCCCCTCTCTGAGGCTGTCAATCAGGGTGGGGGGATTTGGGCCCCAGCTGCAGGGAGAGGCACAGCTACCTTGCCAGAACCCCTTCTGCAGCCAGCTACCACCAGCATGAGAGAGCCAGCCCCCCCATCCCTGCTCCTCCAGCATCCCTCAGCCACTGGCCTTTAAATCCACCCCCTGCCCCTTCCCCTCCACTACCTTCCTCCTGGTTATCAGTGCCACAGTCAGGGCAACTCAGTCCCATGCCAGTGTCCCAGTGTGCCAACCTGTGCTTGACAGCCCCTGACCCCTCCCTCTGCCTAGCCCTTACCCCCACCTATGCAGGGCTCCACTGCAGGGGGTGTGGAGGTGCCAGTCCTGATCCTCAACCATGGTGCTGGCACTGCCTGCTGATTGGCTTCTCCACTGCTAGCTCCCTCACTGACACCAGCACCGAGATAGAACACTGACACAGCACCGAGATAGAGAGCACTGACACCAGCACCAAGATAGAGAGCACTGACACCAGCACCGAGATAGAGAGCACTGATACTAGCACCGAGATAGAGAGCACTGACACCAGCACTGAGATAGAGAGCACTGACACCAGCACCGAGATAGAGAGCACTGACACCAGCACTGAGATAGAGAGCACTGACACCAGCTCTTAATATATCTAATTTATACAATTATTTTTTTTATCGCTTGGATTATTTTTTCCCATTATGGGCATACGTGGGGCCTAGGTCTAGGTTTTGCTTAATGCCTCACAAAGCCTAGAGCTGCCTCTGCTTTGACCAGTCATTACAGCGTTTAACACTATCCTAACACAGTGCAGGCTCCTGGATCTTTGGCAGGATCTTTGGCATACACTGGCCCAAGACTATCCGCATGCTATGATCTTAAGAGTACCATGGTTAGATCATCATAAATTTTGGGTTTCAGGTTGAGCATGAGTTCAACCCAAACCTCAGTTTGTTCATAGTTAATTGAACAAACTGGCCATATTGTTTCTAAACAAGCATGAACCTGATGTCTATCATTTTTGGGTGGTAGTGAAACCTCCATTAAATAAAAGGTATCTGGGTGGTTTATTTACAAACAGCAGCTGGCCATGGATCTGTAACACTACTCCTACAAAATTACAGATCCCCACCACCTCTGTTTGTAATAGGCAGGCAATAGGCAATAGGGTTTGGGCTGTTAGCAGACAATAGGCAATAGGGTTTTGGGCTGTTAGCAGACAATAGGCAAAAGGGTTTTGGGCTGTTAGACTTTTTGCTGGGTTTGCTGAACCTCCTGAAAATCGTACTTTACCCAAATCACTCTTATCCATAATCATAATGACCTTATAGGTATAACTTGCTTTCCTCTCTTAACTCATACTAAACCCTCCTCATGGTCTCTCAGTGATTCACTGTCCTTTGAGGAATATCTTCTCTGAAATGGTACCTCAATCTCCTCAGTCAACACTGTCATGCAGAATCATATAGTTCAGCATGCAGCTCAAAAAAAAAAATGATCTGCTTTAATAACTAAACTTGAGGCTGGGTTCACACTAGTGCAATTTGGATGCGTGTTTTCGCATTACAGGAGATTGTGACCGGCTCTCAATAGAGCAGGTTCACACATCCCCATGGTGGCTGCAGAGTGGATTGCACAGGGGTCCTGTGCGTATTTTGGCACCATTTCAGGTCCAAATACAGGCATAAATTCAGGGCTGATTTTTTCCTGAAACAGTGAACAGGGACCCACCGTAGTCAAATGCGAAGACAGTGTGAACCCAGCCTGAAACAGAACTTGACACCACAACATATGCCTCCAAACACATCCCAACCCAACTGTCATGGAAATAGGCTGCGGCAGTTGCACATTCCCGTGCACATGCTCACAGGAATGGCGCTATGGTGCACATTTGGGCGCAATTGAACTGCGCTATAGCGCACACGCATTCGCAGCCCCTCTGAGTGGCATGCACGTGTGCGCACAAGCGCACGCATGGAGTGACCCTTTTACTGTCCTATAAAAGAAGCACCAGCTGGTTCGTCTTCAGCTCTCCTGTGATTCCTGCGCTTGTTCCTGTGACCTGTCTTACCCGTTGTGACCCGGATTGCCTCTAGACTACGCTGATTCTCTCCTGGACCCGACCCTTGGCTTGTTTCTTGGACTTCTGCTCTCTCACGTGCTTGACCCTCGGCCTGTACCTAGACTTTGCTTCTTGTCTCCTGTGATCGACCCTCTGTCTGTTCTTGGATTGCCTTTGTTGCAGCGCTCCCGATTACTACTGATTCCTGATCTGAACTGTGTTTGACCCTTGGCCTGCCTTTGGACTTTGCTCTTTGCCTGACGGACTTGTTGCTGCTGTTTCCTGGACCCTCCCGGGTCGCTACTTACCTGCTCTGCTCAAGCTACCCTTTGATCTCCAAGCAAGTAGCTGTCCCGCTGGTAGCTTGTGCCTCTTTGTGCCAACCACCCTCTGTGCCACCTTCAGCGACCACTCTCTGCATCTTGGGCCTCGATGAGTACACCTTTCATGATACTAACCCATGACAATCTTTAACAACTCAAAAAAATAGAAATGCCTTAAATATCTAACTAATTGACAAAGTTGAAAAACAATCAAATTAAGTTGCTTCAACCCCAAACAACCATCCATACGCCTCAAAACTTGCACTATGTACATAAGTAACCCCAATAAAATTTTACAGACCTGCCAGACAATTTTGGATAAACTATATTCCACACCACAAGTACTAAATACTTCACTCCTAAACAATTTTTTGAAAATATTACACTTACCCATAAGCTCAAATGTTTTCACTCTATCTTAGAATCAAATATCACCATCACTGAGGTGAAACAAGCTGTCAAATCTTTGAAAATGTAAAAGTAGCAGGGCCCAGGTGAGTTCCCCTTGCTTTTCTAAAAGAAAAGAGATGTGGTAGCATCACGTAGCATCACATTTAACCAGCTTTTTCAATGACTCAACATTGCTTCAGAATTGCTTAGGGCCCACATAATTATGACACCCAAACCCCCCAAAAAATCCCCAGCATTGGTCAAACTTTAGACCAATTACCTTTTTATACATTGATGTCAAATTATTTGCCCACATTTTTGTTTCCAGAACAAATACACATTTAGGCCAATTAACATATATAGATCAGAATAAATTCACACTCTTAAGCCAAGTAGAGGGACAAATAAGGAAAACAGTGTATCTCTCCTATAATTCAAAACTTTGCAAGGTTTTCTTTCTCTGATGCCCCATACACACGATTAGAATTTTGGTCGGAACAAGCTCTGTTGGTTTTCCAGACGGAATTCCGATGGGATTTCGCTCAAGCTGTCTTTCATACACACGGTCACACCAAATTCCGATCATCAAGAACGCAGTGACGTACAACACGTAGGACGGGACTAGAAAAAGGAAGTTCAATAGCCAGTAGCCAATAGCTTCCATCTCGTAGTTGAATGTGAGCATGCGTGAATTGCATACACACGTTCGGAATTTCCGATAGAAACTGGTGGAAATTCGGCCAGCAAAATTCTGATGGAGCATACACATGGTTGCATTTTCTGACAAAAAGCTCTCATCGGTCTTTTAACGTGACAATCCAAAAGCATTTGATTCTATCTCTTGGCCTTAAATGTCCTATGTGTTATGCAAATGGGTTTCATCAAGAATTGTATCTTTGGACGATACTTCACTCTGCAGGCTGGGTTTTGGATCCCAGCTTTTTGATCTAGAAAGGGGCACCAGACAGGGATACCTAATGTCCTTGATACTGTGTCTGATTGGCATGGAATTCTTGGCAACCTGCATTTGCTAGAATATATCCATGGCATTGAGCTTGCAGGAATATACAAGAAACTGGCTTTATTCACAGATGATATACTTCTATGTATCTTGGCCCCCATATGTCTTTGCCGTGTGTTTTGCAATTTTGTATCAATATGTTGGTTTCTCAGGGCTAAAGATAACAATCCTTTGCAATGACAAAATCACAAACCTGACAACATATTGAAACTAACTTTATTTTACCTGGACTATACACTTCCTTACCCATACATTTGATACATTATATCAATCCAACTTCCCTGCCATTTTCTAGAAAATTCATAACCTGCTTGACTCTTGGAGCTATTTCAGTATCCTCTGGCTGGGCAGACTAAAGCTAAGATGTCTTTACTTCCAAAGCTACTCTGTCACTTTAGAGTTCTGCCAGTAGCTATTTTATTTCATATCATTCAGTCCATCCAAAATACTATGCTTTATCAGTGGCCAGGTAAGGCTCAGAGTGAATAAATCTACCCTATTTAGACACAGGCTACAAGGTGGATCAGGAGTACCAGTTAAAAAAGACTATTACAAGGCTACAAACATAACTCCCTTAGCCCTCTTCCATGTGTACACGGAACTTCAATTATGTGATCTACTCAAAACTGTGGACTGTAATATAGTGGCAATTTCTTCTATCATCTGGATCCCACCATTCCTCTAACTGACTGGCCTGAACCTCTTTCTCCTCCATTTCTTGAGAACTCTTATATATTTTGGAAATCTCATTTCTCCACACCTCCCTCTAGCTGGCGTTCTGACGTTTCCACAATTTCCTCCTGGAGTTAAGGACCCTCTGGCATTTAAATGGTGGTTTAAAAAAGGCTTCAACACAATTTGCTCATTTCTAACCTTTAAGCAAAGTATACTCTTTCAATATTTTAGAGAATATAATAATCTCCATCCCAATAGAGATTCAACTATATGCAGTGTAATAATTATGTCACCTTTCTACTTAAACTCTGTACCCCACCTTTGATACTTTTACTGCATTTGAATCTAGATACCTTACAGACCCTTGCGCACCTGGCCTGGTAGCTCTTTTTTAATTCTCCTTACATTCTCTACTTCCTAAACTTAAATACATGATAAAATGGGAAGAGAAGATGGGAAAAGCTTTAACAGAATCTGACTGGGAAAGCATCTAGCTGTCCGCAGCTAAAAAATTCTTTAAATATTCTAGCATAGAAAATACATTATAAAATAGTCTTCAGATGGTATGTGACACCAGCCTGAATAACAAAATATGTGCCCTCCTTCATTCTGTCCTGCTTCCATGTCTGCCACTTGGAAGGGACCATGGTGATCCTACCTTTGGGCAAGCCACCTCTGGATCAGGGCCTATAACCTTATTAACTCTACTAAATGAGTGGCCACTCAATAAAGACAAGAAGCAGTTGAACCTTAACCCCTTCACGCCAACTGTACACAAATATGCGGCCTCTCGGCGGGTGGGCCTTAACACTGAGCAGCTGCATATTTGAGCACCAGATTATAAATGCAGCTGTGCTGAGAGCATGTGCCCTGCATGCTCCCAATACAGCTACCAGCGGCTAATGGAAAGCTCCAGACTGCTACTTGCGATCAGTAGATTTTCGATTATGTGACCGCTGTGACAGCCAATCACAGTGTTCACATGATCATAAACCCCACCCCCACCTTCCGGAATCTGAAACCCCTTAAATGGCCAGGAGGTGCTGGCTCAAAGAGGTTAAACTGCATAAGGGATTTTTACTCTTAGAGCAGTAAGGATGTGGAACTCCTGTCCACAATTTGTGGTTTCAGAAAGTAATGTCATTGATTTAAAAAAAAATCTTAGATGGGGCATCTTGTTGAACACAATATACAGAGATATGGGAAGTGGTAGAGACAAATTACACACAGACACCCACACAGTTTGAACTTGGTGGACTGGCATTTTTATTCAACCTTACCAACTCAAGACATGGATGAGTCATTATCCAATAGACCAACTGAAGGAATTCCCCATAAACCTAATAAATTGATCTCTCTCTTACTAAATCGAAAACTAGTTCATGGAAATCCCCAAATCTAAGTTTTACAGAAGTTGAATACTGGATAAACAGAACCATGATAAATTAAATTTAGCAGTGATTTCTCAGAAAAAAACATAACATTCTTTTAAATGTGGACTCCTTTGCTTAATTGTATACAGCTACATTCAATCCCCACTGCTCTGTTATCTATATAATGCTTCCAGGACCAATATTCTGAATGAAATTGGACAATAAACTTCCCCATCCTCCTTTTTATGCTACTGTCAAGGCTGGGCTCAGCCCTTCCTTCTCTGAGCTGGCCGCTCAGCTCTCAGCTAATTGCCAGCTCCTATCTCTCCACAGTTACTCAGCTGTTGATGATATCCTGCTCATTAGTCCTGCCTACTTAAGCTGTTCAGCCCAGAGGAGCTCTGCCTTCACCTTAGCCAACATCACAGAGATGCTCTCCTGCATTCATGTTAAAACACTTGCTTGGCTGACATCCCTTCTGGCTCCAGATCCTGCTTGCTGTTTTACTACGCTCATCTCCGACTCTCTGGCGTTTGGCTTGTCTGACTATCCATTCCGGTTCTTGAACTCTGGCTATGTTTTGACTATGTTTGTTCTATTTACTTTTATTATTAAACAAGTTTGATTTAATTATACTTCTGTCTCGGTCTGATTTCTTGGTTTCTGACAGCTACCTTCGCTTTTTTGATGCTGTCTACTTTCCGCCTTTTCTGCCTAATCTTTCACCTTTCTGCAAACAGTGGAAGACATTGCATACAAATACATTGGACAAAGGTTAGATTATATATACAAATCTTTCACTGCATTTGGCCAAGAACCTGCTGATGTTTCATGATTTCAGCTACATAATAAAAATCATTGACAACAGAAAAAAACATTGAAAGGACATTCTGACTTTTGTATAGCTGCAGTTTTTTGCTGGATAACATTAGCTGTTTTCTGATTGGTTTCACTTTTTACTTAGAATTTCTCTTTAACAGAGTACATACATCTTATGCCCTGTACACACAGTCGGACATTCCAACGTCAAAATCCGTCTGATTTTTTCAGACGGATCTTGGCCCAAACTTGTCTTGCATACACACGGTCGCACAAAGTTGTCTGAAAATCCGATCGTTCAGAACGTGGTGATGTACAACACATACAACGGGACTATAAAGAGGGCAGTAGCCAATAGCTTTTGTCTTGTAATTTATTCTGAGCATGCTTGGCACTTTGTCCGTCGGAATTGTCTACACACAATCGGAATTTAAACGATCAGATTTTGTTGTCGGAAAATTTTAGATCCTGCTCTCAAACTTTGTGTGTTGGAAAATCCGATAGAAAAAGTCAGATGGAGCCCACACATGATCGGATTTTCCGACAACACGATCCAAACGCACATTTTCCGTCAAAGTCCGACCGTGTGTACAGGGCATTATTATTGTATGATCATTAGGTTTCCTTTCTATGACCTGCAGTCCATTCATTTACTTAATAAATTAGGGCAATGCCACCCTTAGATAGTGAACCTTATTTTTTTCAAGCTGCAGTCAGTATGGTGGCACAGTTTATTTCCTACTAGTGGAAGACACAATGAAATGTTAAAGCCCCATTAAACTCTGTTTAAATCAACTGATAATTTTGCAGGTACATCAAATCCAAATTAGTGCAAAGTCTCACAGTTCATTTTCTTTAGAAAGCAGTCAAATCGAAAAATAAAAGTCTTCCCCCATGCCACCATGCTGCAATGAGGACTCCTGTTCTCTGTATATAAACAACAGTCTCTCTGCATAGGTCCCCCGCTCTGCCCTGTCAGGTCTATAGTGCTCCAATCTACAAAGCTCACACCCCCTACTGATTGCAGTGTTCTAGCTAGACTCAGCAGGGAACCTTTGCAGAGAGACCACTGCTTCCACATAAAGAGCAAAGGTCATCATAACAAATTATTTCTAAGATTTTCAAATAGTGATTGCATACTGGGGAATCAGCGTGATATTTGTATCTGCATGTTATTTTTTTACTCCAATCTTTATTCCAAACATTGTGCTTTCTATGGCCGGTCATATACAAAGAACTGAATGTTTAACTAAAAGCAAAATTTTTTGTTAGTTTTAGAGTGGAGGAGAATTAGAACACCTATCAGATTTGTATTGCTGTCTGTGTCCATGTAATGCCGCGTACACATGACCGGACTTTTTGTCAGCAAAGGTCCGATGGAATGAATCCGTCGGACATGAATCCGATTTGTGGGCTCCATCAGACCTTTGCTGTCCAAAAATCTGATGGACTTTATAAATAGAACATGTTTCAAATTTTTCCGCTGGAACTCCACCGGACCCAGTTCCTATCAAGAAATCCGTTCTTGTGTATGCTAATCCGATGGACAAAAACCGACACTAGGGCAGCTATTGGTTACTGGCTATGAACTTCCTTATTCTAGTCCGGTTGTACGTCATCACATTCGAATCTGTCAGACAGTCCATCAGAACTCCACCGAAAGTCCGTTTGAAAGACTGTCGGACCTAGTCCGACGAAAAGTCCGGTCGTGTGTACGCGACATAAGGCTCTATGCACACTGGCGTAAAAAAATTGCTGCTTCTACAGGAATTTTGTGTTCTGCCTGTAGAAGCAGGCATATTTTGAGCTCAACGTTTAAAGACAGGAAAAAAAACAAACCTTCTGGTTCATGTTTCTGTTTGGAGTTTACTGGCAGAAAAAGCTTAAAACTTTCCTAAATGCGTCTAAACTCTGTACAAATTCTTTCTATATGAGCGTTTTTTACTGCCAAGGCAACAGACGTTTTTTTTTAAGCCCAGTGTGCACGGAGTCTTAGGGAGACTCGCCTTCTCTATTTGTCCTGTTTACCATTATCATTGGAAGTGAAAGTGAAAAAAATTGCAAATTTTGGATTGTCCCCAGAACAAGAATAGAGGGGAAATCTTCCAATGGGGACACTAGTTCTGGTGACCCTGGTGACAAACAGGGATTCCTTCACTTTGGAAGGATTTTCTCTCACTTCCTATTTTGGCTAACGGGCAGGAAGTGAAGGGAAATTGTCCCAATTGGGCACAGAGGGCAAAAATAAACCTCACAGGAGTTATAACCCTCCATTGCTCTATTCAAAAAATGGGAAAAAACGTTTTGACTTTAATTCTTCGACATGTGAGGAGAATACAAAATCTGTTTACTGAGTGATGCATTACTAACACTTCATGCTTAAAATGCGTATGGTTAAACATTGCCTTTTTTTCTTTTCAATTGTTTTTATTGAGTTGTGAAAATACAACATGTATCATGTACAACAATCCAAGAACAATCACATGAGACAGTATAAGATAGTTTCTAAACAGGATTCAGTAACCATGTCAGAACAAGACGAAACAGTATCTCGTACGCACATTCTTGGAAAGACTGGTGTAGTGCACGGGAGACATGGTGTTCGAAGGTGTATCTCCTTTAGGGAAACAGCCTCTAAGTAATGAGTATGCTTGGGAATCTAAAACCTTAGCAAAACATTAACAAAACAACCTATAGTATTCCATGACTGTAACTGGACCCCTGAATCCCCAAAGATATAGATTATTGAAGAGGGGGGGGGGGGCAAATTCCCATCTTAAACTACTTGTACTTGACATGAGAGGTAAACCATAAAAAGGGTATAAATTCACATCGAAATTTTCCCAGGTCAAGTAGTGACTAGACAGATGGAGATGACCTCCTTTGCATAGCTAGGAGGAGGTCTGCCCGCCTTAGTCTTGGTGCCTGTCACAACTAGGCCTCGGTGCCGTTGGAACTCGACCCTTTGGCAGCAGTGTGAAAGAAGGCCTGAGTGGGAGGCTAGGAAATATTGCTATAAACCCGGTGGAGTCTCCCGCGGCAGCCCCCTAGATCACCACTCCACCCCTATGGAGTGGGATAGCTCGAGGGACTCCCACTAAAGAGACCCCCACCTGCTTCCCTCTGCTCCTCCAGGGGGCATTCAGAAATTGTGGCCCCCGGGTGGGAGGCAGCGGGACGTTCGATGGGGGCTCCCAGGCCTCCTTTGGTAAATCTTTCCAACACCGGCTATTTCCAGTTGGTTCAACAAAGATTAAAGAAAGGCGAACTCTTGAGTAAAGAGTCTATCAAACCAGTATCATATTGTTAGAAATCCTGATCAAGTATAGTAAGAAGAGAAAGGTAAAAAGTGGGGAGAGGTGTGGAGGGTGGTGGGGGTACAGGGATCAGGGTTGTGGCTCCATCCGTGTAGACATTATGATTGTAAGTGCCCTGGATAGAGTGGGACTTTGATGTACTGGGCCCATGGTTCCCAGGTCATCTCAAATTGTTGGACAGTATTTCACAGTTTTGCCACTGTTTGTTCCTGTACCATAATCCAGGAGATTTTGTTCCTGGCAGCCAGGAGGGATACCTTGGAGGTTTTCCAGGCCTTTGCTAGTGTGATCTTGGCTCCCAAGCTCATTAAGAAAATTAGTTGTTGAGTGTGCTTAGGGCTGTGTTGTAATCTGCGGTTCAGCAAAATATACGAAGGGTCCTGAGGAACCGGAGCCCCCATGACCTTTCGCACTAGGTGCAAAAATCTGTTCTAAAAATTTCGTATTCGGGGGCATGTCCACCAGATATGGAGCATTGTGCCTATATGACCGCAGCCTCCGAAACAGAGGGGCAAAGTCTTTGGGAACATCTTGGAGAGTCTCGCAGGGACGTAGTACCATTTGGTTAGAATTTTAATGTTAGCTTTGATTAAGGAAATGTTCAGAATACCTTTAGATGATCTCCTGAAAACTTGAAACCACGTCTCCGGATCCAGCTGGATGTCCAAGTCACTTTCCCAAGAGCGGGCGTATGCCGGCTTGTCATTCCTATCGGCCAGGGACGAATAAATGAGGGAGATTCCTCCTTTTCGGAGAACCGAGTTTGTGCACCATTGCTCATATATCGTTACCTTGTAAATGTTTGGTTTGTCTGGTTTGAGTAATTGAAGGAAGTGTCTAATCTGTGTAAGTCTGAATTGTTCCGAAGCGGGCATTTCCAGTTTAGCGAGGCAGTGGCCTATTGAAATGGGACCGTTAGGTGAGAGGAAATGGCCAATTCTGAAAAGGCCTTTGTTCAGCCACCAGTGAAACGCCTCGATGTTTATTCCTGGGGGAAAATCGGGGTTATGAAATATGTGTGTGAGAGGTTTCATTGGGGATATCAAGCGTTCATTTTTGTGTAGTTGATCACACAGTGCCAGGGAGTGGGATAGTGTGGGGGCTAAGATAGCGGGTCTGTGTTTTGCTGGTCTCCATAACAGATAATCTAATGTATAGCTAGGCACTGCCTGTCTCTCGAGGGAGACACAGTCGGGCCTTGATGACTTGGTATATATTGCTGAGAATTGTGCCAGCTGTGCTGCTTGGTAGTATAAACTAAGGTTAGGAAGTCCTAACCCACCTTGGGCTGTCCGGCGGAACAGAATATCTCGTGCTAGCCTATGGCCCCGCTTTCCCCAGAAAAATCCAACCACCTTTGATTGGAAGTTAGATAGGATAGACTTTTTTATAGGTATGGGGAGGGATCTGAAAAGATACAATACGCGTGGTAGTAAGTTCATTTTGACTGCGTTGAGCCTGCCTAACCAAGATAAGCCTTCTTTAGACCATTTAGCGAGATCCGCCTCTAAAGATCGGAAAGCGGGGGGGTAATTGGCATTGCATAAATTGCTGACGCACTTGGCCAGAAAGACGCCCAGATAGGGAATCTTATCCGTGGCCCAGGAAAAGGGAAAGTGAGGAGTAAGTTGGGCAACGGTTGAGGGGGGAACCGAGATATTGAGGGCGACTGATTTCGCTGTGTTTACCTGGAGACCTGAAATAGTACTGAAGTCCCGTAGTAGTTGAAGTAAATTGGGGGCGGAGACGAGTGGTGAGGTTAGAAATATTAGCATGTCGTCGGCAAAGAGTGCACATTTATGCTCACCTTTGATGTTTATATCCACTCTAATGGCTATGGCCAATGTCTCTATTGCTATGGCAAAGATTAAGGGCGACAGGGGGCATCCCTGTCTTGTGCCTCTACAAATGGCCAATGGCTTTGAAAGATGACCCAATAACGTACTTGAGCAGACGGGGTTGAGTAGAGGGCGTGCAGAACCTTTAGGAAACTTGCCCCAAACCCCATTTAGTGAGAACTTCGAAAAGACACGGCCACGATACCGAATCAAATGCCTTCTGCAGATCCAATAATAGTAGAAGGCCTTCCTGTGCCGAGCCCCTGTCACATCGAGAATTCAACAGGGAGATTAGGTCAATTGCCCTTCTCATCTGGTCCGGTCCCTGTCTCCCCGGGATGAAGCCCACCTGATCCTTATGAATGTAACTGGGTATAAAGCTGGACATTCTGTTTGCCAGTATCTTAGTCATAATTTTAAGATCGTTGTTGATTAATGATATAGGCCTGTCGTTTCCTACTTCGCAAGTGTCTTTATAAGGTTTTGGTATTACCAAAATAAATGCTGTGTTGGAGTCATTCGGAAGGGGGGCTCCATCCCGGAGAGAATTGAAGAATTTGGCCATATAGGGAGCCAACTTTGTTCCAAATGTGTTGTAATATCTAACTGGAAAACCATCAGGGCCAGGGGCTGAGTCTGATTTCAGGGATTTTATTACGTCCAGTATCTCGGTAGAAGAAAAGGGCTCATCCATTAGTTCCTTATGCGTTTGTTGTAGGGAAGGTAGGTCAAGGTTCCGGAGGAACTGGTTCCTAGCTTTAGAATGTGTGTGGGGTGTCTCGGTGTAGAGGTTCTCATAATAGTCGTGAAATGATTTTAAAATCTCCACAGGGTTTTGTGTGAGGGTGCCCGAAGACTGTCTGATTTTGGGGAAGACCAAGGTACGAGTCCGGGGGCTCAATTTGCTTGCAAGCTTGGCGCCTATTTTATCCTTTTGATAATAGAAGCAAGCTCCCATCCAGCGCAGATGCTTTTCTGCGGAGGTGGTGAGCAGAAGGTTTAATGCAATTCGTGCCCTGTCGAGTTCAGCCAGGCTATCCAGGGTGGGGTTTCGTTTGTGGCATTTACTAAGCATACGGAACTCCTCTGTCAGCCGTATAAGATCTGCTGAGTGTTCTTTTTTAAGCCGGGCGGAGAGTTGTATTATTCTGCCCTGCATGACTGCCTTGTGCGCCGCCCAAGGAGAGCCTGGTGAAATTGAGTCTGTGCTATTGTCTGAGAAGTAGTCAGTCAGGGCTGAGTCTAGTACTGCACAGTGGGCCTGATTGTTCAGAAGTGACTCGTTAAGTCGCCATTGAAATGGTCTCTTATCGCCACCTCCCCCCCGGAGAGTCAAGGAGACTATGAAGTGATCGGACAGAGAGGAGTCATAAATTTTGGAGACTTCGACCATAGAAATTAACCGTGGAGATAAAAAGATATGGTCTATCCTAGTTAGAGTATTATGGGGGACAGAGTAGTGTGTATAGTCTCTGGAACGGGGATTCATCTCCCTCCATATGTCTATCAGACCCGCTGATTGGATGGATTGCGCAACCCGAAGGCTGCATTTAGGAGGTCGTTTGGGCATTGGTTTTGTGGGGGTTGGATCTGTCTGGGGAAAGATCGAATGGGATGTTCGAATCTCCCGCCAGGATCACAGCACCTACCAAATGAGGTTTCAACGCTGTGAGGGTCTTTGCAAAGAAGGAGTCCTGGTGGGAGTTTGGAGCATAGTAGGAAATAAACGTGTAGGTTACTGCGCCAAGTGTCCCAGATACCAAAATGTAGCGGCCTTCTGGGTCTCTGATCGTTTTGGAGTGTGTAAAATGTACTTTGTTGGCAAAGCAGATCGCTACCCCTCTTGTTTTATTGGGTGCATTTGCTAAATAAAATTGTGTAAAGTTTTTGTGGATGAAAGTGGGATTATATGATATAGTGAAGTGCGTCTCTTGCATCATAACTACATCTGCCTTCTGGGCGTGAAACTGTAATTTTGCGTCGTTTTACTGGTGAGTTAAGGCCCTGGACATTATTGGATAGTATTCGGAGGTTAGATTTCGACTGCATGGGTTCAGTCATGGGAAGAACGTAGTATGGTGTGTTCTGTGTATATAAGGCATACCTGTCCTTGAAGTAGTCCCTGGCAGATAGGAGTAGACATCAGGTCCGCTGGGGTATCGCTTGTGGGATTGAGACGAGGAGAATTCAACCAGACCCTGACCCTGTATAATGGAGATAGGAAGGGCTGGGAGGGATGAGGGAAGGAGAAGGGAGGGAGGTGATAAAAAGATAGTAGAGGTATAAAAGGAAAAAAAGAAAGAAGATACAGCAAAATATGCATTGCACAAAATGACAATTCAAACCCAAAAAAAAAAAATGTAGAAAAAAATCAAAAAATTAAGAAAACCCCCCAATCAACCCGTAACCCCGGGTCCAGGCAGAGATCCTTCTCCGCCTGTAACCCACCCAAGTAAGAATCAAAGCGACCCTGGTGGATCGCAGTAGCCAAACCCCGGTAGGGGATTGAACTAGTATTCTCCTATCGGGGTTAAAGGGAGGCGCATTTTGCCCACCCTGGTCAACCTCGCCGCAGAGGTTGCTGATCTCGTATGCTCTAACAGAAAAAAGGTCTGAGCCCTGGCTAAGTAAGGCAAAGGGATCGTGCATATTTCGTGTGTCTACCCTCCTTCTCCCCCACATGGTGGATGACTATGTCCCGATTGTAAGAATAGAGTGAAAAAGGTAGTAAGGAAAAAGCAAAAAAAAAATTTTAATAACACTTTAGGGGGAGGGGAGGGTAGTAAAGGCACAATAACGGTGGTAATTGTACAAAATCCTGTCGGAGGTAGAGTGGAATAAATTTCCTCCAAGGATCAAGCCCGGAGTTGCCCCCAGTTTGGACAGGACCTGTTATCACCCCAGCTTGGGGATAGTTCAGCCCTGAACACAATCCATGAGGAAGTCGTTTTCAAGAAAGATGTGGAAACTCCAGTTGAAGGCTCATGTTGGTAGGGATTCCCTCGATCTCTTGGGCATCTGCTTCTGCGACATTTGCGTCAAGGGGCTCTTTGAGGAAGGACATTTGGATGACGAGGTTCCTTTAGGTGTAGAAATCTGTGGTAGCTTCTGGTTGATCAAACCCAATTGCAGCAAGATGCGTTCTCCATCTTGGAACGCTGAGAAGTGGTAAGGTTTATTATGATACAAGAAGTTCAGGCGTAGAGGGAAGGCCCATCTGTAGGGGATTTCTTTACTCATCAGAACTTGAAGTAGTGGTTTCAATGCCCAACGCTTTTGGACTGTGTATGGTGACAGGTCGGTGAAAATTTGGATTGGATGACCCTGGAAAGTCAGATTTTCTGAGGTTCTGGACATCCTCATCACTTCTTCTTTCACTGAGTAGTAGTGTGGTCTCACTATTATATCTCTCGGTAGACCGTCTGGACGTGGAGGTTGTAAAGCCCTGTGCGCCCATTCTAATTCCAGACGATGCGTTGGGATGGTGGGGATTAAGCTTTTGATGAGGTCCTGGACTGCAAGATGGGTGTCTTTGATAGATTCAGGGAGGCCTCTGATACGGAAGTTATACCTCCTCGACCTGTTTTCGAGGTCGTCAATTTTAGCGGTGGCGACTTCTAGATGGTCCTGTAGTTCTTGGATCCTGGCTGTGTTTTGATTAATGCGCAGGCATGTTTGATCATATTTAAGTTCAATTGCTTCAATCCTGGTCCCTAATTGTTGCAGATCAGCATGTATAGAGGCTGTGATCTGTGCTGCTGTTTGGGACAGCCCTCTAGTCAGCATTTGGGAGAATGCAGCCATCATGGAGGAGAAGTCTGTGGGGAGGGGGGTGAATCTCTGGCATTTGTGTCCCATGATTCAGGGCTGTGTAGGAGCATATGCTGTGGGGAGGGGGTACATTCCCCCATAGTACGTCCCAGGAGAGATTCTGTGGAAGCTGGTGAGGGAGCCCCCAGCTGGTAATTACTCACTGCGCTGTCCAAAGCTGTGGAGGGTCGCAGGTCTGTGTGATCCTGGTCCGCTATGGATTCCTCAGGCCAAGCTGAGCCTCGAGAGGTGACGGCAGCCATCTTGGCTCGGCCATTCTGCGCTGCCACTGTATTGAGAGCGGGTGTGAGGTTCCGGCGGGCTTGAGCTGCTGACATCGGGGGGTAGCCTGAGGTGTCCCCAGCCAGATGGAACTGTTTGCGGGCTAAAACGAGGGCTCAGACCGCTTGTGCGGCGGGTGTTAGGTCAGGATGGCGCGGAACTCCCGGTCTAAGCGGCCATCTTGGACGCTTCCGCACATGCGCCTCCCAACATTGCCTTTTTTAATAGGGATTCCTGTGCCAAGAGGGAGGGGCTTGATCCAGTCCTTTCCATTTACCAATGGTTTTTTATCGGCAGTAGTTATGACTGACCACTGAAGGGCATGACCGATGGGCTGGGATTTAAGGTGAAGCCTATCTTTCATTTACACTACATTGGAGTTGAATAAAGTGTGTGGCGGTACCTGCATCCCATGTGACCACTAGACAGTTATAGATTAGAGCAGATAGCAACTTTGCCCCCTATTCCATTGACTGACTGACTTAATAAGGACTACCATAAGCACAGAGATTCCAGCCCATTTGAACTGTTTGTGTTGGCATGCTCGTCATCATCAGAGGGACTCTTACTGCCTACAGGTAAATCCTCCCTTTTGAAGTGGTAGGCAGGTACACGGTTTTTATACTAAAAGGAATAAAATCCCCGGACACACTCACTGTGAGGATAACAAGTATCTAGAGACTTATAACCTCAGCTGTGTTACCCGTATCACTCCTACTTCTGAAAACAGGTGTGATCCAAATTAGGCATAAATTAAAAAATTGAAGACTAAAGGTCCACAAAGAAGTCATATGAAGGATCAGCTGGTTGAAAAAATAAAACTACAGCTTTTATTGAACACTAATAATAACAAAATATAACACCTTCTCTGAAGAAGTTCGATGTGATTGGCAAACTAAATGCGTCACTACGCATGTAACATCATCTCACATGCCTGCCGCTGCGAGCATGCGCAGCTGAATCTGTGGGTGCCTTCTACATTGCCGGATATGGGCAGCTCTATACTGGACATCTACCGGAGAACCGCAGTCGGATGCAGCAAAGCAGACTACTATCTGGACTTGGGATTACTTTGAGGTGGTGGTGAGATAATTATCTACAATACACCCATCTGTTACTCCAATATTTAAAACTGCATGCTGACTACACCTGACTGCTCACATTGTCTTTTAAGCCGCATACACACGATCGGATTTTCCAACAGGCTGTTGACGGAAAATCCGACCATTTGTACGGTCCATCAGACAATGGTTGTCGTATTTCCCACAGACAGATGTTGGACGGCAGGCTTTAAAATTTTCCATGGACAAATGTCTGTTGTCGGATTTCCCGAGCGTGTGTGCACAAGTCCGTCCAAAGTACAAACACGCATGCTCGGAAGCAAGGACGAGCCAGAAGCGGTCGGTCTTATAAACTAGCATTCGTAATTGAGAATTAACATTTGTGACGTGGCAAATTATGAAATTTCCAAATGCAGCGCACATTCTCTTCTTCTTTAATGGGATAATAATGAAGCTGCTTTGCTGGTGATACTGATGAAGTTGTTACAAACAAATTTTCAAAGGCTTTTTTTTTCTAGTGCATTCTATACATCCAGAAATCTAGAAAATATAGCGGTCCAGAAAATCTGCAAGGCGCCATGACAATGTTGATAGCCCTGAGCGAAGGTCACGTTCTTGGCATCATAGGTATTCCAGGAGATCAAGGTCTCAAAAACATCATCATTCGCCTTCACCCCCACTGTGGACGTCAAGGGAAAAAATGCTGGACCTGTAGCGTGGTTCCACTCCCTGATAAGCTGACCTACTTTTGACCTACTTAAACAAACCATAAAAGACTCTCTTTCTGAATTGATGGCAATTATCCCCGCTCACCCAGTTTCACAAGCTGCACAAGTACTGGATTTAGACCCCAACATTCCGGGTCCATTAGCTGTTAGTACTCCTTTGCCTCCATCAGGAAAAAGGAGTCCTCAGATGATACTGAACCATCTGGTTTTAGTTTCTCCCTGGTTCAGCCCTTTGTCCAAGCGGTGAGGAGCGCCATTGCCTGGGAAGACCCAGAAGAACCTCCTCAAAAATCAAAAACCTATGTCCCATTCCTCAAGAGAAAACAAATATTTTTCCCATTAATGGGGAAGATCAGGGAGATTATAGAGGATGAGTGGAACAAAACTGACAAAAAGTTTTCTCTAGCCCGTTTATCCAAACTGCATCCACTGGCAGATTCAGATACTCAGTCCTTAAGCTCAGTGCCTGTAATTGATGTGGCTGTAGTGTGTCTGGCGAAAAATGTAACGTTGCTAATGGAGGATTCAATGTCTTTCAAGGATCCCCTAGATAGACGTATTGACCTAGACCTCAAAAGGAGCTATCTAGAGGCAGGGGTGGCTTGCAGACCAGCCATTGCGCTGACATCTGTTTCCAATGCCATCAGGTATCTTGGACAGAAAATGTTGAGACAGCCCGCACCAAGACGTTCCTAAAGATGACATAATCAAAGCTCTGGAGGAGCTTAAGTTGGCAGCGGATTTCTTAGGAGAAGCTGCAATTGAAAAAATCCATCGTTTGGCCAATTCAATGCTGCACTCGGTTACGGCAAAACGGGCCTTATGGCTAAAACCTTGGACAGCTGATCTACAGGGCCGTCTTTAATATTGATTGGACCCTGGGCAAAAATTTTCTTAGGCCCCCACCCCCCCCCCCCCCAATGCAATTTTGCTCTCCACCTTCTCTGAGACATAAAATAAATAGCAGCTAGACTTAAAATCAGTTTGCTGTATAAGATCAGGCAGCGATTGCGATTGGTTGCTAGAGGTTACAGCATATCATTACTGCTTAGTGTCTGGTTGCTAGAGGTTACAGCACTCCTTAAGGCTCACTGATTAGTTGCTAGAGGTTACAGCACATTTCTGCTTACTGATTGGCTGCTAGAGATTACTGTACAGTAATACTGCGCACTGGTTGCAATAGGTTACAGCACATCTTCTCCTCACTGCAGGGGGGGCATGATATACCCATGAATGCTGCCTTTATTTACACATCAATGCCATTGGCCTCATCTATTTACATATGCATGTGAGTGCTATTTACATATGAATGCCAGTATTTACATGTAAACACAGGTCTGCAGGTGAGTCATCTGTACACAACAATAGGGCAGAGCTGGGCAGCATTAGTAGCAGCACAGGACTAAAACGTCAAGGGACAAGGGAATGTAAACTGGGATAGTTGGAAAGTATGAGGCAGCTGCTTTGGGCTCCACAACAATGACAGGGCCCTGGGCAGCTGCCCCTTTTTCCCTGCCTTAAAGACGGCCCTGCTGATCTAGCATCAAATCAGAATCGGTGAAAGATTCCCTTTGATGGAAAATCTTTGGCGAGAAACTCGACAAAGCAATCTCTCAAGTAACAGGGAGCAAATCTGGCTTACTTCCTCAGGACAGGAAGGTCCGGAAAACAAAGGCCTATCTATCCCGATTCCGGCAATCAAATTCCAGAGACTTCCGGAAGTCTCGCCCTTTTAGAGACAGCAAGAAATCATGGAGAGGCACTCAGACTTCTTTTTTGGGAGCCAGAAAGAACAAGTCCCTCACCGCTCCCCAGGAGGGGACAAAGTCTCTTTGACGCCAAAGGGGCGGAGACACCCCCAGTGGGAGCCTGGTTAAAAAAATGTCCCCATCTGGGCCTCCCAGTGTAAAGACCCAAGGGTCCTATCAACGATCACTTCTGGACTTTCTCTCAGCAGCCTCCTCACACGTCCTTCAAAGAAACACAGTTACCGGCCTCTCCACAGATAGCACTGGCCCTAAACCAATTTATGGAGTCTCTGCAGCATCAAGGGACAGCAGTACCTGTTCCCCCATCGGAGCGATTTATAGGTTTTTATTCCATCCTTTTCCTGGTGCAGAAAAAAACAGGCGACTGGAGACCTGTAATAGATCTGAAAAAGCTAAATTGATACGTCCATCTCGAAAGCTTCAAGATGGAGTCGCACCAAACGATTATCCAAACCATACAACCAGGAGATTGGTTAATATCGATAGACCTGCAGGATGCTTACCTCCATGCCCCTATTCTACCATCCTTCTAAAAATATGTAAGGTTCACAGTGGGTCATGTCCACCTCCCCTCGGGTGTTCACAAAAGTGTTGATATCTGTCTTGGCCCCTCTGAGAGAGAGGGGATTAAGAATTTACCACTATCTGGATGATACCCTCTTGCTGTCAAACAACCGAGCCAGCTTATAGTCCACAGAGAGATTCTTCTTCAGTCGTTGTTGGAGTTGGGGTGGTTGGTGAACCATCAAAAGAGCCAATTAGTTACAACACAACAGATGATCTAACTAGGAGCAATGTTCGATACGTTCGATACTCACCTAGGCGCAGTCTCTTTACCCCAAGTGAAGATGGAGTGCATCATTCAAAAGCTGTCCAATACCATACAGAGGTCCCATCTATCAGCCTCACAGTGTCTGAGCCTTATTGGCACGATGTTCTCGTGCATACCTCTAGTTCCATGGTCTCACTGGCACCTGAGACACTTCCAGATGGGATTCTTAACGCAATGGCAAAATCTTTCCTAGACAATCCGTTTAACAACAATAATGAGCAGAGGTCTGCACTGGTGGATGAATCCAGAGAATCTCTCCCAGTCCCAACATTTGGGTTCCCACTCATGGACCAGAATTACTTCAGATGCGAGTGGCCAGGGGTGGGGTGCCCATTGCAGAGAATTCCGGATTCAGGGAAGATGGTCCTTTCCCACCAGAGGGATAGTGTCCAACGTCCTAGAAATGAGGGCAGAATTTCTAGCCTTAACCTTTTTTGCATCTCAGGTCAACATTTGGACAACAAGGCTCTATGCATGTATATAGGAGTATAAAGAGGACCTGTCATGGCTCTATACATGTATATAGGAGAATAAAGAGGACCTGTCATGGCACTATACATGTATGTAGGAGTATAAAGAGGATCTGTCATGGCTCTATACATGTATATAGGAGTATAAAGAGGACCTGTCATGGCACTACACATGTATATTGGAGTATAAAGAGGACCTGTCATGGCACTATACATGTATATAGGAGTATAAAAGAACCTGTCATGGCTCTATACATGTATATAGGAGTATAAAAGGACCTGTGTGTGGCCGGTGGCCGTGATGTTCGCCGGCCATCCGCGATTGTTTCACAGAGAGCCAGAGCGGGGATCTGTCAATGGAAACAGACAGATCTCCATTCTGACAGGGGAGGAGAGACAGATCTGCTGTTCCTAGTGATTGGCAACAGATCTCTATCCTCCTCCAGTCCGTCTTAGATCCCCCCGCAGTTAGAAACACATTTAACCCCTTCCCTGGCAGTTACATTTACATGGTAATCATTGCATTTTTATAGCACAGATCGCTGTATAAATGTCAATGGTCCCAAAAATGTGTCAAACGTGTCTGATCTGTCCGTCACATTGTTGCAGTCCTGCTAAAAATCACAGATCACCACCATTATTAGTAAAAAAAATATATTAATAAAAATGACATAAATCTATTCCCTATTTTGTAGACGTTATAACTTTTGCGCAAACTAATCAATGTATACTAATTACCAAAAATATGAAGAATACATTTTGGCCTAAACTGATGAAGAGATTTTTTTGGGGGATATTTATAACCGCAGAAGTGATCAAATATAACCAAAAGCTCTATTTGTGGGAAAAAAGGATGTCAATTTTGTTCAGGTACAGCGCTGCACGACCGCACAATTGTCAGTTAAAGCAACGCAGTGATAGAATGATTGAAGCGCATCATTTCTATTATTACATTGTTATATAAAATGAAATAGTTCAACTCACCATAATACAGAATCAGTGGAAGCCCTGAGTGTGTCACTTGCTGTGTCACCTCCCGCACATTGCAGATTGTCCCTTGCTATGTCACCTCCCACACATTGCGGATTTTCACTTGACACGACTTCACTTGTCACACATTGCAGATTTGTCACTTGCTGTGTCCCAGAGTGAAGGCAGGCAGCAGAGAGATGATGTAACCTCTCTGCTGCCCGTGGCTGCATATTGAGGGCGGAACTACAGTGATGCAGGACGGGTGGTGAGATGATGTCATATCTCTGCTCCCCTGCCTGCCGGTGTTCTATCAGATAACTGCTTCACGTCACGTCAGTTGCGCATTGCACATGCGCAGTAGCCGGATAGCGGCTTTCTGATCGGTAGTGGCTATGTGATAGAACACCGGCTCGCTAATTGGCCCGCAAGCCCACTCACCTGCCAACTGGCCCGTCTGCTCAATTAGACGCCAACCCGCCTGCTGACTGCTCCCCCCAGGCAGCGAGTGTTCTGCCCAAATGCTCCTGTCACCTCAGTGCTAGGTTCCTTCACAGTGGGATAAACAGCAGAGTGGGCAGAACGGGCTGGCTGGCGGGCGGCAATTTGCCGCCCCCTGAAAGTGCCACTCGAGACTGATGGTACCACCGGGCCCCATGGCCGGCCCTGGCAATTCCTGCTCTTAAAGTGTTTTTCCACTTGATTTTCCACCTTGCACCAA
The DNA here is from genome assembly GCF_037356315.1 of Lithobates pipiens. Lineage (NCBI taxonomy): Eukaryota > Metazoa > Chordata > Amphibia > Anura > Ranidae > Lithobates > Lithobates pipiens. The sequence continues at coordinate 533,963,054 of NW_027507903.1, read as the reverse complement.
ATGGGCTATGTATTACAGCAATTACCCATCCAATCTCAGCTTGGAATAATAACAGCAACTCAAGTTTTCCAATCCATGGAGTATTTACAAGTGTTATAGTATTTGCTGTGGTTGATCCTACCCGGTACACAGTGAAATAATTATTGCAGTAATCCCCCAAAATTACTTGTTTGCTGTGTCAACCAACTGCCATCACCAGCCCAAGCAAAGTAAATAATTAAGTGTTTTCTTGGCCAATGATGCAATGGTAACTTAATTAGATAGCATTACATTTTTAGGTCATTGCTTTGTGACAAGTGTCTTTTCAGTCAGTAATTGGCAGCATGCATTATTCACTAATGCAGAACAGCATGCTGTGTTTGTTGTGATGCTTTAGGAGGCATAATAACAGCACGGCTGCTTTCTCATCTTCTGTTTGCTGCTCACAGTAGGAGACTGATTGAAGAAGGGAGCTCTCACACCTTCCAAGTGTTTTTAGCAGAAAAGCTTTCACCAAAACTGTTTTCCTTTCATCAGTCCGTCATCTGATTCGCAACATCATCCTAGCTCTGAAAGCCAAATGTGATGTATGCCGTCCTTGACCTCAACATGATTAGAAGGGTTCTGTAACCAGCCTAATATGTGATAGACAATGATGTCATTTTCACACATTCCAAAGGAAGTAGGCATAATGTTTAAAGTTATTCAATTATATGGATGTTTAACACTTGATGCATTGCTTACATTTTAAATTACAGGAAAGTAAACAAATGTAAACGTTTTAGTAAAAGTTCAGTTTCTTGCTTTGCAGCTTTGCATTTGCAGCTTGATACACATTCAGTCATTTTTCCAACTTTCCATCTATTAAATCTTCTGCCCTTGTTGTTTTAAAGCGGAGTTCCACCCAAAAATGGAACTTCCGCTTTAAGAGAAGGAGACCCCCTGACATGCCACATTTGGCATGTCAATTTTTTTTGGGGGGGGGGGCAGAAACCCTCTTTTTAGAGAGTTCCAGCTCTCACTTCCTCCTCACACACCTGTGGCTCCAGAAGGAAGATCACCTCTCCCCTCTCCCTCTCGACAATCATCTGGGACATGTCACAGGTCCCAGATGATTGCCCAGCCAGTCACAGTGCGCAGCACAGCTCACGCGTGTGCAGTGCGTGCCCGGTTGTGAAGCCACAGACGGGCACCCACAATGACAATGCTGGCGCCGCAGAGAGGAGGGGGAGATGAGTGGGGCTTCATTCCCCCCGCATCGCTGGACCCTGGGAATGGTAAGTGTCCGATTATTAAAAGTCAGCAGCTGCAGTATTTGTAGCTGCTGACTTTTAATTCTTTTTTTTTAAGCGGAACTCCGCTTTAATTTTGGATAGTAAAACATTTTTTTTCTGCCAGTAAATACTTTATACAGCCCACTTCCTGTTTCTTGTCCGGTAAAAAGCCTAGGATTATGACATCATGCACAGCTCTCTCACTCTAGTGAGATTTTTCCAGGAAGGGAGGGGAATGAGTCATAAAGGTCCAATGAAAGCTGCAGGGCTGCAGGGCTGCAGAGCTGGAAGTGTGCCTCTGTGTAAATCCAAGAAGTAAACAGGCAGCAAATTCAACTGCCCACAGTTAAAATATAAGATATAACTTTTGCGCAAACCAATCAATATACGCTTATTGGGATTTTTTACCAAAAGTATGTAGCAGAATACATATTTGCCTAAACTCATCAAGAAATAATAAAAAAAAAAAATATATATATATATATATATATATATATATATATATATATATATATATATATATATATATATATATTGGATATGTTTTCTAACATAAAGTAAAAAATATTGTTTTAATTTTATTTGTGAACAACTGTCAGTTAAAGTAACGCAGTGCCGTGTCGCAAAAAATGGCCTGGTCATGAAAGGGGGTAAACCTTCCAGGGCTGAAGCGGGGGGAGCAGCATGCAGACAGAGTCAGAAACAGACCGGAACCGCACAGCGTGCTAAGGAGAAGGCCCCCCCCCCCCCCCACCATGTTAGCCCAGGGACTTGAGTCATGCGGCTGATGCCACACAGCACTCCTGGAAGCAATAAATGGGTGTAAACTGGCCCTTACTGAGAAAATAGACCATGTGTACATTGAGCTGGGCTTGATCAGAAAGGACATTGATGCTTTCAAGGGCAGAGTAGCAGAGGTGGAACAGCGTGTGTCTACAGCTGAACACACGGCTGACATCCATTCTTTGAAAATCAGAATTAAACACTTAGAGTCACGTGCTGAAGACGCAGAAAATCGCAACAGGCGCAATAATCTGTGCATCATTGGGCTGCCTGAGGGTGTAGAAGGGAGTGACACTACCCTATTTACAGAGCAGCTGCTGCGATCTCTTTTGCCCCATGCCTCCTTTTCCTCCCACTTTGTAATGGAGCACGCCCACAGGATCCCCTCAGTCAGAGGGCCACAGGGAGCTCCCCCACACACGTTCATCTTTAAGCTATTAAATTACCGGGACCGAGACCTCATCCTTAGAGAAGCTAGAAATGTGGGGGATCTCAAGTACAAGAATGCTAAACTCCTTATATTAATAGACTATTCCATTGAAACACAACGTCAGAGGAAATCATTCGATCATGTGCGATCCCAACTTCGCGCCAAATACCTGAAGTACAGCATGTTATTTCCCGCCAGACTCCGGGATCAGGATGGAGAAAGAGTGAGAATTTTCACATCACCTGAGGAGGCGTCTTCCTGGCGTGACACGATCCGTGCAGGGTGAAGCAAGTATCAATCCTAACAATCCTTGCAGCAACTTGATCTTTTATGCTGAGCACTTATACTAGGCCATCTGGCTTTATTTGGTGTTTGTTTTTTATACTCCCATTTGACACCGAGGCCCCAGGGGCAACAACGGCCATCCCATCTGACTATGACTGTCATCCTGCAATTGGGAGAGAATGGCCATAACCTCCGCCACCTCTTTGTGAAAGGGTGACCTGCATAAACTCATCATCCAGCCCTTTTCCCTCTCCCTCATCTTATTTGTTATTAACTGGGGAACATCGCCTAAGCCAGCAACCCACGTTTTCCTGTTTCTTTTTGCTCTCATAGGAATCACTGCCCAATTATGTATCTACACCAAGTATTTCGACCCACAGCTTGCTGGGAGACCGGCACCACACTTCACATCCGGACGACCCTAACTGTTATGGGTCAACAGACTTATGTTTAGTAAGCCTCTTGCACACGTTTCCCCCGAAACACGGAAGGAATGCCACCCAAAGTCCTGGAGGGATTGGCAGGGTGGGGGGGGGGGGGGGTTGTTTTGTTACTGGTTATGTTTTTGTTTTATTGCTTACTATATGTACAGTGGTGTGAAAAAGTGTTTGCCCCCTTCCTCATTTCCTGTTCCTTTGCATGTTTGTCACACTTAAGTGTTTCGGAACATCAAACCAATTTAAACAATAGTCAAGGACAACACAAGTAAACACAAAATGCAATTTGTAAATGAGGGTGTTTATTATTAAAGGTGAAAAAAAATCCAAACCATCATGGCCCTGTGTGAAAAAGTGATTGCCTCCTAAACCTAATAACTGGTTGGGCCACCCTTAGCAGCAACAACTGCAACCAAGCGTTTGCGATAACGTGCAATGAGGCTTTTACAGCGTCCTGGAGGAATTTTGGCCCACTCATCTTTGCAGAATTGTCCTAATTCAGTTACATTAGAGGGTTTTCGAACATGAACGGCCTTTTTAAGGTCATACCACAACATCTCAATAGGATTCAGGTCAGGACTTTGGCTAGGCCACTCCAAAGTCTTCATTTTGTTTTTCTTCAGCCATTCGGTGGTGGACTTGCTGGTGTGTTTAGGATCATTGTCCTGCTGCAGAACCCAAGTTCGTTTCAGCTTGAGTACACGAACAGATGGTCGGACATTCTCCTTCAGGATCTCTTGGTAGACAGCAGAATTCATAGTTACTTTTATCACGGCAAGTCTTCCAGGTCCTGAAGCAGCAAAACAGCCCCAGACCATCACACTACCATCACCATATTTTACTGTTGGTATAATGTTCTTTTTATGAAATGCAGTGTTCCTTCTACGCCAGATATACTTGGACACACACCTTCCAAAGAGTTCCACTTTTGTCTCATCAGTCCACAGAATGTTGTCCCAAAAGTCTTGGGGATCATCAAGATGTGCTGTGGAGAAATTGAGATGAGCTTTGATGTTCTTTTTGCTCAGCAGTGGTTTTCTCCTTGGAACTCTGCCATGCAGGCCATTTTTGCCCAGTCTTTTCCTGATGGTGGAGGCATGAACGCTGACCTTAACTGAGGCAAGTGAGGCCTGCAGTTCCTTGGACGTTGTTGTGGGGTCTTTTGTGACCTCTTGGATGAGTCATCGCTGCGCTCTTGGGGTAATTTTGGGCGGCCGGCCACTCCTGGGAAGGTTCACCACTGTTCCATGTCTTCGCCATTTGTGGATAATGGCTCTCACTGTGGTTCGCTGGATTCCCAAAGCTTTGGAAATGGCTTTATAACCCTTTCCAGACTGATAGATCTCAATTACTTTCTTTCTCAATTGTTCCTGAATTTCTTTGGGTCTCGGCATGATGTGTAGCTTTTAAGGATCTTCTGGTGGACCTTACTGTGTTAAGCAGCTCCTATTTAAGTGATGCCTTGATTGTGAACAGGTGTGGCAATAATCAGGCCTGGGTGTGGCTAGAGAAATTGAACTCAGGTGTGGACAACCACAGTTATAGTATGTTTTAACAAGGGGGGCAATCACTTTTTCACACAGGGCCATGATGGTTTGGATTTTTTTTCACCTTTAATAATAAACACCTTCATTTACAAATTGCATTTTGTGTTTACTTGTGTTGTCCTTGACTATTGTTTAAATTGGTTTGATGTTCCGAAACACTTAAGTGTGACAAACATGCAAAGGAACAGGAAATGAGGAAGGGGGCAAACACTTTTTCACACCACTGTATGTATACCTGACACAATCACCTGGGCCTACAATTCTACTGCCCCTCAGGGGCCGTGCTCTCTGTGCTATGTGGCTTTTTGTGTGTCCCATCCGGGTCGGGCTTATCCCATGAATACTCTCCATTATTGATGTGTTTGATAGTGGAATGGCATCGCTAACAATAATCTCATGGAACACCAGGGGCCTAAATTCGCCAGTGAAGCGGTCTCTGGTGTTTCAATACTTGAAGTCCCACAATCCTCATATTTGTGTTATCCAGGAAACCCACTTGGTGAGGAGGAAGACCCTTAGTCTCAAAAAACCCTGGGTAGGCCATCATTACCATTCAACATATTAAAATTTTGCCAGGGGGGGTCAGTTTACTTGTATGCAAATCCCTGCCGTTTAAACTCCTGGGGTTGGTGCTCGACCCAGAAGGACGATGTAATGCATGCAATGGTGGAAAGTCTAGAAATAGTACTTGTGGGTGTTTATGTCCCTCCCCCTGCCTCGGTCAAACTGCTTTATAGGCTGGGCCCCCTTTTAGCTGAATATAATACGGACAATCTGTTGCTTATGGGAGACTGCAAATCCCCACCATTTAAACTCCTGGGGTTTCTGCTCGACCCAGATGGACAATATAATGCATGCAATGGTGGAAAGTCTAGAAATAGTACTTGTGGGTGTTTATGTCCCTCCCCCTGCCTCGGTCAAACTGCTTTATAGGCTGGGCCCCCTTTTAGTTGAATATGGTACGGACAATCTGTTGATTATGGGAGACTTCAACATGACACCTAACCCAGGGCTGGACCATCTTAATTCAGCTGGGGGACCCACCTCAGATCTCTCGATCTGGGCTGAGACTTATGGGTTGACAGGTATATGGAGATGGAGAAACCCCTCAGATAGATCCTATACTTTGCACTCGGTCACTTACAGGGCTCTCTCATGCATCGACCTGATGTATGCGGGGAGATCTCTCCTAACTAGTGTCCAATAGATAACCATCCTCCCAAGGGGTATATCCGACCATGCACCGCTCCTCCTAAAGTTGTCCCTGGAGGGTTCAAGTTATGGAGACTGTCAAGGTTTTGGATCTAGGACCCTGGGGTTGATTCCAGGTTTTGCTTGCAAATGGACACTTATTGGGCACTCAACCCGGGATCGACTCCGGAAGCGGTGGTTTGGGACTCCTTTACGGCGTCCTCCAGAGGTCGTTATCAAACACTCATAGGAGGAGCCCGCAGACAACTAAAGTCAGATTTACTCAGGGCAGAGAGCAGAGCTGTCTCCTTGGAGCAGCAATATGTCCAGGCAGGGGACCCAGAGACTCACACTGCTCTCCAGGGAAGCACCAGAAAAGTCATGTTAATCCGCACTTCACACACTATAAAGAAACGACTTCAACAATCTCAGAGTATCTTTGAGGAAGGAGAGAGGGTAGGCAAGCTCCTGGCATGGTTGGCCAGAGAACAGTCCCCTCGCTGGTTGAAGGAGGTGGGGTCAAACAGACCTCCACTAGGGTGATCAGCGAGGGTTTCACATCATACTACTCTGAACTTTATTCCACTCGAGTAGATTATTCTACAGAGGACCTCCATATATATCTTTCAGATGTTGACTTCCCTGTCCTGACAGACATGTACAGGTCCCAACTTGACTCTCCCATTACCCTCAAGAAAGTCCAGCAGTCCATCTCCTCACTTCAGGAGGGGAAAACACCAGGCCCTGTCGGGTTTCCTACCGAATTTTATAAAACATACACTGAGGAACTAGCCCCCAAATTCCACTCCATGCTCCTGACATCACTGAGAGATGGGGTCCTACCAGCTTCGATGTCAGTGGCAGTGATAGTGGTCATCCCTAGACCGGGTAAGGATCCTGAACTTTGTAAATCCGATCTCTTTGATTGATGTGGATGTCAAACTGGTGGCCAAGATCTTGGCTACTAGACTGGACGGAGTGATCACAGTGTTGGTTCACCCAGATTAGTCAGGATTTATGCCAGGTAGGGGAACAGATATTAATATTTGCAGGTTATTTACTCACATTGACCTGGCTGGAGAGGAGAATGCAGGTGTAGTGGCCTCGTTGGACGCCGAAAAGGCATTCGACTCGGTCAAGTGGCTTTATCTATGGGAGGTGTTGGAACACTTTGGATTTGGACCCAGGTTCATATCCTGGACTCAACTTCTCTACAGGAATCTGACTGCCCGGGTAAGGGTGAGCAGCCTATAAAGGGGAACTAGGATGCCCCCTGTCCCCAGGACTTTTTGCCCTGGCGATTGAGCCCATGGCTATCCTTATACGCCAGGACCAGAGGGTCAAGGGAATACAAGTTGGCGTACTGCAGGAAAAAATTTCTCTTTACGCTGACGACACCCTGCTGTACTTAGCGGATGCGGACACCTCACTGAGATCTGCACTTGAAATAATAGATCAATTTGGGAAATATTCTGGAGTCCGTGTCAATTGGGACAAGTCTGTTCTCTTTTCCCTCCACCACTCTGGTCCTTCAGCGGGTAGACGAGTTCAAATACTTAGGAGTAACTGTTCGAAGCTCCCCCCAAGCGTACCTGGGAGACAATCATTCTCCTCTCCTGGCCCAATTTGGGAGGAAATGTCAGATGTGGAAAATCCTACCACTATCTCCGGTGGGAAGGGTGAACTTGTTAAAAATGATATATCTTGCCAAATTTTTATTTTTATTCAGGAACACACCGTGCCCACTCCCCAAATCCTTCTTTAAAAAAATTGGACTCTATCATCTCCACCTTTGTCTGGGCTGGGAAAACCCCAAGATTGGCTAAATGGATGCTCCAGCTCCCCCTGTCCTAGGGGGGACTGGCAATGCCTCACTTCCAGCTTTACTACAGGGCGGCAGTCCTTGTGACGGTCCGGTGATGGTTTGATCAGCCCAGACAGATTCCTGCAGTGGCGCTTGAGGTGGCCATCCTGGGCTCCTATACGGCGTTAACCAACTTGGCCTAAAGCGGACCCAAGGCCCACCCCCAAATGACGACTCTAATGCGCACGACTATACAGGTGTGGCAGAGGGCGAGAGCAATATACAAGTCAGACTTATTTTGCCCCACACCCCTCTATGGGGTAATCCTATGTTGAGACATTTTTATGGGATCCCAGACCCCCGGCTGTGGGCCGCCAGAGGGATAGTCGCCGTCAGGCACATATACGTGGATGGGTCATTTTCCTCATTTGAGACACTGAGGGGTAAATACGCTATGAATATTGCTATGAAGTTTAGATACTACCAACTTAGGCACGCAACAATGGTCCAATTCCCAGGTCCCCTGACTCTCCTGACTGACGCACATATGACATCCCTGACAAAAGTCTTTAACAAGTAGAAGGCTGACAACCCAGACCTGACCGAGGAGAGCTGGGAAGATATGGTGTCTGACTACATCACTAAAATTATCCCAGCAAAGGATCGCTTTATCCAAATAAAATTTTTGCATAGGGCCTACTATTCCCCGGTGAGACTAGGCAGCATATACCCTTGAACGAGTGTTCTCTGCCCTAGATGTGGCTCGTCTCCTGGCACATTCTTTCATATGGTGTGGTCGTGCCCTGTACTAAACCCATACTGGGAAAGTATATTGGAAATCTTGGACACCTTTGGGGACTGGCCCTTCACTATGGACCTAACCTTGGCTTTGCTTGGGAATATGGAAAATATTGAAGCCTCAAGGCATGAGAAATTGTTTCTGTTTTATGTACTATATTATGCAAGAAGAGAGATTCTCCTTAAATCCTCAATTCTCCTTAAAGCAACCTACTCCCCCCACACAACATATGTGGAAAGCCACGATAAATTCTGTCTTTCCATTGTACAAGCTCACATACGTAGAAACTGCCCTAAAAAATTTGATAAGGTCTGGTCCCAATGGGTTGACGCACACTGATAGAACATTAGAGCTCACAGGAAAATTCCAGTTGTTATTACTGTTCCTTACTATTATCTTCTGACTAAGGAAAAGAATGTCATTCTAATATGCACTTAAGTAGACCCCTCCTCTCTCTCCTCCCCCACCCCTCTCCACCCTCTCCTCCTCTCCTTTCTTAATACCTTCTTTTCATCCACACCAAAGATACTATCAGGAATAATACTGTTGTAGTGCTTAATTTGCCAAGGATTAGCATAGTATGGAATATTTATCAGCTGTATCCTATCTGCTACATTGGACCTTATGACTTTATGTATGTAATGGATGTCCATAAACTGTGTCATTGTTCATTTTTATACTTTCAAATAAAAACCTTTTTACTGTAAAAAAAAACTGTGGTATATTTATTTGAAAATTGATAAATACTAATACTAACATTTATTGAGCCTCTACAATGCCAGGACAGTACCAAAAACCCCAAATTACCTATTTTATTTTTTTCACAAAGTTGTTATTTTTAACAAGTTATGTCTCACACACAGCATAGGCATACACATTCTGCTGTGCATTCCCAACATTGGGATACTATGTGTTTATGAAATTTTGTCAAAGCCTAGATGCATAGAGGGGCCCAAAAGCAGCACACGAAAATTATGCATTTTATTTCCTGACTACCTGTCACATTTTTGGAGGCCTTGAGGACCATGACAGTGGATACACCCACAAAATGACCCTATTTTGGAAAGCAAATGTTCCAATGTATTTTTAAAAGGCATAACGACTCTTTTGAAAATGTAATGTTTTGCCATAATATTTTGGAAAATACAGGAAAGACATTTTTTTTTTTTTTTTTACACAAAGTTGTCAATTAATAATAATAATAATTAGATTCCAAGCCTAGAAATTCCATCTCCCTGTTGTGAGGGCTGAGACTATTTCATGTTGAATGGCAAATACATACTTACATTGGTCCAAGCTGGACCAATGTAAGTATGTTAAAATTGACATATCTGGATTTGAATTTAACTGGAAATAACTCACTTTTTTAAACAGGGAAACTTTGTGAATTGAACCTTATGTCTTTAAATACCATTGGTAAGATATGTTCGACCAAAGTTCCTATTTTTTACCCACTGCAGTAGTTAACAAAGCTAATAACTGTGTCACACTCCCCTTATGTATTCTCCATAAAGGTAAATTAAACAAATAATTGGGGCGTCCTGACTATGATTGTGTTCTTTGTTCTGACCTTGTAGGAGGGAATGAAAACATAATTGCACTACTGAATTCTGAGAGGTAAGCAGACAGGTTATCCAGTCCAATATTGATCCAATATTAGAATGGCTGGAGATGGCCTTTCAATTCTTCTCTGCCCAGTTTTTGATTGTATGAGTTAAGAATGTTGATCATTTTTCTGATCCGATCATTCATTTGCAAATATCTGCAATGTATATGCTTTTTAATTTGTGCTAAAAAAAAACGTTTTCTGAGTAATGCAACAAACAACATGGAACACTAAGGAAACAAAGAGCACTCAAAAGTGTGTGTGTGTGTGTGTGTGGGGGGGGGTCGGAGGACAGTACTGTGAGTGCACCCAGGGGAAGGAATTTCAGACGAGCAGCTGGTGTCACAAAGGCAACATACTGCATTGATTTATCAAGCAAGGTCAGAGAGGTGCACTACAAGCACCCAGAATATGTGAGTTGTGATTACTTGACATTTTAATAAGCGGTCTCCCCGACTTCCAAGGGCCTGATGACCGCCAGCGCCGGGGAGAACTGACATTCCTCCTCAGGGTGCAGGTCACTGGGCATGATGGGTGTAATGCAAGTTAGAAACATGGGTGCCAGTCACTTTTTGAATGCCACAAAGAGATTTTATTGTCTCTTAATAAGAACTGGGGGAGAGAGGTTTTTAGGGCCAGGACACCCTTAGGCAAATGCAATAGTAATTGTCAGACTTCGCAGACCAAAAGTAGTAATAGGCATGCTTTTAGCTGAATGCAGAGCACTGTATTTGTAGAACTGCTGTCTCCTATAGCAACTGAACTTTCAACAGTCAATATAGATCTGCAGACGTAACTCACAGTATCCCACTGTAGATCTTCCCACTGAGCTCCCAGTCTCTCACTAGACTTCCAAGATCCCAGATGCCCTGAGCTCTTGCTCAACTAACCCGCTGCATACTCCTCAAGCTTCACCCATGCTACCTGCTGGGTCCTTGACTTGACTCTGCTGATGTATTCCCCCTTCTTTATTGTCCCTGGCTACTGAAAAAGGCTGCTCTGGTACTTCTTCAGACTTCATGCACTGACCTGTGATAACAGGAGTGGTTGTTCCTTGGTGGCAACTGCTTCACCTTTACCTCTGACCTTGATCCTGACTTGCCTCTGGTAACAGGAGTGGTCATCCCTTATGGCAACTGCTTCTCCTTCACCTCTGAAAAAATTTGTTTCCCCGTCCAGCTGAACCATTGCAGCTTGGTTAGTCTTCGACCTAAAGCTCCAACCACGCACTGCTTCTCATTATCCTGGATAGGCCTTAGACAGTCTAGCAGCCAGGTGCTCCCGGATAGGCCTCAGGCTTTTGGCTTAGCAACCGGGAGCAATACAACACATGTCCACCCAGACAGCCGTCCGGGTGGCACAGGACTCCTCCCCAATAAATAGGCTCTCCCAGTAGTCCATGGGACCAAAGAGACTCCTACCAACCTATCCACTCCTAACCCAAATTCACCATGCCCTTGCCATTCTAAATCCACAGGCGGCAATGCCACCTAGTGACAGAAGAGAGAGGTGAACCAAATTCAGGTTTAGTGCAAAAGTCAGTAGATCACCCTAACAATTAGCCAGACTAGTTACCACCTAGCAGACTAAATTTATTTATTTTTTGTTTAGGATCATAGTGCTACAATGACATAAGCACTTTGGGAGTATATTTTCTTGCATGCATGAATCCCCTAGTAAGAGACATCACCATAGCCAAAGAGGATTTAAGGGAGACAGAACATCCTTACTCATTAGTCCACTGGTGACTAAAAAGCGAGCACTGACCAAACGTATTTGAGGGGTCACTGGCATAGAGGTGAGAGCACACCCAGAAGGGAAGCACGAGTTGAGTGTTATCACTAGGGATGAGCCGAACACCCCCCGGTTCGGTTCACACCAGAACTTGCGAACGATCCCCGCGTTCGGTACGAACGTTAGAACCCCATTGAAGTCCATTTTAACGGCTAATATGCAAGATAGTGTCCTAAAAAGGGTTTGGCGACCTGTCTCCTGCCTCAGGGGACATGGGTCACTGCAAAAAAAAGTTTTAAAAACTACCGTTTTGGCGGGAGCACTGATTTTAATGACGATTAAAGTGAAAAAAAAAAAAGTGAAATATTCCTTTAAATATGGTGCCTGCGGGGTGTCTGTAGTATGCCTGTGAAGTGCCACGTGTTTCCCGTGTTTAGAACAGTCCCTGCACAAAATGACATTAAACGGAAATAACACCATTTAAAACTGCTTGCGGTTTTAATGTTATATCTGGTTCCTGCAATATGGTTGAAAATCATTGAGAAACATGGCATGGGTAGCCCTCCCTGCCCATTACCAGCCTATTTGGGTCTTGTACGCATATTAAGGGGAACCCCGTACCCATATTAAAAAAAGGAAATGCGTGTGGCCCCCAGGCCCTATATACTCAGAACAGCAGTATACAGGCGGTGCAAACAAGACAGGGACTGTGTAGGTTTGTTGTGTTAAGTTGAATCTGTTTGTCATTTTCAACCGGTACATTTTTAAAGTGTAGCTCCAGTCAAAAAAACTATCTTTAAGCTTTTTGGAAAACATAGGGAAGGGTTATCACCCCTGTATAATTTGTTTTGTCGTCCATCTTTTTTCATCTCACTTGCTGCTGTCTCCTTGCGTTTGCAAGTAGGAGATGTTTGTAAGTTGGATGTTTGAAAGTAGGGGCCTGCCCTATATTATAGCGGTATGTACTGGGTACAGAGCACGCAGACAGCACGCACTCCTAACACTACTGACTGCAAGCTCTATTATTAACCACTTGTTAGCCCAATGTTTGCATAAAGTGAAAGATGAAGTTATGCTGAGTAAATAGATATCATACATGTTACTCTTCAAAATTGCACATGCCCGTGGAATGGCGCCAAACGTCGCTACTTAAAAAATCCCCATAGGCGATGCTTTAAATATTTTTTTACTGGTTACATGTTTTGAGTTGCAGAGGAGGTCTAGGACTAGAATTATTGCTCTCGCTCTAACATTCTCGGCGATACCTCACATGTGTGGCACATGCGAGCACATGGGGACATGGGCGCTTTAATTTTTATTTTATTTTTTTATTGTTCATTTTACTTTATTTATTTTAGTTTGACATTTTTTTTCCCAAAAATATATTTTTGATCACTTTTATTCCTATTACAAGAAATGTAAACATCCCTTGTAATATGAATATGGGGTGACAGGTCCTCTTTACAGTGAAATCTGGGGGGTCAATATGACCCCACATCTCACCTCTAGGCTGGGAAGCCTGAAATAAAAAATAAAAAAAAGATTCTGGCTTTGATCGTACTGGCGAGTTGGTAGAAGCACCGGAGGGCGGTGAGGGGTGGGGGGCGTCTATGGCTGGGTATTTCAGGGTATCACCGAGTATGGCTGGGTATCTCTGAGTATGGCTGGGTATGGCAATTTATGGCAGGGTATTACAGAGTATTGGCGGGGTATTGGCGGGGTACTACAGAGTAATAGCAGGGTACTGCACTGCAGAGTAATGGCAGGGTACTGCACTGCAGAGTAATGGCGGGGTACTGCACTGCAGAGTAATGGCGGGGTACTGCACTGCAGAGTAATGGCGGGGTACTGCACTGCAGAGTAATGGCGGGGTACTGCAGAGTAATGGCGGGGTACTGCACTGCAGAGTAATGGCAGGGTACTGCAGAGTATGCACTGGTATTGCAGAGTATTGGCAGGGAATTGAGGGGTTAAATTCGGTGAGCAGCGATGTGGGCACTGCAGATGCAGCCCACATCGCTGCTGACACCGATCTCTTTCCCCTCCGCTGTACCGATCGGTACAGAAAGGGGAGGTAGGAACAGGCGTCATAACATGACGCCGGTTTGTTTCCAAGTGATCACTCCGTCATCTGACGGAGCAATCACGTGGTAAACGGCCGCTATGAGCGGCCGTTTACCGTGATGCGCCGGGTCCTATGGACCCGGCGGTCACGGATGCTCTCGAGTGCGCACACCTCGGGGCACGCGAGAGCAGAATTCTGGGAGGCCGTTAATTAACGGCCTCTCTGAGTTAAACAACCGCCCTGAAGCCGTTAATCGGCAATGGGCAGTTGTTAAGTGGTTAAAGCTAGATCACTAGCTATATAGGTGAGGTGAATATAGTGGTGTATACTGCAGTCAGGGCACAGACAACAACCACTACACAGCAGCAAGATAGGAAATCAGCCAAAAACGATTGGTGTGTACTGTGTTGAAGGTACACAGAACACCCACTGCTTCAGATGCAAAGTAACACACTACAGGAGGCCGCCTTAAAGGCGGCCTTATATAGTGTGGGGCGTGCACTACACAGCCTGAGCTATGATTGGCCACAGGCAGGATGCCTGTGGCCAATCATGGCTCTCCTCGCTGCCGGCGCTGCGATTGGCCAAGCATGCGGGGTCACAGTGCATGCTTGGCCAATCATCGGGCAGCAATGCACTGCGCCAACGCAGTGCATTGTGGTCCGCGTGCGCGTCACTCGAATTTTGACGCGAACGGCCAAAACGTTCGGAATTCGCCGAACGGCCGAACGGCCAATGTTCGAGTCGAACGTGCGTTCGACTCGAACACGAAGCTCATCCCTAGTTATCACTTTAGTAGATGAGCACTTCTAAGAATTACACAGAAGGAGTGGTGACCACATACACAACAATTTAAATTGGACCATTTTTCAATTGTTTTGTTTTTTAAGTATTGCACAGAAGGAGTGGTGACCACATACACAACAATTTAAATTGAAGCATTTTTTTCATTTTTTTGTTTTTAATATTTTTTTTTCTTTTGAGGTTATACCATGTAAAAAGGACTGTATGGTTCATATATACTCACTTGTCACTTTATGTATGAACACTGATATTGGGATTGTTGTCATTTAATGTGAGATAAGAAGTTGACAATATTGTATATTTTTTTATATATTTTTTTGTTTTATTATTTGCACACACGGATTTATTACATAAGGACTTGATGTTATATGTGCAATATAGAGTGATACACAGTATCTGTTTACAATTTAAAATCAACGCTCAGTGGAACTCAACATAAATACAATCAATTAATTAAAAATATCACATTTAATCAAAAGAGAAGCACAGAGGTAAAATCACTAATATCCAGCACAACAGTGAGGGATGTACTTATTGCACTGTCAAGTAAAAATCCAAAAGTAGGAATAAAGCAAAAGTAATAGTACTCTGTGCCGCCTTCCTTCAGGAAACAAGGGGTTAACTCTCGGCTATAGATCTATTAACAGGTAGCCAAAGCATAGAGGACTTATAGCTCCATGTTGCAGTAACTTGGCAATTCACTTATTGCAGGCTGCTGTCCACTTAAAAAACATGTGCGCTATTTTAATCTCAAGTTGAGATAACCAGGGATCAGACAGCGCTGCGCCAAGACAGTCACCAGAGTACCTCTATTCACAATGAGCGGCGTCCTATAGTGTATGTTCCGGGAGACATCGGGTTGGAGTCCCATGATGCCCGCTGTGTGGTGAAGAGGGGAGGAGCCTGAGTTGCCGAGAACGACCAGAAAAGGACAACCACTACCGTTCGGAAAATGGAGCTCCCGTTTGGAAGGAAAGGACGGTCAGTGAAGCTCAGTAAGTTGCTGTGACGACCGTGACTGACATGTTTCACGCACCTGCGCTTTGTCAAAGTCACTGGACTCACTGGCAGGGTGGAATATAAAGCATAACAGACACTGAGGGATGGACCAATCAGCTGTCTGAAATAGCCTTAGATTTAACCCCTTGTTGGATGCCTCATATACATAGCATAGCAAGGCTAAGAGATAATACTATTAATACAAAGATATATATAAATATAGATAATATAATATATTGTATGTAGCCAGCATAAGACCAAAAAATCTTAGCGCTGGAATTTTGTGTCTTTTACAATATCTGTTTAGAATGAGGTTTTAGCCCCCGTTCACATCTTGCAGGATTTGTCATATGGTTTGACATGCCAAATAGCAGCCTATTGCCGGCAATGAAGATGGCTTGCATATATCCATGGAGTTCCACCTGGGTTTTATTGAGCTATCATTTTGTGGCAGACCATACTGCTTTTTTATTTCAAGAACCTGGGAATGAAAGGAAAATGTAAGGTACGTGTGCAAACAAAGTGAAACAGGACCAGTATTTGCATAGGTATTTGGGGTAAAGTTCTTTGATCAGCTTACGTGTCAAATAAAAAACAAAATCACAAGCAATGACACATTTCATTGAGCTGTGTGTTTACATTTTAATAAATCATACTTTTTTCTTTGATTCAGATTGCGTGTGGGTGGGCTTAAAGTGGTATAGCCCCCAAAAACACTTGAAATCCTTCCAATACATTTTTTAACACTATCTTCTACAGAGGCCACCAGATGATAGGGGGAACACTTAAAAAGGCTGTTCTGATGTTATGCTATTTACCGGTAGATGGTTGCTGGGAATCCTCAAAAGGTTGTTCTGATGACATGCAGTTTACCAATAGCATTCTGGTGAGGGCATATTGGTGAAGGGGACTGCACCGGAGGCACTTTTATGCATGGAATCACTTTTAGCCACTTTATTGAGTGTATTATCACTTGCAAATATACCTTTATATAGAGTGTATTATCACCTGTGAATATACCTTCAGTGGATGACTTCAACATTTTTTGGACACGTGTTGCACGTTATGGACTGTTTGGGACTGGTATTACTAACCTAACATAACAAGGTCACATACTGTATTTATGAAATTGTGTTTTATATGTGGCACTGTTTGACTGAAATACTGTAATGCTGCACTTTTTTTACAACAGATTTACATTTTAGGGTTGGTCACCTTTGTGCTAGCGGCTTTACCTGAAGTGTTCACTGGGTTTAAATTTTTTTGACAGATGATTACATACGTACATCCTTTCAGTCATCCCAGCAGTGGCAACATAAGCCAGCCATAGATGAATTGAAATTCTGCCGGTTAAGCTGGCTATAGCCGCAGCAGTGATCATTGTGTTCTGAGGTATTCTGGGATGCAAAGGGATGCAACTAGTCCCAATAGTCTTGCAACATTGCCCTTTTGTTTCCCCCTTAGGGGAGGCCAAACAGACAGAGTCTCACAGCCTAAATCAGGGATCTCAAACTGGCAGCCCTCCAGCTGTTGCAAAACTACAACTCCCATCATGCCTCTGCCTTTGGGAGTCATGCTTGTAACTGTCAGCATTGCAATGCCTCATGGGACTTGTAGTTTCACAACAGCTGGAGGGCCGCCAGTTTGAGACCCCTGGCCTAAATCCTTGCTTGGTCCTTCTGACACTTCCTCTGATGACCCTGGGCAGGCTTCCACCAACACTAATCATATCTGAGCCCTATTTTCCAAGATGCCCCACACTGACATTGGCAGGGCTGGCCTTTCCTATGATAACACCTTGCTGCTACTCTGAAAGCCTTTAGTGGCTATCTAGAAGACTATACTGCCTAATCACTATACAGGGTTCCTGAACCTACGTTCATAGCTTGCCATAGTGACACTCTGTAACCAATCCAGGGAAGGACACTGGACATGCCTGTGCCCTTACCCTACATGGCTTATTATGCTGCTATCCCAGGGTAAATCAGAGTTGGCCAGAGATCATCCAGTAACTCTCACTATCATCACAGCTGTCTGGGGCATATGCCCACCCACCACCTAGGCCCTGCACAGTGTAGGAGCTGAAAGGTAGTCACATGACCACTTGAATTAAAGAATTAAAAAGGCATATCTTCACTTATTGGTTTGTTTCAAGATGGATTGCTTGCCTCGCTTCCTTCACATTGTGACCTTTGCTGAGCTAGAATCATCCATGACTAGTCAATACAACCAGATTAGGGGGGGTTTGCAATCATTTTGTATGTTGACATCAGAGTCCTACCT
Source organism: Lithobates pipiens (assembly GCF_037356315.1). Lineage (NCBI taxonomy): Eukaryota > Metazoa > Chordata > Amphibia > Anura > Ranidae > Lithobates > Lithobates pipiens. The sequence continues at coordinate 533,945,034 of NW_027507903.1, read as the reverse complement.
TGGTGCAGAGCATCCATGGCAACTAGTGAAATTTGAAGTCCTACGTTGTTGCAGATCATCCATGGCAAATAGTAAAATTTGACATCCAGTATGGAGAGCTGCAAAAAAAAAAAAAAAGAGGCAACAAAATATAAATGACAAAATGAAACAGCAAATTCCCTAAGGGTTATAAAAGTGAACTAGCATTTTTTAAAAGATTACTTTTGTAACTCCAGGTGGATAATTAATGCCTACTTGTTTTGGATCAATGTAGTTGAGATACATATTTATCCACATATAGTGAAACAGCTGTAATGTGGCATTATAATTTGTTGTCATCCCTTGACAACAAATTGAGGTTAAACGTTGAAGCAATGCCTTGGTTTGCAGTCTGAAATGAAACACTTACCTTTCAATTCTTGCCTCTGTTGTAAAAAAAAAAAATGTATTCTTTGCTTAGACTGTTATTCCAGTATTTGCTTGGGCTGCAGCCCTGCTGTGCTGGGAGTTTGATTCATTACGGCTTAGCTCTGATATCATTGCTGTCCTGGGGTTCAGAGCAGTGAGCAGAGTGTGAATAAAACAACATTATTGCCTCATGTCTTCCCTACCGTTTTCCATCGTACTCTAATATCACAAAGTGTGTTTATGTTTGTCTTTGCTGCATTATTAAATCAAGCTTTTAATAATTAATATGGTCATTGCGCCACATGTAGTTGTCGCGCGTTTAGTAGTACTGGCAAGGCAAAAACGGAGACGGAAATTGACCCGACTTGGAAATCCAAAGCAGCACAGCAGGCAGATTCGGTTTGTCATGAAGCAGACAGCGGTGTGCCATACTGTAATCTCAACCCTATTAATTCTCAAACACGTAGTATCTCTGTAACATGTCACAGCAAAATCTGTCCTAATTACATTCTATAAGGCAGCCGTTCTTCACAACTGTTACAAGGCTCTCACACGGAGCATAGCTCTACTAATCATATTTCACCTTCACCAGATGCTGCTGAGATATTACTAGAATATGATAAACATTTAATGTGCACTGATGGCTTGCAATCTTGCAATTGGGGCTGTTGGGAAATTCTTTTCACATTGCTTCCAGCAGCCCTGGTTTAGTTGATATAGTGACAGAACCTTAAAGCAAATCTAAAACTCAACAAGAATTGTATGTATTACAGCTTACAGGCCTTAAATGCTGTGGCTTTCTTGTTATTTTTTTCAGCCTTATTTCCTAAATTTTCATCTGCTAATTCTGCCAGCAAACCTCCCAACATTTTGAGGGGCACCTACTAGCAAACGTATGTAGGCATATAAGACGCCCCACCATCACACCCCCTTAAATGACAACAAATATACTTTTTGTGAACTAGTGCCCAAAACTAAACTGCATATTCTACATGTGGTCTTGCTAATGATTGGTACAGAGGCAAAATGATGTCTCTCTCTCTCTCTCTCTCTGCAGTCCATACCTCTATTATAACAAGAAAGGGTTTTGCTTGCTTTGGAAACCACAGCTTGGCATTCAATAAAATTCAATAAAATTGCATTTGCTATTTTCTAAGCTTATGAATTACCAGAACACCCAGGTACTTCTCCACCATTGATTCCCACAGTTATACACCCCCCCCCCCCCCCCCGCAGTGTGTATGATGCATGCATATTTTTAGCCCCCAAGTGCATAACTTTACATTTATCAACATTAAATTACATTTTTAGATTGTAAGCTCTAACGAGCAGGGCCCTCTGATTCCTCTTGTACCAAATTGTAATTATAAATGTAATGTCTGCCCTCATGTTGTAAAGCGCTGAGCAAACTGTTGGCGCTATATAAAACCTGTATAATAATAATAATTTGCCACATAGACGCTCAATTAAACAGTGTCTGCAAACACTGACATGTGGGGAATTTTGTGTCATATCCAAGCATGCTATGTCCACAGCCACTCCTTTATCTACATTTTTATTTACTTTCTCATAAAAAGAAATCAGATTTGATTGACAACTTCGATTTTTTGTGAATCCATGCTGAGTATTGCTTAATATATTATTTCCTAGCAAAAACTCCTCTATGTGTTTTTTTATTGAACTCTCCAGTATTTTCCTGACTATAGGTTCTGACCCCTGTCTGACCTGCCTGCCCCATCTAATTCAACATACTGTAAAGAACCCTGTGGGGTGTTGAATGTTGTCTTTTCTTTGGCCTCCCCTATTGGTGGCACCCAGCAATATCCCCAGTAAGGTCAACGATGGGTATGAATCTTGGCAGAGCCAACAGTTCTTTGAATTAATCAACCCTTGGTATGGGGTAGTCATCAGTTTTTAATGCCCTCTTCAACTTTCTGAAGTTATTACAGAACCTCAATGAACCATCAGGCTTGGGAACCAGGACTATTGGGCTACACCAATCAATTGTGGCCTCCTCGATTACCCCAAGGTCTAACATTCCTTGTCCCTCCTCAGCTATTGTCTGACTGTATCTCAAGTGGGGAAAAGGGTATAGCCATTGGTTAATTCGCTGCCTACCTCATAAAATGCCAGAGTGTACTTGACAGGCAAACCCCCTCTGTGTCTATGCTTACAGAAGCACTGTTCCTGCAATGCTCACATGTCCCATGTCTGCTTACAAACTGGGAGCGGTAGTGATGTCAGAATGAGGTTTTCATGAATGGTAAACATACATGACAAGTGTGAGCAGCACAGGAGCAGCACTGTTGTAAGCATGCCAGTGTTTTTCAAAGTTTAATTGACATGCCCCCTCCTCTGCAATCAGTGTGATGCTGCTTGTGTCAGGAAAGCACAGGGAGGATGACACAAGAGCTGTCAATCATACATATGTCTTCTAGAAATGTTGTGGTCAGAAACCGGTGAGCAGTTCTACAGCTTCTTGAAAGATGGGACTATGTGTACTTTGTACCCCAGGGAACAGGAGCATCAAACAATATTTGAAGTGATAGTTCTCCTTTAATGTCTAGGTCATAGACAGAGGAAGAGGAGGTGAAGGGGTTAATGTGCATTAAAAGGAAGCTAAAGGAGTTATAATACTCATCACATAGAAATAGCATGGAGGTATGCAGGAAAGGGGGGGGGGGGGTTAAACAGTCTCACAATCAATTACTACCCCTCACTATGATTATGCAGCTGCTGATTCCTTCATTCATAAATCTTCATTCCCAATTCCTCCCTTTCCTCCATGACAAGAAGGTAAGGGCTCTCATAAGTAAATAAAGGAATGTTTATATTTGAGATCGCTGTGATTGGTCATCAAAGCAATCACAGGGTACAGAGCTGCTCCGATCGGCTCTCTACATTGTGCTGTTGATCTGATGCATTTACTGACAGCTTAGATCACAGTCATTCACAGCCGCTCTGATTAGTTGACCATTCATACATGGCACTCCAAAAATGTCCATGTCCACCACTCCACCATTTGGTAATAACGTGGTTAAATATCCCCTGTAGTTGGTTACTTTAGCTTTTATTGCAACTTTATAAAATTGTTACATAATAATATCAAGGTGAAAAAGGCAACCTAAACAATTTTGTGCAATCATGGGTTGAAGTGCAAATGAAAATCCTACAATACTTGATCCCCACCTAAGATTATGGTCCCTGTACACATCATTTTCAATTACATAAAGAAGACTTCAACAAATTCCTCATCTATACTGAATGTACACTTATGTTCTGTCAACACGTCTCCAATGTGTGTACCATTTCTTTGAACACCCACAATAAAAACCATTATAACAAAAAAATGCATTAATACACCAAGCAAAGCAAATGATCCATGTGATTTGTCTTTCATTTTGCAGAACACAATGAAAACTGACAAATACAAATATCATATTATTAAAAGATAGAAATACATAGAGACTATTCAAGGTGGAAATATATTTATGAAATAATTCAATATATGCTTTAACCACTTCCCACCCGGCCAATGCATATATACGGCCGGGTGGGAGCCGTCTACTCCTGATAGGACGTTCCTGAACGTCATTCAGAAGTAGCGGGATCGCGCGCGCGCGCGTGCCTGCGCAGCGGCGCGATCCCGATGTGCTCGTGTCACCCGGACACGGCACATCTGAGATCGGCAGGAGGGCTCTGTGATTGGCCCTCCTGATCACATGACGGCCGTGTCCAATCACGGCCGTCATGTGATGTAAACAAACAGCCGGTTGCTAGGCAATCGGCTCTCCTCTCCTCACACGGAAGTCATCGCTGAGGAGAGGAGAGCAGAACGCTGCAGCCGGCTGATGATCAGTGAGTATGGGCTGCTTTTTACAGCTTTTTACTCACTGATCATCAGTCTAGTGTCAACACACAACACACCACACAGTACAAACACAGTCCCCACATATGTCCCCAAACCACACATGTCCCCAAAACATACATGTCCCCAAATAATAAAAACACATGTCCCTAATAATAAAAACATGTCCCCCACATATGTCCCACTAAAATCACATGTCCCAATGATTATCTGCACACATATGTACGTGATCACCTGCACACATATGTACATGATCATTTGCGTACATATGTCCGTGATCACACAAACCAATTATTATACAGTTAACGGAATTTTTTTTACCAAAAACATGTAGCAGAATACATTTTGGCTTAAATTTATGACAAAATTTGATTTTATTGGATTTCTTTTTAAATAGAAAAAAGAAAATATTGTTTTTTTTCCAAATTTCCGCTTTTTTTGCGCTTATATCGCAAAAAATAAAAAACGGAGTCGTGAATAAATAACACCAAAATAAAGCTCTATTTGTGCGAACAAAATGATAACAATTTCATTTGGGTACAGTGTAGCATGACCGCGCAATTGTCACTGAAAGCGCGAGAGCGATGAAAGCTGAAAAAAGGGCTGGGAAGGAAGGGGGTGAAAGTGCCCTGTATTGTAGTGGTTAAAAAGGAGTGAATGAATGCACATTGGAATTGATGTACAGGCCTCAGGAAGCCAAGGTTGGTAATATATACATCTATATAAGCTCACTGTGGTTTAAACGTTTATGCAGACTGTCACACAGGTTGGAACAACAGATTCTCTCTATGCCTATAAAGGAAAACCATGATCATAAAGGGGCATATCCCAGTTTTATTAATATAATTGATATTTCCTAAATGTGGTTATTTCAGCTTGTGCCAGTTTTTTTTTTACATGGTATTGGAGTTGTTAACTTGCTTTCATTGATTGTTCCGGAGCTTTATACGGAATATCAGATGGTTTTATGTAAATCATATGATGACTGCTTCTGTCAGTGCACCTGGCTTTCAATCAGCTACTTCTGTTGTACGCTGTGTAATCCAGACCTTCTGCTTGGATCTTCTATTGTGTTGGAAAATGTCTTCCTAACATAGCAACTTGCTACATAAAGGATAAAATGAATCAGATTTTTTTTTACATATGGTTAGAGGAGCAAACTAAACCTCGATAAAGCTTACAGAGACACACCGTGGCCTTGTCCATGCAGGGTACAGTGACTGTCTCTGCAAAGGACGCCATTATGCTCACCTTACCAGCCCTTTCAAACTTCTTTTTGCCATTGCTGGCACTAAAATCAGAAATTAGGGGGGTTATGATGTCATTTCTATGGTCATGCGACAGTGCCCAAGCCTAGCAATTGTCAGCTAGGCCCAAGCACTGTCACAGTGGAGCAGGTGACATGCTTCCCCATAACATAAAGTGCTGTGTAGTGTTGCTGCCTGTAATAGAGGAAAAAGCAGTGGGAGAGTGCAGGTAGGGTGAGTTGCACCGGCCGGCAACATCACTTCCGGGAATCGCGGCTCCGTACCTGTGATTGGCTGGAGCTGCGATGACGTTACTCCCTCACATGTGCGTGGGAGCCACCGCTAATGGCACATTCACTGAAGCAATGGCACTTATGTGTTCAGTTTGCTTCAGTGCGCATGTGCCGATGACGTCAGCACATGCAAATTCAGGGGATGTTTCCTAAACCATGCAGGTTTAGGAGATATCCGGGGTAGCTACAGGTAAACCTTATTATAGACTTACCTGTAGCAAAAAGTGGTCCATAAGGGTTTATAACCACTTTAATGCATGTATATATTGTATATAGGCCAAAACCCTGTTTTTATTCTTTTATTTTCCCCTTTATTTTCCACAACAGAAAGTGACAAAATCTCCTGCAAATTGAGACACTTGTCACCAGAACAGTTGTCCACATTGGATGATTTACCATTGTTTTTTGTCCTGTGTAGGGTTGGCATTCATCCCCATTTGTCAGGGACAGTCCCAGTTTGAGGGGTCTGTCCACAGCAAAGGAAATTGCCCCTGGCAAGTGCTCAGGGTCCCGATACTGTGACTGCCTGGGGCTTTTTTCTGCTATATTAATGTGGAAGTAAACCCATCCATTTAACAGTTTCAAAAACAGTTACATTTCCAGCAAATGCCAGAAATGTAATACTCCTATTGGTTGTGCTCTCAACCAAACTGTCAAACCATCCAGTGGCTGATATCATAACTGATCACATGTGCAGCATCATGGCAGTTGTAAACAGTGGCCAAAATGGCAGCTTCCTTGGCTGAAAATGATAGGAGGGTTTACTTTCAATCCTGTTGGTTCCTTGCTTGGTAGCTGCTTAATAGAAGATATAGAACATATTGATAAAAAGCAAAATATATGGTATGCCTGACCATTTACTGACACTGTGTCTAACAATGTTCTGGTAAATGCTGGGATTTCCGACTAAGAATCTGTGGTCCAGCCTGTAGATATACTGTATCTCCTGTAAATGTCCCTTGGGCTGCAGGCATGTAGAGATAGAGAAAAGCTGACGTAGGATGTATGGCAGTATGGCAGTCATGGTGCTATGTTACACACTCCTGACCTTTGTATTCTCTGCATTATGCAGTCAAGACTCTTGCACTCTGTGTGTTATGGACTTCTGTCCCTTGCACACTGTGTGTGATGCACCCCTGACCCATGTATTCTGTGATTTTTGCACTCTTGATCCATGTACTTTGCCCGTTATGAACTCCTGACCCCTGTACTCTGCATTACCAATAGACAAAGAGGCTCAAGCACTTTAGAAACCTAGAAATGCTTTATTTATTTAAAGCGGGGTTCCACCCTAAAGTGGAACCTCCGCTGATCGGATCCCCCCCCCCCTCCGGTGTCACAATTGACACCTTTCAGGGGGGAGGGGGTGGAGATACCTGTCAAAGACAGGTATTTACACCCACTTCCGGGCATAGACTCCCGTGGGAGTCTACGCCATTTCCTGTCCTGCCGCGCTGTCTGCTGGGACACACATGGGTCTCAGAGACAGCGCGGAGAATTCCTATTGCGCTGCGCGACTCGCGCATGCGCAGTAGGGAACCGGGAAGTGAAGCCGATTCGCTTCACTTCCTGATTCCCTCACCTAGAATGGTGGCGGCAGCAGCCGAGGACCGAGCGATCGATCGGCCTCGGCTGCCGGCATCGCTGGAACCCGGGACAGGTGAGTGTCCATTTATTAAAAGTCAGCAGCTGTAGTATTTATAGCTGCTGGCTTTTAATTTTTTATTTTTTTTGGTAGAATCCCTCTTTAAAGTGAATGTAAACCCACTCTCACCCTTTCTAATCTACTGCCATAGTGGTTATCTATAAGGATATACATGCCTCCTGCATGTATCCTTACCTGTCAAATGTCTCCCCTGTGTCTGTTATGCGACCCGAAAAACTGCAGATTCTGTGGGTGGGTCTATTTTTCGGAGCTCCTGGGTGGAGTCCTGATGTCAGCAGACTCCCTGCCCACCTCTACACTCCCCTTGTCAATATGCATTTTCTTCTGTGTATTTCTTACACTGAACTTCTGCTATGATCGCTAACATCCAGTCAAAAGTTAGAAAGGTCACCACATGACTTCAGCATGCCCAATCATGCTGAGGTGTGGAGCAGCCAATCCTGGAAGAGCTGGAGAAGAAAGGAGGAAGGGATTTGAAGTACACAGCATATCTCATATCAGATTTGTGCATGAGATATGTAAATCACCTGTCACTCACAGCAAGGGGGAGAAACAGACTCCTATCCCTCTGTTTGTCCATTTTTTATCTCACTGAAAAAAAGATAAGAGGACTGCTCAGAATTGGATTAACTCTTTGTGGCAAGACTGGGCACAGATGAAATCCTATACTGTTCAACAAAAAAATTGGGTTAATATCCACTTTGATTAGTAAAGATTGTTTGTTTTCACATTAGAGGAGTTATGGCTGACGGGAGCCTATCCAGGGCACCACACACTTACAAAACAGTACATGGCTGACAGGATTGGGCTGCTGTATTTTGGTTAATTCTGTGCAGTAGGCTCAGGTTTAATTTAAAGTGGTTGTGAAGGCAGTTTTTTTTATCTTAATGCATTAAAGTCATTGTAAAGTCTTGTTTTTTTAGAAAATTAACAAACATGTTATACTTACCTGCTCTGTTGCAGTGGATTTGCACAGAGCAGCCTGGATCCTCCTCTTCTCGGGTTCCTTTTCGGCTCTACTGGCCCCTTCCTCCTGCAAGCAGCTTTCTATGGGAGCACCCGAGCCGAGCTGCAGCTCCGTGTATCCATTCAGACATAGAGCTGCCATTCGGCCCATTCCTCTCTCTCCTGATTGGCTAACTGATTTTTTTATTTAAATGTGTGTTTATTGAAAAAGTTTTTGCAGAAAATAAAGAAAACAAGTATATTACAAAGAATCAGTATTGTCATCACAATCACCACATAGGAATCAACTTTGAGTGAGCTTCATATCACTAAAATATAAGAAAGGCACATAGAGATAACAATAAGAGGGAGGGGGGAGGTACACCACAGGTCTGGTTATAGTAATTGCATAATGGTAAAATAAAAAAATAAAAAACACTGGAGGTAAGAGCTACAAATGCTGAAGCGTAGCCACAATAAATTGCCCTAGGGGCATTTGACATCGTAACAGGCTATGGATTCTGGGTTAAATGAGGAGTTATCCCATAGATCCCATATCTTAGAAAATTGGGGCAGGGAGTCCTGGACCCCAGCCGTCATATGCTCCATCCTGCGTATCTGCGCAATAGTGGAGACTAATTAGGATTGCACAGGGGGAGCAGGAGACAGCCAGTGGGTAGGTATTACTCTCTTGGCAGTTAAAAGAATAAATGCCATCAGTTTCTTAGCATGCTTAAGTATACCCGGGACCGGGAGGCCCAATAAGTAGTGTGTTGGGTTCAATGGAACATCTGCCTCCAACACTGATTGGAACAGGGTGGCTAACTGATTTTGATTGACAGCCATGGGAGCCAATGGCGCCACTGCTGTGTCTCAGCAAATCAGGAGGGAGAGTCTCGGATGGCTGAGGGACTCGTGGACAGCGCTAGACAGAGCTGGGGCTCAGGTAAGTATTAGGGGGTGAGGGGGAGGCTGCTGCACACAGAAAGCTTTTTATCTTAATGCACAAAATGCATTAAGATAAAAAAAACCTTCTGCCTTTACAACTCCTTTAAGATAAAAATCCTTCTGTGTGCAACAGCTGCCCTGGAACCCTCTAATACCTACCTGAGCCCCATCTCTATCCATTGATGCACAGAAGTGCTTCTGCCCTCCGGGACTCTCCCTCCTGATTGGCTGAGACACAGCAGGGGTGCCATTGGCGCCCGCTGCTGTTAATCAAAGTCAGTTAGCCAATCAGGAGAGAGAGGGGGTAGGGCTGAACCGGGGCTCCATGTCTGAATAGACACATGGAGCTGCAGCTCGTTTCGGGTGCCCCCATAGCAAGCTGCTTGCTGTGGGGGCACTCGACAGGAGGGAGGGGCCAGGAGCAGCGAAGTAAGACCCGAGAAGAGGAGGATCTGGGCTGCCCTGTGCAAAACCATTACACAGAGCAGGTAAGCTATGGGGGCACTCGACAGGAGGGAGGGGCCAGGAGCAGCGAAGTAAGACCCGAGAAGAGGAGGATCTGGGCTGCCCTGTGCAAAACCATTACACAGAGCAGGTAAGTATAACATGTTTATTATTTTTATACAAGAAAACAAGACTTTACAATCACTTTAACCATATCCCTTAGAGCCCCTAGATGTGTCACATTCTATAACCTACTTCTCTAAGCGTAGCTACAAATGGGGCACATTTTTGTGGGTGTAGTTAATAGAAGGTGTGGTCAGTAGGGTGTGCCTGGATTTTATTTTGAAAATCTGGTAACTTTATCCTGGCCAAAAATTCTAATAGAGGGAATCATTCCAGCAGGGACAGGGTTTGGATCCTTCTCTACTGTATCCAAGTCTAAAACAATACAATTGTAACTTTATTTTCATGTTGTAATCTTTTCTTTGTAAGGAAACACATTCAAATGTTACTGGTTTTATTATTAGTATCTAAAGTTTGCATCCGCAGTCATGGCACTTCTCATTTATTGGTTAAGCAGACTGTTCTCTTGGCTTGTCTATACAACTCCCATTGCTACACCAGCTGCTAAGTGCCATTGGAAACGATTCCACTACACAGCATTGGCATTGGGAGCTGCGCAAGTGTAACGTGACACAGAGCAGCTTTACCAGACATTTTGCAATGTTTGTTATTTGATCTCCTTCAGTGCCATTGTTTTAGATGCCTGTGGAGGGTGCAGCTTGATTTTAGGAAGGGGCCAACAAAATCAAACCCTCCAGTCCTAACATGCATTTTACTTCTGAGTTTAAATTGGGGTCATAGCTGTTTAAATCAGTGGGCACACCTAATAGAAGAACATTACTAACATACCAAGTTTAGCATGGAATTACTTTCTGTAGAGAAGCATCCTCTTTACATTCAATAGCACTGCTGCGTTGAAAATCATGTAGTTCCATGCTTAAGGAATATTACAAACAGAAGGTAACCTTTTGATATATTTCAATGTCACTTTACCATCAAACTCTTGTACACGGATTTCCTATTATGTGTTGGATACACCATTTGCCTCTGTTCTCTGTCACCTTTGTGTGTCCCACAGCTTTCAATTCCATCTCTTGCTTGGTAGAATAATAATAAAAAAAAAATGTTCTATGGGTCTTATTTGTCTTCTGTACTGATAATTCTTCATATACTTTGCCTGGGGAAAATACTGAGATTTAACAACAAACATCAGACTTTTTATAAAGCAGCTTGGCAGGCTTGTTCAAGGTATAGTCTTAGCAATAGATTATTCTTTTGCAGTAGCGAGATCTAGATGGTGTTTGTAAGCTTTCTCCCTGTCCTTACATGCCCGGGACAAAAGACACATCAAGCAAGTTGGCTCTAAACTTCTGAAGTTTGTCTGGGTTTAAAGCCTGAGGCTTTTATGTCTTTGACCACAAAATAGGTTTAATCTGAAAAGTTGGTTGATCTTTACTACTTTATATATTGTAATTATTTGCCTTGATTAGTGGTAGCAAAGTCGATAATTTGCCAATCCGTTTTACATTTTCCACAAATGTAACCTTTAAAAAAATCACACCACAATTTAATTTAAAATGTTTGTAAAACTTTACTTTGAATAATTTACCAGGAGTAGTACACAAAGGGTTTAGACCTACTGTCTACTGCCTATTGTCAGACCTGCTGTCAAGGTTTACATGCAGTGAATAGGTTTACAGTCAACAGACCCCAGGAAATAGTCAGAAGTATGGAATGCGATTAGGCTCCCCTATCACCACTATATCATTAATGTACTTATTTTGCAAAAATAAAACAGCTTTCCATTAATTCTACACAGTCGTACCTCACTTTCTTCATAGCTGTTTAGACACACTGCTCGACTACTTCTGCCTTACTTCCTGGTCAGACTTTAGGTCATGACACAGGAAGGAGTTGACCAGCTGATCTCATTAGCACACACCGTGCATCATCTACCCTCATCTGGTCAATGCTTTCCTGTGTCATGACCTAAAGTCTGACCATGAAGTAAGACAGAAGACCAGTCCTTTTTCTGACATTTGTTGCACCTGTGCCACAATTAACGTAGTGTATCTACTGACTTGTCCTTGTGGCAAACAGTATGTAGGTAGAACTATAAGATCATTCACCACTCGTGTGTCTGAACACATTAACTTAATAAAACTTGGGAGCCTGAAACATACTGTTCCACGTCACTATCGACAACACCATGCTCGAAATCCTATGGGAACTCAGTATCTGGTCATAGACAGATATATTGCACCATGGAGGGGCGGAGCTAACACCAGGGGTGTTTCAAGACTTGAAACATTCTGGATCTATGAGCTACAGACTTATCATCCTTTTGGAATGAACGTGGAGCTAGACATAAATGCATTTATTAATCAAGCATAAGGACAAAATAACAACTTTTTAATTTTTTTTTATAATATCTTTTTAGTTCTTCATTGGCCCTCCCCTGATTGATCTACATTTGCATTAAAATCGATTGTTATTCAGTCGAACTATGTATATTTAATTTGTAGTGATTGCATGATGTACTCACTACAAATGGTAATTGGTGGGAATACTATTTGATTGGTGGCCAATTGTTTTAATTTGTTTTAGTAGCGTGGTTTTTTGGAGAAATTAATGACCCCTATTGAGGTGGAGTAAATGTTTTATCTCCCCTTTTCTCCTTCTTTTTTTTTCCCCTTATGGTGAATATGTTCATGTGAATATCTGTATATATATATACTTTGTATATCTACTAAATATGTGTAAAGTTTATATTGATGCCCCCCTTAAGACCATGACTCCGGCAGACGCTGTATGTGATATGTATGGCATCGCCCTGTTGCTATGGAGTTGCTTGACGCCCCCTATGGGGAGGTTATGTGGGGCGGGTTCATATACACACAAGCGGTCAGTATGCGGCTAGATAATGATTGTTGCAGCCAGTCCGTGGGTTGGGCCTCGTTCTGAGAGCGAGGCTTGGTCCTGGGAAGTGTTTGCTGGCTAAACGTTCTGAGAGCAGGGCTTGGTTTTCAGAATGAGGCTTGAATATGCTGCATGCTGTTGTTTGGATGGCCAGGCCTCGTGATCAGAACGAGGCTTGGTTACGACACAGGATGGATGCTAATATGAGGCCTGGCCTCATAATCAGAGCGAGGCTTGGTTTTCAGAACGAGGCTTGAATATGCTGCATGCTGTTTGGAAGGCCAGGCCTCCTGATTAGAACGAGGCTTGGTTACGACACAGGATGGATGCTAATATGAGGCCTGGCCTCATAATCAGAACGAGGCTTGAATACGCTGCATACTGTTGTTTGGATGGCCAGGCCTCGTGATCAGAACGAGGCTTGGTTACGACACAGGATGGATGCTAATATGAGGCCTGGCCTCATAATCAGAACGAGGCTTGACTATGCTGCATGTTGCTGTTTGGATGGCCAGGCCTCGTGATCAGAACGAGGCTTGGTTATGACACAGGACGGATGCTAATTTATGCCCAAGATGTGGAAAATCTTTCATATCCAAATATTCACAGTCTCGCTTATATTTTGGATATTTGGCGGGCATCTCTGATGGGGATGATGCTATATGTAAGGATAATAAATATACATGGAGGAGTTTTTAATATATACACTTCCGGAACATGTGACCGGAAGTGCCAAGTGCTTCCGGGGTCATTGGTTATTTTGGGGTCATTTTGTACTTATAAGCGATGCTGTTTGGGGGGGTCCACACCCCAGAGGACGGCTGTTTAGTTGAAACGCGTCGGGTGGACCCCCTTACAGACATCGCTACTTTCTGACTATGTTATTACGATTGAACCAAATGTGAGTGTAATTTTATTATTATTTTTTAATAAATTGGATGTTAAAACGGTATCACGCTATGCTAGTTTTCTACTTCCATGGTCTTTGATACCTGAGCCCCCTATTTTCGTGGGATGAGCACTATAGGAGGATCGCTACGGATGATTTCATGACCTGAAGACTTGCGGGAGATTACATACTAGATGTATGATTATCTGGTTTGCTAACCTACAGGCCCATATGACTCGAGAGGCGTAAGCCTTCCTCTGAGTCCACGTCATTTGGTAAGCCTCCTCTCCCCTTCTTTATCACGGTGGTGGTGGTATTATTCTACACATCAGAAGTTGAATTTCACCTTTTTTCACATCACCTCAAGTTTGGAATTGTGATTGATATTACACATTTCAAGGACTGTTAGACGTTCACTTGATGGACTGTATATGTTAAATTAATTTTATTTACCTTAACCTTTTGTGTGCATGAGGTTCATGCACTCTTCCACCTGGGAGTAAGATCTCTTAACCACTTGCCGACCGCCGCACGCCGATGTACGTCAGCAGAATGGCACGGGCAGGCATAAGGGCTTACATGTACGTCCTTGCCTGCCCGCCGGTCGGGGGCCCGATCGGGCCCCCGCCCGGTGCCTGCGGCGGTCGGTATTCGTTCGGGAGCGATCCCGGACGAGGGGACGGCCATTCATTCATGGCCACCCCCTCGCGATCGCTCCCGGCGAATGAAAATGTCCGGTGACATCACTTCCTCTCCTGTAATGTAAACACAGGAGAGGAAGTGATGTATTCTCTCCTCCGTGTCGGTAGTTTTCGTTCCGGCACCGAGGAGAGAGGTTCGGTGAGTTGCACCAACACACCCCACATACAGTAGAACATGCCAGGCACACTCACACCCCCCCTTTACCCCCCGATCACCCCCCAATTACCCCTGCCCCCCCCAGTCACAGTGACACCAATTGCTTTTTTTTTTTTTGCATTGGTGTCATTTGTGACTGTAGTAACTGTTAGGGCAGTTAGGGTTAGCCCCCTTTAGTTCTAATGTGCCCCCCTAACCCCCCCAATAAAGGTTTAACCCCGTGATCACCCCCCGTAGCCAGTGTCACTAAGGCTGGGTTCACATTGCAGCGGTTTATGAGAACGAATGTGATTCGCACCGCACTGCAGTGCAAATCACATCCGATCTCTGTGCGATTCGAGTTCAGCCATACAGAAAGTATGGCTGAATTCGTGTCGCACCCGCCGCACCCGCCGCAAATTTGCACGGGACCCTTTTTTTGGCCCGCAGCAGAATCGGATCGCATGGGTGTTCACACCATGCGATCCGAGTTTGCAGATCGCACTGCGATATGCGAACTGATCTGGGGGTGTCATTAACATTTCACTGACACTCCCAGCAGTTCGCATAGGGCAGTGTGAACTGCCGCCGGGAGGCATGCGATGCGGGAACCCGCCGCGGATTCATGGCGTTCCCGCATCGCTCCAGTGTGAACCCAGCCTAATAAGCGATAGTTTTTCTGATCGCTGTATTAGTGTCACAGGTGACGCTAGTTAGGCAGGTAGGTATTTAGGTTCGCCGCAGCTTTTTATAGCGCCAGGGACCCCCATATACTACCGCATAAAGCCCCCTGATTGCCCCCTAGTTAACCCTTTCACCAGTGATCACCATATAACTGTTACAGGTGACGCTGGTTGGTTAGTTATTTTTTTATAGTTTCAGGGCACCCGCCATTTATTACCTAATAAAGGTTTAACCCCCTGATCACCCGGCGGGTGTCATTTGTGACTGTAATAACTGTTAGGGCAGTTAGGGTTAGCCCCCTTTAGTTCTAAGCCCCCCTAACCCCCCCAATAAAGGTTTAACCCCGTGATCACCCCCCGTCGCCAGTGTCACTAAGGCTGGGTTCACATTGCAGCGGTTTATGAGAACGGATGTGATTCGCACCGCACTGCAGTGCAAATCACATCCGATCTCTGTGCGATTCGAATTCGTGTCGCACCCGCCGCACCCGCCGCAAACCCGCACGGGACCCTTTTTTTGGTCCGCAGCAGAATCGGATCGCATGGGTGTTCACACCATGTGATCCGAGTTTGCAGATCGCACTGCGATATGCGAACTGATCTGGGGGTGTCATTAACATTTCACTGACACTCCCAGCAGTTCGCATAGGGCAGTGTGAACTGCCGCCGGGAGGCATGTGATGCGGGAACCCGCCGCGCATTCGTGGCGTTCCCACATCGCTCCGGTGTGAACCCAGCCTAATAAGCG
The DNA here is from genome assembly GCF_037356315.1 of Lithobates pipiens. Taxonomy (NCBI): domain Eukaryota; kingdom Metazoa; phylum Chordata; class Amphibia; order Anura; family Ranidae; genus Lithobates; species Lithobates pipiens. The sequence goes on along the minus strand of NW_027507903.1, from coordinate 533,929,097 downwards.
ATCGTTTTTCTGATCACTGTATTAGTGTCACAGGTGACGCTAGTTAGGCAGGTAGGTATTTAGGTTCGCCGCAGCTTTTTATAGCGCCAGGGACCCCCATATACTACCGCATAAAGCCCCCTGATTGCCCCCTAGTTAACCCTTTCACCAGTGATCACCATATAACTGTTACAGGTGACGCTGGTTGGTTAGTTATTTTTTTTATAGTTTCAGGGCACCCGCCATTTATTACCTAGTCTCACTAGTGTACCCCTAAATTTAGGGGTGTCTACTTTCCAAAATGGGGTCATTTGGGGGGGGTTTGTGCCATCTTGGCATTTTATGGCCTTCAAAACTGTAACGCCCTTAGAAAGCCTGAAGGCGGTGCTTGGTTTTCGGGGCCCCGTACGCGGCTAGGCTCCCAAAAAGTCCCACATATGTGGTATCCCCGTACTCAGGAGAAGCAGCAGAATTTTTTTTGGGGTGTCATTTCACATATGCCCATGGCATGCGTGAGCAATATATCATTTAGTGACAACTTTGTGAAAAAAAAAAAAAAAAAAAAAAGTTTGTAATTTTCCCGCAACTTGTGGCAAAATATAAAATATTCCATGGACTCAACATGCCTCTCAGCAAATAGCTTGGGGTGTCTTCTTTCTAAAATGGGGTCATTTGTGGGGGTTTTGTGCCATCTTGGCATTTTATGGCCTTCAAAACTGTAATAGGTAGTGAGGAGTGAAGTCAAATATTTACGCCCTTAGAAAACCTGAAGGCGGTTCTTGGCTTTCGGGGCCCCGTACGCCGCTAGGCTCCCAAAAAGTCCCACATATGTGGTATCCCCGTACTCAGGAGAAGCAGCAGAATTTATTTTGGGGTGTCATTTCACATATGCCCATAGCATGTGTGAGCAATATATCATTTAGTGACAACTTTGTGAAAAAAAAAAAAAAAAAATTAAAGTTTGTAATTTTCCCGCAACTTGTGGCAAAATATAAAATATTCCGTGGACTCAAAATGCCTCTCAGCAAATAGCTTGGGGTGTCTACTTTCTAAAATGGGGTCATTTGTGGGGGTTTTGTGCCATCTTGGCATTTTATGGCCTTCAAAACTGTAATAGGTAGTGAGAAGTGAAATCAAAAATTTACGCCCTTAGAAAGCCTGAAGGCGGTGCTTGGTTTTCGGGGCCCCGTACGCAGCTAGGCTCCCAAAAAGTCCCACATATGTGGTATCCCCGTACTCAGGAGAAGCAGCAGAATTTATTTTGGGGTGTCATTTCACATATGCCCATAGCATGTGTGAGCAATATATCATTTAGTGACAACTTTGTGTAAAAAAAAAAAAAATTTTCAATGGGCTCAACATGCTACTTATCAATTTCCTTAGGGTGTCTACTTTCCAAAATGGGGTCATTTGGGGGGGGTTTGTACTGCCCTGCCATTTTAGCACCTCAAGAAATGAGATAGGCAGTCGTAAACTAAAAGCTGCGTAAATTCCAGAAAATGTACCTTAGTTTGTAGATGTGACAACTTTTGCGCAAACCAATAAATATACAATTATTGACTTTTTTTTTACCAAAGACATGTGGCTGAATACATTTTGGCCTAAATGTATGACTAAAATTGAGTTTATTGGATTTTTCTAATAACAAAAAGTAGAAAATATCATTTTTTTTCAAAATTTGCGGTCTTTTTACGTTTATATCGCAAAAAATAAAAATCGCAGAGGCAATCAAATACCATCAAAAGAAAGCTCTATTTGTGGGAAGAAAAGGACGCAAATTTTGTTTGGGTACAACATTGCATGACCGCGCAATTACCAGTTAAAGCAGCGCAGTGCCAAATTGTAAAAAGACCTCTGGTCATTTACCAGCAAAATGGTCCGGTCTGAAGGTGGTTAATATACAACGGAATTTACACATAATTTCTTTTTTTTGAAGTGTATGTAATTTTCTTTGCTTGAATTAGTGCCTTATGTGGTTTGTTGCCACCTAAGCGCCACACTTTTTTGTTTTAATTTTTGTATGTTACTGTGTAGTCTTCAGTAGTGTTGGCAGCTGGGTAGAACACATCTTTTCACAGCGCAGTATTTTTTTACACCTTTATTCGTTTTTTTCTTTTGCTAGAAAATTACTTAGAACCCCCAAACATTATATTTTTGTTTGCAGAGACCCTAGAGAATAAAATGGCGATCATTGCAATATTTTATGTCACATTGTATTTGCGCGGCGGTTTGTTAAATGCAATTATTTTGGAAAATATACACTTTATGGAATTCTAACCACTTACGGACCGCCCGCTGCAGTTTTATGTCGGCTGTTTGAAGGAGGATATCGTTGTTATGGCAGCAACTAGCTGCCATAACCCCGGTATCCCCTTCTTCAGCGGGCGGTCCACTACAAGATAAAAGTGGTCTCTCTGGCGAATTCACCGCAAGATCACTTTTATCGGTGGGGGGAGAGGGGCCCCACCTCCCGCTGCGATCCGGTGCCCTCTGCCGCTTACCGGCGCCATCGGCAGTGGTGGAGGCGATCGTGTCTTGTCTCCTGCTTGGTATGGAAACGAATGAGGGGAAGATGGCCCCCACCTGTCTCCATACAATTGCTGGGCGGAAGTGACGTCAAAACGTCACTTCCGCCCACAGCTCTTAAAGGGACAATTTTTTTAAATGATTGTTTTTAAATTACATTTTTTTTATTGCATTTTAGTCTAAATATTAGATCTGAGGACTTTTTACCCCAGATCTCATATTTAAGAGGATCTGTCATGCTTTTTTCTATTACAAGGGATGTTTACATTCCTTGTAATAGGCATAAAAAGAAAAAAACATTTTTTTAAAGCAGTGTAAAAATAAAAAATAAAAGGTAAAATAAATAATAATAATAACTTTTTTTTAAACGCACCCCGCCGAGCTCGCGTGCAGAAGCGAGCGCATACGTGAGTAGCGCCTGCATATGAAAATGGTATTCAAACCACACATGTGAGGTATCGCCGCAATCGGTAGAGTGAGAGCAATAATTCTAGCCCTAGACCTCCTATGTAACGTAAAACATGCAACCTGTAGAATTTTTTAAACATGGCCTATGGAGATTTTTAAGGGTAAAAGTTTGTCGCCATTCCACGAGCGGGTGCAATTTTTGAAGCATGACATTTTGGGTATCAATTTACTTGGCGTAACATTATCTTTCACAATATAAAAAAAAAATTGGGCTAATTTTGTCTAAGTTGTCTTCTTAGAAAAAACAATATATAATGTTTGGGGGTTCTAAGTAATTCTAGCAAAAAAACTGTTTTAAACATGTAAACACCACAATCTCAAAACGAGGCTGGTCCTTAAGTGGTTAAAAAAACATTAAAGTTAGACCAATTTTTTTTGTATAATGTGAAAGATGCTGTTACATCGACCTAACATGTCATGCTTTAAAATTGCGCACACTCATGGAATGGTGACAAACTATGGTACTTAAAAATCTCCATAGGTGACGTTTACATTTTTTTACAGGTTACCTGTTTAAAGCTACAGAGGAGGACCTGTGCTAGAATTATTGCTTTCACTTTAATGATTGTGGTGATACCCCACATGTGTAGTTTGAACCTTATTTACATATGCACCAGAGACTCCGACAAACATAACATTTGGCTGTTTCTAACAAACACAAAAATAAAAAATTTTGATGGGTAGTTCATTTAACACAATGGATCATATAAGGACCAAACAAGATTTAAATTGGACATCCAAAAGAATACATTTATAATACAGATAATGATTTATATAAAAAAAACAAATGTTGGAACCTGAATTATATGCTGAGGAATGGGGTGCTTCACATTTTTACATATATTTTTTTTTTACACTGTCCCTTTATTTATTTTTTATCATTTTTATTCCTATTACAAGGAATGTAAACATCCCTTGTAATAGAAATAAACATGACAGGTCCTCTTTATTAAGAGATCTGGGGTCAAAAAGACCTCAGATCTCTCATTTACCTTTAAAAGCAAAGAAAATTTAAATTTAATTTTGACATTAAGAAAAAAAAAATCCTGTCTATCTGCCTGAGGACTGGAAGTGATGTTGGTGGTTGCTCTGGTCCTCCAGTGGCATATAGCCGAGTGGGGGCTATCTTGTCCTCACTTAATTTCCTGCCTAGCCATGGGGGAAACCTCTCCCACTGCCTTTTAAAGTGATCTCACTGCTGCTGGGACTACTTTTATCTGAAATCCATCCAACTAAAAGAAAAAACAATACTGGGGTTATGGCAGCTAGCTGCTGCCATAACAATGGTATTTAATGTCAAATTTATGATGTACATTCCCAATTAGACAGTCGCAAAGTGACTGAGTATTGGGGCTAAGTATTGACATAGCCCCAAATGATGCACAGTGGCTCAAAACTGACATGGTCTAGAATGGTGTTTCTCAAATCCAGTCCTTAAGGAGCCCCAACAGGTTTTGTTGTCAGGCTTTTCATTATTTTGTACAGGTGATTTGATCAGTTTCAGTGCCTTAGTAATTACCACAGCTGTTTCATCTGAGGGAAATCCTGAAAACATGACCTGTTGGGGCGCCTTGAGGACTGGAGTTGAGAAACATTGGTCTAGAAACATTTAGACAAAATAAAGGTAATAAAATCACACCAGATGGCTTACATCAAAGGGTCCTCAAAGACCTGAGCTCTGTTATATCTAAGCCATTGTTTCTAATTTTTAGAGACTCTTTAATGACTGGTATGGTACCACTGGATTGGTGTAAAGCCAATGTAGTGCCTATATTTAAAAGGGAATCAAAGCCTTTACCAAGTAACTACAGACCAGTTAATTTAACTTCTTTAGTCGGGAAGATACTAGAGAATTTAAACAAAGAACACTTAGCCCTTGCACACACGATCTGAGATTCTGACGGAATGTTTCCGATCGGAGCGTTTTGTCGGATATTCTGACTGTGTGTGGTCTGCATCAGACTGTTTCCGTCGGAGTATCCGACGGACCAACTTTTCCAACTTGCCGGTAAAATTTTCCGACAAAATGCTCCGATCAGACATACTCCGATCATGTGTAGCCTACTCCGACGGACAAGGTGCCACGCATGCTCACAATCAAATTCGGACACGGAAGCGCTCGCTCAGGTAAAACTACTGCTCGTAATCGATATAGCACATTCGTCACATTGCAATGTTAAAAATTCTTTCATAAAGTGCATTCTCTTGTTCTTTACAATGCTGCAAGAAGGAACTTCTTTTGATGCTCATAGTCACACACACTTCTCCCAAACGGATTTCCTGATTGTTTTTTATTCATTTCAGCAATACAATTTTTGAAATCGTCACATCTACACAATTTTTTTTTAGTTTTTTGGGTGAATTTTGTGTTTGTTTTTTTCATAAACGTCTCCTTTTTTTGACAGTTTGCTCATCTTTCCATTTTTTGGGGTGTTTTGTGTGTCAACTTACCACAACAACATTATTATCTTTTTATATTTTCTTTTTTAATCTACAGGAGGTTGTTTAGTGTTGGTACCCCTTGTTATTCATGTCACTTTGTATTTTTGAAATGTACTTGCCTGCTCACAAATAAACTGTCCATTTTGAAGTCAAACACATACGCAAGTATTTCTTCAAACAAAAAAAACTTTATTCAAGTGTCAGTAACAGATAAAGAGGGAGGCAGCGATGGAGAAACTGGGGAGATTAGCGAAGCCTTTGGCCCCCAGGGCACACATCAACTATTTAAACGCAAAACTTGGTGGCCTGAGGAGTACATATCTGAGGGAGAGAAGTCGGGTCCTGAAGTCCAAGAAACCCGGAACAGCAGCAGATGACATCTATGTTCCCAGGCTGTGGTACTACAAGAGGCTGCATCTTCTTTCAGACCAGACTGAACCCAGGTCATCACACTCTGGTCTTCCTTCCACGCTTCCTTCCAGGCTGTGGCTGTGGTACTGGAGGTGTGGCAGAAGGAGGAGGAGGAGGAGGGGCATGGGCCAAATCACACAAGTGTGTCATTTGTGTCATTTGGCCCAACAGACCCTTGTTGAGGGTGTGTATAATTATCTCCTCACACAAGAGCTGTTGCCCCTCCTCCATTTTCTCCAGTTTGCACGCAGCCAAGGCGGCAAAGGCTTCTTGATAGGTGGGTTTGGCTTGGAAGGCCGCTGAAGCCTCCCCGATCAGCCTCAGAGCCGACTCCTCCACATTCCCCCCCCTTTCTCACTCTTTTGCGTCGAAGGCGGAGGGGAGGGACCTGGCATTCTGTCAAGCTCCTTTGCCCACCTACCGCCTGGCTGCCGCTTACCCCTGCCTCCTCCTGGCTGCCACTTTCCACAGCCACCTCCTGGCTGCTGCATTCCACACCCTCCTCCTGGCTGATGTCTTCCTGTGTATGAAAAAGGGACATGGTTTTAGTTTTTGGTTCATCCAACACACACAATTTTCACATCAAGTCTGTTGCAAATTGTTAAGCAATACAAAAGACTATCATTCTGAGCCCAGCATTTTTCTTTCTTCTCCCAAAGGTTTTGGCCACTACTGTCTATTGATATGTGAAACACTTTCTAAAATCAGCAATTAGTGAGCAAATATCAAGTTAACATCATTCATTTATACTCCCAAAATATGTACAACAATACTATACCTGGCTCAAGCTGGGCTCCCCCAGTTCTTCCTGAGTGGAAGGCCCAAGTTGGGCATCGGAAGAGTCAGCGGGCGTGGAATGTAGCATAGGACGCGTGGAAGGAAGAGTAGAGTTTGATTCTCTGACCTCAGCCTGGTCTGACAGAAACTGCATCCTGTTATAATACCACAGCCTGGGGACATAAACATCATCTGCTGAAGCTCCAGATTGCATGGACTGCAGCACCTTCTTCCTCTCCTTCAGATATGTACTCCTCAGGCCACCGATTTTCACTTTTAAATAGTGGATGTCTGCCCTGGGGACCACCGGCTTCACAAACTCAACCAGTTTCTCAATTGCTGCCTGCCTCTTTTGTCTGTCACTATAATGAGGGTGCGTAACTTGCCACAGGCAGGGCAGCTCCCTGTATTTATCGATGAACAGAGGGAGGAAACTATGATCATTGAAACTGTCCATAATCTCTGCAAGACACAACACAAGACAAACCCTAATGTCAGGCTAAACTCCACTAATGCAGGCCTAAATCTAGAAGCAGTATAGCCTAGTGATGTACCAAGTTCAAAATGTTACCTTCATTTGCACGATCGTCACGTCAGCTTCTCCCTCTGTTCACAGATCCTATGGACGACACACGCACGTTGCGTTTTATATACAGTGCGCATGCGTGAAACTCCGCCTGCCCCTGACGTTCTTTCTAGACTATTCACCACCCCTTCGCTTTCGGCGCAGTGGGGAGAGCACATGGCAGAGAGAACGCAGGTGCGCAATCAGAGTTCCACTAACGAGGAGGAGGGTGAGGAAAACCCGGAGCCTGAAACTTCCTGATCCAGGAAGAGAAGATTTAAGGCCTCAAATATGTCCTTTGTAGAGATGTTGGAGATGATGGACATATTGAACAGGACCGACGATGATGGGAAGTATGGACCTTACCCAAACCCAAATATCAGAAAGGCCAAGATCATAACTAAAGTTGTGAAGAGTCTTCAGAAGAATTTTGGGGTACGCCGATCCATGGATCAACTGAGAAAACGCTGGTCAGACCTGAAACTGAGGGAGCACGATCAGTACAGAAGGATCAAGCGTGTTCTTGAAAAAAGTAAGTAGTTGTCGTGTGTTCATATGATTATTCTTGCTTGCATACTGCTCCATGTGCTTTGATTTCATGTTGTGCAGTTTAAAATGGCCACTTTTAAGTTCATGGTTTCATTCGTTCATAAGAAACATCGTTCTGCAGGTAAGTATTCCAGCTTAACAAAGTGTCCACAATAATGTTCTCACCTTTGAACTCGGCCAAAAAACACAATTGTACAACACTTCCAAGCAATGTTTCATATTCCTATTTCTGCCCTCTGTGTGCTAATTATTCCTTTTTTACATTCTCATAGGGGAGAGAAGACTCGGCAAGTATGAGGACACCAGGGACCCCACCCTTCCCAAAGAAGGCAAAATCCCAAAACCAGAAGTAGAGAAACAGGAGAAGGAAGAGGAAGGAGAGATTGTTGAAGTTGGACAAATTGTCACCACAACAGGTGAGTGTCGGAGACCACAGCTTCCGGTAAGCTCATCAATGTATGTCGTCATATTTATAATACATGGTGTGTTTTTTTGCTTTGTTTTGTAGGTGATGTGGAAGAAGAATCCCATTTTACCAGTGAAAGTGCCCAGATCCTGATTGGGGAGATAATGGGGTGCAATCGGGATTTAGAAAATATACAGCAAAACATCAATGATGTTAAAAATAAAATGAAGAACATCATTGATGTTTTGGGGAGAGTGTGAAACACCACAAACTAGCTCGTGTTTTATTTTTTTGCTTTTAAACAACAACTTTTGTCTTTTATAAAAATCCAAATTTGGAAGATGCACACAGTGTGTCAACATGCGCTATCTCCCATCATGGGGGATCAATGTACGTGTTTTGTGGAAAGTGGCTGAGATGAAGGGGTTGCAGCCCCAAAACATGTACATTGATCCCCCATGATGGGATATAGCACATTTTAACACACTGTGTGCATCTTCCAAATTTGGCTTTTCCAGGGGTGACACCGCATGTGATGAAGGCAATATCAGCCCAGTTTGTACATACTCATGTCTGATATTGTCTTCACTTTTCAAAGTTGAACTTTGTAAGTTCCTGTGTTCTGCATGTTACGCTTTGATACATGCCTGTTTACACAAAAACACCAAGTTACAAAAAAATTACCTGAAATAATGTTTTTGATACACCCAATTTGTTGGTTTGTTGTAAAACCCTTTTCTAAACACACATGTGAATGTGCTTTGATTAAAAAGTTAAATTATCAACAATGTGTGGCTTCCTTTTTCAATGCGCAAAAGCAGTATTTGGAGTAAAATTGTTGTTTTCGGTGAAAATGGGTGTTATTTACTAAAGGCAACTCCACTTTGCACTCCAAGTGCAGTTTCAGGTGCACTTTTGCAGTGCACTTGTAGTGCATAGTGGATGTGCCTTTAGTAAATAACACCCACAGTGATGTGTTAATTTTCACAATCATGCCATTTTCCTGAGCCCACATATTTCTGTCATGGTGCTGAAAATTAGCAAGATTTTGGTCAGTAATGCACTACAAACATTAGTTAACAAAAACAAGGTGTGTGTGTAGCAGACCCACAACATAATAAGATTATCTGAAGAAGAGACTGTCCCCTCATCTCGCTCAGAACTTGGGTTTACACTGTTGTAGAAAAAGGCACAACAAGAAAAAACATAAATTTACCTAGGAGACACCTAAAACCAAGCCAAGCAGTAAATGAAAACAAATATTGGAGTTTCAAAGAAAAATGTATTCCTAAAATGCCGCTCAAACATTGTCTGGCATATCAATGGCCCCCCTACCCACAAAACTCCATGTATTGGGTTCTAACCTCACGGGCGCTTTGGGGGGCAAGCCAGGACGAGCAGCTTCAAGGCCCGTGAGGTTCTCATTTTCATCAAGTCTGCTTCTTGGACAACTGAGACCGCATAGTTTGCAGCTTTTTAGGAAATTGTGAAGAACACAGCACACCAGCACAATGTGATTTAGTTTGTATTCCGCCATGTGGATAGGCGTTAAAAAAAGGCTGAACCGGCTGGCCAGTATACCAAAAGTGTTCTCCACCACAAATTGAGGCCTGCCTCAATTTGAAAGTATTGAGGCAGGCCCTTGCACTACATGCTTTGGTGAATTCGTCCATAAATGTGACCAGAAAAAAGGTAGGTAGAGTGTGTATTGGGTTTGGTAAAGTCAGCAGATAGAGGATTGCTAGCAGCTGACCTAGCAGTTGGGGGGAGGGGGGTCACTAATGAGTTTGGCACAACCAAAAAAAAATGTCACTCTGCATGAATTGAAGCACACACATAACATTTGTAGACATTTTAGGGGGTGTTTAGGGGAAAGCAATACTATGGAGCTGACAAAAGACATTGGTAAGTGACTAGACTATAGTTTTATGGGCCAAGAAGAGCATGGTGGGGAAGTTAGTGAGGCAAATATGCATGAGGACAAAGGGGCAGAGCATATGAATTAGAGCATATTGCAATGATGGTAATCGGGGAATGAGGAAAGAAATGCAAGACATTAGCAATCATTAAATACATAGAATGTGATGTTAAAGGATAAAACTTACCTTCATATAGTCCTTCTGCAGGACCTGAATGATGGCAGAACAGGTCTCTGGAATAATGATCCCCAGAGCCTGGGGGGAGATGCCTGTAGAGAACTTGAGGTCCTGAAGGCTTCTCCCTGTCGCCAAGTAGCGCAACGTGGCGATGAGCCTCTGCTCCGGAGTGATGGTTTGCCGCATGCAGGTATCCTGCCTGCTGATATAAGGGGTCAGCAAAGCCAGCAGACGGTGAAAAGCGGGTTCAGTCATCCGGAGATAATTCCTGAAATCATCAGGATTATTCTCCCAGATCTCACGGAGCAAAGGCATGTGCGAGAACTGGTCACACTGGCGCAACCAATTCTTGGTCCACAAATGCCTCTCCTCCCTGTTCCTGGACCGGGCTTGTGTCAAAGTAAGAACCCCAACACAAAGCCCCTGCACAGCACAAACTCTACAACCAGTACGTAGACAAAACATGGTTTGAAAACGGTCTGGTCAGAACGGACAACAGAAAGCACCGATAAACAGCAATGCCTGAAAGAATGACCTGAATAGCAGAAGCAAGCAGACAATAAGCAATGCAAATCAAAGCGTACTATACCAAGATATAGTCCACAATGAGAAACAAAATACTTACTGACTACACGCACTGATTATCAGATACGCAAAGACAAGCAGAAACTGAAGAGCAGTAGCGAACTGAATCACAAATCTGAAAAGTGTGAATCGTCTCTCACCAAACTTCTACTAACACGCAATGCACACGAGATCAGCAGAAGGAGCCCAAAGGGTGCCGGACGTGGTGCTGAACTTCCCTTTTCTAGGCCCGCTGTACGCGGCTTACGTCACCGCGTTCTTGGCAACCGGAAATTCCGACAACTTAGTCCGACCATGTGTATGCAACATTACTTCCGGACCTCGTCCGGAATTAATGCGTCGGAATAACTCAGACGGATTTGGTTGTCAGAATCTCCGACCGTGTGTACAAGGGCATAGAAGAATTTTAGCTAGAAAATAAAATTTTAAGCAACAGTCAGCATGGATTCAGGAAAGACCAAAGATGTCAAATAAATCTGATTTCTTTTTATGATGAAGTAAGCAAAAACTTAGACAAAAGGAGTTGCAGTGGACGTGGTATACTTGAATCTTGCCAAAGCATTTGACAAAGTTTACCACATGTGGCTAATGTGTAAATTAAAGTCTACAGGCTTGGCTTAGAAAATTCAGTTCATAAATGGATAGAAAACTGACAAAAAGCGCATTCAGAGAGTAGTGATGAATAATGCCGCGTACACACGATCAAACAATCCGGTGGAAAAGTCCGGCAAACTCAAGTCCGCCAAACAATTCCCCCGTGTGTAGCCTCCAGCATACTTTTTTGACCCGAAAGTACAGCGGACTTAGAATGCCGTGTTGCACACCAATCTATCCGTCGGACTCACATTTCGGCGAACAATCCGGCCGTGTGTGTGCCAGTCCGCCGTACTTTTGAAATGAGCGGACTTTTCCCGCCCGGAGAAAAGTCCCCTAATTTTGAGCGGGTCTCCAGGTAGGCGGGGCCCGCGAAGGAGACGTCGCTGGCCCCGCCGCCTGGTATGGACTTAAAAGTGAACCCCAACGCCGAAAAAAATCGGCGTGGGGGTCCCCCCCAAGTCCACAACAGACCCTTGTCCGAGCACGCTACCCGGCCGGCCAGGAAAGGGGGGCGAGCGAGCGCCCCCCCTACTGAGCCGTACCAGGCCGCGTGCCCTCAACATGGGGGGTGCCTTGGGGGGGGGGCCAAAGCACCTTGTCCCCATGTTGATGAGGACAAGGGCCTCTTCCGGACAACCCTGACCGTTGGTTGTCGGGGTCTGCGGGCGGGGGCTTATCGGAATCCGGGAGCCCCCTTTAATAAGGGGGCCCCCGGATACCGGCCCCCCACCCTATGTGAATGAGTATGGGGTACAATGTACCCCGTCCCCTACCCATTCACCTGTCTTCCGTCTTCGGGGGTCTTCTCGCCGGACTCCTCCGCTATCTTCTTGTAGCTCTTTTGCTAGCGGAGGAGTCTGGCTTTCTTCCTCGCCGCCGACCTCTTCTTCCGACTTCGGGGGTCTTGTCCCCCTCTTCGGTTCTTCTGCCGGGCCACCGCGCCTTCTTATAGCTCTTTTACAGGCGGTGACCCGGTCTTCTGTCGCCGCCGTCGCCGCCGCTTTCCGTTCTTCTTCTTCTTCTTCTTCTCCAGGAGATGTTGATTCGACGATCTCTCCGGCCGCAATGCCAGGGAAGCGCTGCGCTGCCACTTATATAGGGACAAGGGGCGGTGTCACATGGCTTTATGTCACATGGGTTGGTCACATGGGTTGATGTCACATGGGGACTGTGACATCGTAAGGGGGCAGGGGTCACCATGTGATACCAACCCGTGTGACATTTCGAGCGACGTCTCCTTCGCGGGCCCCGCCTACCTGGAGACGCGCTCGAAATGAGCGGACTTTCCTCCGCGTGTGTGGGCGAGTCCGTTCATTTTGAAAGTACGGCGGATAGTACGACGGACTTAGTACGCCGTATTAGTCCGCTGAAAAAGTGCCGTGTGTGGGCAAGTAGCCCGTTCGGAAATTCCGACGGACAGTCTGGCGGAAGTCCGCCAGACTAAGTACGTCGGACAGACGGCTACGTGTGTACGCGGCTTAATTCATACTCTGAATGGTCTAAGGTTATTAGTGGTGTGCCCCAAGGTTCAATGTTGGGACCTTTACATTTTAACATATTTATAAATGATATAGGGTCTGGGATTTATAGTACCATTTCAGTTTTTGCAGATGATACCAAACTATGCAGTGAAATAATGTCCTTACAGGATGTCTCCAATTTACAAGCCAACCTCAATGCACTATTTAATTTTAGCAACTATGTGGCAAATGAGGTTTAATCTTGATAAATGTAAAGTTATGCACTTGGGGGCTAAACACATGCATGCATCATGCCTTTTAAGAGGAGAACAGCTGAGGGAGTCAATGGTGGAGAGGGTTCTGGGGGTTATGGTAGATCATAGACCTTAGAATAGCACGCAATGCCAAGCAGCAGTTTCCAAAGTGAGCAAAATCCTTTCTTGTATTAAGAGAAGTGTCAGGGAAGAATCCGGAGAAGAGCTGGCAGATATGCCAATATCCAATATGGCTGTGCTAATTTGCGCATACGCATTATCGATCGACAAGCAACGGCAAATGTACGTCCGCGATGCCGAACGCCCGTACGCAAAATGTGCTAATTACCAGTGTTTACTGTCCTATATAAGGACATCAGTGGCTCTCACAAATTGATGGATTATTGTCAGCCTTGTATCCTGTGTTCCTGTGCTTCTGTGCCTTGTGCTTCTGTTTGATTACCTGTTAATAACCAAGCTTACCCCTGACCCGCTCTGGCTTCTCTCCTGGCTCAGAACCCGACTTGCTTCTCGGATCTTCTTCTGCCTGTTCCAGATTGACATCCTGTGTTTGACCCCAGCTTGATCTCAACTACACTTGGCCTGGCTTCTGACATTGCTTTCTGCTTACCCATCTGTTAAGATCCACCAGTGTCTCCAGAGAATCATTGGCTGTGACCACCTTCTCTGCTCCAGGATGTCCCGCATCTGGAACCATCAGACAACTTCATCTGCAGGCAACCGGTGCATCTCTGGGCATAGCATCCTCTGTCACCCACTACTCTGCACTCAGCAACAAGGGGAGCCCTCTCGTCACCTCAGCCTCCAGTCTGGTATGTGACAAGAAGCATAGACACCAGAGAGAGAGAGATCCTTTTGCCCCTGTATAAATCATTAGTAAGACCTCATCTGGAATATGAAGTTCAGTTTTGGTCACCGGTTCATAAAAAGAATATCAAGGAACTGGAAAAAGTGCAGAGAAGGGCAACAAAACTGACATGGAGGAGCTTAGCTATGAGGAAAGATTATCTGAAGTGAATTTATTCTCTCTTGATTAAGGGGGGATATAATCAACATGTATAAAAACATACACGGTCCCAGGGATTTTTTTCAGCAGGAACTAGGGGGAACTCAGTTCCACCACCTCTGGCTCAGGTCTTCTGCTCCCTGCTTACCACTATCACTTGGTAACACTGAAGTCCAGCTCCTGCGTTTACAAGTGATAGCTTATCTCCCAGTAGCTCCCACAGGTCAGATCCCACTGAGTGTCGGACAGGAACAAGGGAGATACAGAACAGGTGCCCAGGGTTCAGTGCAGTCATGGACAGGAGAGGGTGCGCGGTAGGCTGCACCCTCTGTGTGACCAATTGTTGATACTCCTACTGCATAATCTCCCTTGCAAGTATAGTATAGTATGCTGGGAGGTACTAAAGCCAGATAGGTGTTTCAGCTTAATATTGCAACAAAGGTAAGACATATGACAGATGGTGGAGCTTTTAAGGAGGGAGGAGAAGATGAGGGCAGTGGAGGGAGTGGGTTGGGAAGAGTTACTATTTGATGCCATTTGGCAGATACGTGAGTGTGACGAGCATGGTTGAGTTCCTACACCTATTTTCTGGGGAAAAAATCCCTGCACAGTCCATATAGTGACCTTGGTGTAGAGTTATTCACTTTAAGTCCATTAAATAGGACAAGGGGGCACTCTTTATGTTTGGAGGAAGAGAGATTTAAAGTGATTGTAAATGATAACCTTGTAATGCAACCCATTCAGTTTAAAATAGAAATGAAAGGCAATCATTTTTGTATAAATATAAAAGAAAGTGATCACATCCCCTCTGTTTTCAGCTGCATAAGTGCTGGGGGGGGGGGGGGAGCAGCAGCACGCTGAGCTTGCCAGTGAATGGTTGTGCAGCGGGGCGGGGCATGTCAGGACAAGTCTGATCATTGGAGGAGAGTACCCTGAGTTCCCGGCATAGCTAGAGAACTGACCACCGTGTGCTTGTCTGCTTAGTGTGGTCAGTAAAGCAAAGGTACTATCAGGATCATCAGGGATTTCACACAAAGGAAGTAATACAAAGGGAACAGGATACTTTCTCAAACAAGTACATCGTACAGCAAGCATAGACCAGGAAAATTAAGTGTTGGGGTAACAAACACTTCAACCTTCACATATGAAAATGCTTCTTCACAGTTAAGTGGTGTGAAAATCTGAAATAGATCCCCTCAAGAACTAGTTCTGGCCAGGTCAGTAGATTGTTTTAAATCATTCCTAAAATATAACTGGATAACAATTTTTAGAGGTAATACCACCAGGGGTAGTTAATCCAGGGAATATCTGATTACCTCCTGGGTGATCAGGAAGGATTTTTTTTCCTCCACTGGAGTGAATCAGACCATGCTTTATTGAGATGTTTTGCCATCCTCTCGATCAACTATGAGAACAGGATAGTGTATATGGAGGTTTTCTGTTTGAATGTGTGTGCTTTTTTTATCAGTTGACGGACCAGTGTCTTTTTTCAATCGGTCTAACTATGTAACTGTGTAACTATGATTCATCTGCTGTGGCTTCCTCTGATGTTATGCAAGTTGTTCTCCTTAGGTCTTGCAGTTCATCAGGTTCTGTAGCTTCCCAGAGTGTTAATGCATGCTAGAGTTCCTAGAGAGCACCCGATCGGACTTTCCGGTGGACCAGAGTCCGTCGGACAATTCGATCGTGTGTGGGCTCCAGCGGACTTTTTCTTCCCCAATGCCCGGCGGACCTAGAAATAAAACATGCAAAAAGATCCAGAAAGTCGACAAAACAAACTGAAATTTCACCGCTCCAAGACAAAACCACCGGCAGGCTGCTAGCTCTCCAAATGGATGGGGGTTCCAGGTGCAGGCTGATTGCATAAGCCAAATGTGTAGAAACAGAACGAAACTGTGGATAGCCGCACTCTGGATTGTGTAAAAATTAGATGCCTTTATTTCTTCAAAATGCAAGTGCAAAACGCCATTGAACAAAACGTCACAGCAAAAAGGGAACAAAAAAGGATTTTTAAATAAAATAGCTAACGCGTTTCATGCTACAAACAGCGCTTACTCATACTCGTACTCATACTCACAGCGATTACTCAAGCTATGAGTAAGCGCTGTTTGTAGCGTGAAACGCGTTAGCTATTTTATTTAAAAATCCTTTTTTGTTCCCTTTTTGCTGTGACGTTTTGTTCAATGGCGTTTTGCACTTGCATTTTGAAGAAATAAAGGCATCAAATTTTTACACAATCCGGAGTGCGGCTATCCAGAGTTTCGTTCTGTTTCTACACATTTAGAAATAAAACATGTTTTAAATCTTTCCCCTGAAAGTCCGCCGGACCCAGTTCCTGTTGGGAAGTCCGTTAGTCTGTATGCTGGTCCGACGGACCAACTAAGACGCAACGGCAACTACAGTACCTGCCCGTGAGAATGTTTCACTGGTTCTTGGCTACAGAGTACTATACACCAGGCCCTTAGGTCTGGTATGGATTTTAAGGGTATGCCCCTACACCCAAAATCAATGCCAGACCCTTATCTGAGCATGCAGCCCGTCCGGTCAGGAAAGGGGGTGGAGACGAGCGAGCGACCCCCCCGAACCCTACCAGGCTACATGCGGTGGGTGCTTTGGGGAAGGGGGACGGCCTACGGCCCCCCCACCCCACAGCACCTTGCCCCCATGTTGATGAGGACAAGGGCTTCTTCCCGACAACCCTGGCCGTTGGTTTTTGGGGTCTGCAGGCGGGGGGGCTTATCGGAATCCGGGAGCCCCCTTTAATAAGGGGGCCCCCAGATCCCGGCCTCCCACCCTATGTGAATGAGTATGGGGTACATCGTACCCCTACCCATTCACCTGGGGGAAAAAGTGTCAATAAAAAAAAACACACTACACAGGTTTTTAAAGTAGAGTATTAGACAGCTCCGGGGGTCTTCATCCGAATTTGGGGGTCTTCTTCCGACTTTGGGGGTCTTCCGACTTCTCTGCGCTTTCCGGTTCTTCTCGCCGGGCTCCTCCGCTATCTTCTGCTCTTTTGCCTCTCTTTTGCTAGCGGAGGAGCCCAGCTTTCTCCGTCACCATCGTATTCTTCTTCTTCTTCTTCCTCCTTCTGTTCGTCCGATGTTGACACAGTGCTCTCTCCCGCTGTAATGCCGTGGACACGGTGCGCGGGGACTTATATAGGCATAAAGGGCGTGGGCACCAGGTGATGTAACACGGTGACCCCGCCCCTTATGGCGTCAGAGTGCCGACGGCAACAGCGACGGAGAAATCCAGGCTCCTCCACTAGCAAAAGAGCAGAAGATAGCGGAGGAGCCCGGCGAGAAGAACCCGAAAGCGAGGATTGTTTTTATTGTCATTTATTGTTTTTATTCATTGCGCATTTTAACCTCCAAAAATGTAAGTTGCCTGAGTTTGTGTGATTAAAATTGGTTTTAAATCTACACCCAGAGGTGCCTCTTCTCTTGTAAGAATATACATCAGCCTAAACTGTTGTTTTTAAAAAAAAATTATGTGGGATATTTACTATAGCAAAAACTAAAAAAAATAGATATTTTTTCTAAATTGTCGCTATTTTTTTGTTTATAACACAAAAAATAAAAAACACAGAAGTGATCAAATACCACCAAAAGAAAGCTCTATTTATGGGGAAAAAATGAAGCATTTTTATTTATTTTTTTGGGTACGAGGTCGCACGAGTAATTGTCAGTTAAAGCGGCGTAGTGCCGAATTGCAAAAAATGCTCTGGTCATTAAGGGGGTAAAACCTTCCGGGGTTGAAGTGGTTAAAGACACTTTTATAATTGCTTGAGTATCAATTGATACATTGATCATTCACTTTACACTTCAAAATGTATGAATTGGGGTTGGCACAGCTACTTATCTATATAAATATTATGTGAAACTTACCTGAAAACTAAGCCCTCCAGCAATGCGATGTAATTGCTGGAGGAAGCTTCCATTCTTCAGCAGGTCTTCCTTCCGGGTCCACGGACCCCGGCTGTGTAACAGGCCGGAGCCACAATGATGCCACTCCCTCACATGTGTGGGGGAGCCGTCATTCACGTAACAGGTATCTGAAGTAGGAATGAGCCGAACACCCCCCCCCCCCCCCCCCCCCGGTTCGGTTTGCACCAGAACTTTTGAACGGACCGGAAATTCATACGAACTTTAGAACCCCATTGAAGTCTATGGGACTCGAACGTTCGAAATAAAAAGTGCTAGTTTTAATGGCTAATAGGCAAGATGTTGTCCTAAAAAGGGTTTGGGATCCGGCTCCTGCCCCAGGGGACATGGATCAATGTCAATTTTTTTTTAAAAACTGCAGTTTTTTTGAGAGCACTGATTTTCATGACGATTAAAGTGAAAATTTCTTTAAATATCATGCCTGGGGGGTGTCTATAGTATGCCTGTGAAGTGGCACATATTTCCCGTGTTTAGAACAGTCCCTGCACAAAATTACATTTAACGGAAAAAAAGTAATTTAAAACTGCTTGCAAAAAATGTAATTTCTGGTTCTGGCAATACGGATGAAAATCATTGAGAAAAAAATGGCATGGGTAGCCCCCCCTGCCCATTACCAGCCCCTTTGGGTCTTGTATGGGTATTAAGGGGAACCCCATACCCAAATTAAAAAAAGGAAAGGCGTGGGGCCCCCAGGCCCTATATACTCTGAACAGCAGTATACAGGCAGTGCAAACAAGACAGGGACTGTGTAGGTTTGTTGTGTTAAGTAGAATCTGTTTGTAGTTTTGAACTGGTACATTTTTAATGTGTAGCTCCATTCAAACAATCTATTTTTAAGCTTTTTCGAAAACATAGGGAAGGGTTATCACCCCTGTATAATTTTTTGGGCCGTCCGTCTTTTTTCATCTCCCTTCCTGTTGTCTCCTTCCGTTTGCAAGTAGGAGACGTTTGGAAGTTGGATGTTTGAAAGTAGGGGCCTGCCCTATATGCTCTGCAAAAATGTGGGCCTAAGGTGTTGGTGTTGCCACAACACTGTAAGCCCTCAAAGTGACTCTTGGTGGGCACTGGAGCACCCTGCTATGAACGATTATATCAAGAATTGTAATTACATGCCATTGTTGAACAGTGGTAGAAAAATTGGGCCTTTAGTGGTTGTGGTGGTGGTGGTGCTAGTACCACAACACTATAAGTCTTCACAGTTACTCTCGGTGGGCGCAGGAATGGGCCCTGCTGTCGAATATTATATCAAGAATTGTAATTACATGCCCCTGGCTGAAAAATTGGGCCTTAGGCACTGGTGCTGGTGCCACGACATTGCAACCTCTCCCAGATACTCTAATTAGAGTGCAGGAATGAGCCCTGCTGCAAAGCATTGCATCAAAAATTGTAATTACATGCCCCTGTTAAACAGGGGCTGAAAAATTGGGCCTTAGCCACTGGTGGTGCCACCCAGAACCAAAAATGTTCTTCCAAGCTATCAGCAGGATCATTGAGAAGGAAGAGGATAGTCAGTCAACATAACAGGACAGTCACTTAGCATCAGCATAGGCAGTCTTGAAGGGATGTGAAAAAGCTGGATTCAGGACAGGCCAGTAGCTCAATTGCATACTGTGCAAGCTCTGGCCAGTGATCCATCCTCAAGTATGCCAGAGGATTTTCGGTCGGAAAGGTGTCCAAGTCTGACCTTGTCCCTAGGTATTCCTGCAACATGTAAATCAGACACTGGTGATGGTTGCTGGAATCGATCATACCTTGGGGCTGCGGACTAAAAAATTGTCTGAACACATCAGTCAGATGGCCACCTTCTCCACCGTTGCATCAGCACCAGTGCCTAAGGCCCAATTTTTCAGCCCCTGTTTAACAGGGGCATATAATTACAATTTTTGATGCACTGTTGCACAGACCTTTCTGCAAGGCCTCCCGGAGATGTCTCATCCTCTGCTCCCTCTGTGACGGCAAGATAAGGTCCGCAACCTTACCCTTGTACCGTGGTTCAAGGAGAGTGGCCAGCCAGTAATGGTCCCTCTCCTTGATCCGAAGAATTCGAGGATCCTTCCGCAGGCTTTGCAGGATCAGGGAGGCCATGCAGCGTAGGTTAGCTGAGGCCTCTGGGTCACTAAGAACATCATGTTCCGCAACCACCTCCTCCAAGCCACGTACAAGTACACGGGTTTCTTGGGACTGTAAATCAACCCTAAAAGACTGCTGCTGCTGATGCTGATTGCCAGGCTCCACCTCCATGCTGACACAAGCATCCTCCTCCTCCTCCTCGTCCTCTTCCTGTGTGATGGGTGGGACAGCAGGAACACTGTCTGGATAAAGGGGGCCTTGAGAGGCAAGGAAGTCCTCTTCCTGCCTCTGTTCTGCCTCAAGTGCCCTGTCCATTATTCCATGCAGCGTATGCTCCAACAGGTGGACAAGAGGTACAGTGTCACTGATGCATGCACTGTCACTGCTTACCATCCTCATGGCCTCCTCATATGATGACAGGACAGTGCATGCATCCCTGATCATGCCCCACTGGTGTCGTGAAAAAAAACTGAGCTCCCCTGACCCTGTCCTGGTGCACAGGTACTCATTGATGGCCCTCTGCTGCATGTGCAGCCGCTGCCGCATGGCCAACGTTGAGTTCCACCTGGTGGGCATGTCACATATAAGGCGGTTCTTGGGCAGGTTCAACTCCTTTTGGAGCTCAGCCAGCCAAGCACTGGCATTAAATGATCGGGGGAAATTCACACAGACTTTCCTGGCCTGCTTCAGGACATCCTGTAAGCCCAGGTACCTGCCCAAGAGCCGCTGCACCACCAAGTTAAGGACGTGAGCCCCACAGGGCACATGGGTCAGTTGTCCCTGTCGGAGGGCTGAGAGGAGTTTGGTGCCATTGTCGCAAACCAAAATTCCTGGCTTAAGCTGGCATAGCGTCAACCATCTCTCGGCCTGCCCCTGCAGAGCTGACAAAATATCTGCCCCAGTGTGGCTCCTGTCCCCTAAACAAAACAGCGCAAGCATGGTATGGCATCTTTTTGCCTGCGTACTTGCGTAGCCCCTTGAACGCCTACGGAGCACCACTGGTTCCGAGGACAAAGCACTGGAAGGCCATGGAGGAAGAAGAAGAGGAGGGGTGGAGGAGAGAGGTGTGTCACAACCAGTAGTAGCATTTTGGAGGCGTTGTGGCGGAACAACCTCCAACACTACTGCACCTTGTCCTGCATCCTTCCCAGCTGCCAGAAGAGTGACCCAATGGGCCGTGAAAGATAAGTAACGTCCCTGTCCATGCCTGCTGGACCATGAGTCAGCGGTAAAATGCACCTTCCGCTGACCGCCCTGTCTAGCAAGGCAAGGACATTGCCTTCCACATGCCGGTAGAGAGCCGGAATCGCCTTCTGTGAAAAAAAGTGGCATTTGGGGACCTGCCACTGAGGAACCACACATTGCACAAACTCACGGAAGGGGGCCGAGTCTACCAACTGAAAAGGCAGCAGCTGAAGTGCTAGCAATTTAGCCAAGCTAGCATTCAACCGCTGGGCATGTGGATGGCTGGGAGTGAACTTCCTTCTATGGTCCAGCAGCTGGGGCAGGGAAATTTGCCTGGTACAATCAGACATGGGTGTACTGCTAGCAGAGTGCCCGCAAGTACTTGGCTGTGACACACCTAATTCTACACCTTCATTCCTCTCAGTGCAGGTTTCAGAGAGGACTGAAGTTCTAGTGGGGTTGGAGATCCCAGCTGATGAGGAGCAAGGAGAGGTCTGCTTTGTTCTTTGGTGTGGGTCTTTAAGGTACGCTTGCCAATGAGCTGCATGGCAGATCAACATATGTCTGGTCAAGCATGTGGTGCCCAAGCGGCTGATGTTTTGGCAGCGCCCTGCACACGCGGAGCTCTGCGGTGTGATTCAGTTGGTGTGCTGCCCCTAAGCTGGCCCCCCGGAGAGCATCCTGCCTCGTAGGAGATGTGCCTCCTCCTCCTCCTCTCTCCTATCAGGCACCCACGTGGAGTCAGTGACCTCATCATCCTCTCCCTCTTCATCACTGGAGCAAACCTGGCAGTATGCTGCAGCTGATGGAACATGCCTGCCAGATTGCTGTCCTTCTTGAGCATCCCCTCTCTCTGCGCTCACGCTACTGCCTTCCTCTAGCTGGGTATCATCATCAGAGCCTTCAAAACACTGGGCATCCTCCTGCAGCATGTACCCAACACTGTGGTCAAACAATTCGGGGGACTCCTCTGGAGGACATGGTGGGTCTAGGGAAGGAGTGACTGATGACATTGAGATGAGGGAAGAGGGATGCGTTGGCAGCTGCTTTGCTAGTACCCTGAGCCTGGGTGAGAGAGGATGAGGAGGATGAGGCTTGGTCATCCACTCTACCAAGCCTTCGGCATCATGCGGCTCAACACGTCCAGCTGCCGAAAATAAGGACAAGAGTGTCTCATGGCCACGTACTAATGACGATGCACCGTGTCCACGACCAGCACTGTTGTCTCTAGACACAGAGCCTGCTTGCCCTCTTTTATTGGCTCGTGACTGCCTCTCCTTGTTGGCCTTCCAGACATAGTAATGGCCTGCAGGGAGATGGGAAAACCAGCAATTGGGTAGCTTTAGGTGCACACCGAGCAGATGACACAGTACACCGAATGTAATTACTGCAGCTGCCTGCCTGTGTTACAGAGACAGAACAACACCCGCAATAAGGGGTAGCTTCAGGTGTATACTGTGCTGGAGGCACACAACACCCACTGTAAATGCTGCAGATGCCTGTATTACAGAACACCAGCCATAAGGGGTAGCTTCAGGTGTATACTGTGCTGGAGGGACACAACACCCACTTTAACTGCTGCAGATGCCTGTATTACAGAACACCAGCAATAAGGGGTATCTTCAGGTGTATGCTGTGCTGGAGGCACACAACACCCACTTTAACTGCTGCAGATACCTGTATTACAGAACACCAGTAATAAAGGGTACCTTCAGGCTTATACTGTGCTGGAGGCACACAACACCCACTTTAACTGCTGCAGATGCCTGTATTACAGAACACCAGCAATAAGGGGTATCTTCAGGTGTATACTGTGCTGGAGGCACACAACACCCATTTTAACTGCTGCAGATGCCTGTGGCCAATTATGGCTCTCCTCGCTGCTGGTGCTGTGATTGGCCAAG
Source organism: Lithobates pipiens (assembly GCF_037356315.1). Classification (NCBI taxonomy): domain Eukaryota; kingdom Metazoa; phylum Chordata; class Amphibia; order Anura; family Ranidae; genus Lithobates; species Lithobates pipiens. Next base: position 533,905,849 of record NW_027507903.1, on the reverse strand, counting down.
CATGCGGGGTCACAGTGCATGCTTGGTCAATCATGAGCAAGCAATGCACTGCGATGGCGTAGTGCATTGTGGGCCGTTCGAGCCACACGAATATGGTGCGAACGGTCCACAAAGTTCTGAATTCACCGAACGGGCGAACACTGAGCTCATCCCTAATCTGAAGAAATGGCACGGATGGCCGATCCTTCAGAGCGCATGCACCGATGACGTCATGTTTAAGAGATATTTACAGTACCTATAGGTACAGTGCCTTGCAAAATATTCACCCCCCGTTTTTTTTTCGTGTTTTGTTGCCTCACAACCTAGAATTAACATGGATTGTTTGAGGATTTGCATCATTTAATTTACAGAACATGCCCACAACTTTGAAGATTTGTTTTGTTGTTATTGTGAAGCAATCAACAAATAGGACAAAATAACAGAAAAAGTCAATGTGCATAACTATTTAGCCTCCTGAAGTCAATACTTGGTAGAGCCACTTTTTTTGGTTCTCACACCTCCAAGTCGCTTTGGATAAGTCTCTATGAGCTTGCCACACCTTACCACTGGGATTTTTGCCCATTCCTCCTTGAAAAACTGCTCCAGCTCCTTCAAGCTGGATGGTTTACGCTTGTGAACAGCAATCTTTAAGTCTGACCACAGATTTTCTATTGGATTGAGGTCTGGGCTTTGACTAGGTCATTCCAACACATTTGCATGTTTCCCCTTAAACCACTCAAGTGTTGCTTTAACAGTGTGTTTGGGGTCATTGTCCTGCTGGAAGGTGAACCTCTGTCCTAGACTCAAATCACACATAGAGTGGTACAGGTTTTTCTCAAGAATATCCCTGTATTTAGCACCATCCATCTTTCCCTCAACTCTGACCAGTTTCCCAGTCCCGACTGCTGAAAAACACCTACATAGCATGATGCTGACACCACCATGTTTCATTGTGGGGATGGTGTTCTTTGGGTGATGTGATGTGTTGGGTTTGCACCAGACAGCATTTCTTTGATGGCCAAGTTCAATTTTAGCCTCATCAGACCAGAGCACCTTCCTCCATACATTTTGGGAGTCTCCCACATGCCTTTTCACAAACTCAAAATGTGCAATTTTGTTTTTTGCTGAAAGTAATGGCTTTCTTCTGGCCTTTCTGCCATAAAGCCCAACTCTATGGAGCATACGGCTTATTGTTATCCTGTGTTCAGATACTCCAGTCTCTGCTGTGCAGCTCCTCCAGGGTTACCTTAGATCTCTGTGCTGCCTCTCTGATTAATGCTCTCCTTGCTCAGTCTGTAAGTTTTGGTGTACGGCCGTCTCTTGGCAGGTTTACTGTTGTGCCATGTTCTTTTCATTTGGTTATGATAGATTGGATGGTGCTCCTAGGGATCATCAAAGATTTGGATATTTTTTTATAATCTAACCCTGACTTGTACTTCTCAACAACATTGTCTCTTACTTGTTTGGAGAGTTCCTTTGTCTTTATGGCAGTGTTTGGTTAGTGGTGCCTCTTACTTAGGTGTTGCAGCCTCTGGGGCCTTCCAAAAAAGGTGTGTATATATAATAACAGATCATGTGACACATAGATTGCACACAGGTGGACATAATTTCACTAATTATGTGACTTCTGAAGATAATTGGTTGCACCAGAGCTTTTTATGGGCTTCATAACAAAGGGGGTGAATACATACGCATATGCCAATTATCAGTTTTTTATTTCTGAAAAATAGTCTGATATATATATTTTTCTAATTTTACTTCACCAACTTAGACTATTGTGTTTTGATCCGTCACATATAATTCAGATTAAAAAAACATTAAGCTAAAGGCTGTAATGTAACAAAATAGGTAAAAAGCCAAGGGGGGTAAATACTTTAGCAAGGCACTGCAAGCCTTATTATAGGCTTACCTATAGGTACAAATTATGCCTTGGAGTTTAACTTCCTCTTTAATATTGATAAATGTAAAGTTCAGCACTTGCTGGCTAAAAACATGAACACATTGTAAAATCTAGGGGGAGTACAACTTGGTAATTTTAAGATGGAGACTTAAAGTGTTACTAAACCCAGGGCCCTGCATTCACTATATCTGGTCTTCCACAGTACACAGAACATGGAATTGCAATTATGTTAATAAATATAACCCGCTAAATACCTTTTCTCATCATCAGTTAGAGCAGTCTTGTGACTTCTATCATTGTCTGGTTAAAGCTTGCAGGAGGAGTTTTCATTCTCCCCTGACCCTCTGCCTGGACAGTGTTCATTGGTTCTGTGCTGATCACATGCACTCTCCATAGAATAAAAAAAACTTTCTAGCAATACACACCAAACTGAGCATGTGCAGCTTGCTCCCAAGACTCTGTTCTATCAGCAGAAAGATTAGGGACAGTGGAAGAAGGGAAGGATCATAAAGGACAGGATCAAACAGACTTTTTACATAATGCAGAGGATTGATCCCTTAGGTTCCACAATGAGTATAACAAGCATGATATACTGCTTATACATGTAGCACCCTCCAGTGTGCTAGAAAAGGTTATGCATAGTTAGTAGAAAATGTAGGTCGACTCTGGCTTGGCAGAGAGCCAGGCCTGGGTTGAATCTGGGTCAGGGATGAGTCACTCAGGGAAGCTGGCTGACTCATCAAGAAGCACCTCTAGTAAATCCCCCTGCTCTAGAGGGTGGAGTATAAGAGGATCTGCTTGGAGTATTGAGGAGGGCCCCAACCAATCCCCAGCAGGGGGCGGGCACCTCTTAAATACTCTTGGGTCATGTCAGCAGGGGCAGTGTGTGTCAGGAGGAAGATGGAGATGGAGTGCTGAGGAGGCTGTTGGTGGCCCTTGAGGGTGCCCTCTAGTCTGGGGGGTGTGGCCGTGGCCTGGGGCTTGGGTACTGGAGGGACCCTCTACAACACACAGAGAAATCCTTGCCTGGATGCACGGGAGCAAGTGTGATGACAGCATGAGAGAGAGTCAGCACGTCCAGGAGATCTTCTGAAAATGAATCTGGGAGGACTGGTTAGTGTAAGTCTGGAGGACTGGGGAATGTCAGTCTGGAGAACTGAGATCGTCAGTCAGGAGGACTGTAGTGAAGTAGCCATGAGGGCTAGTGGAAGAGGCTGCTGCAGACAGGAGGCTAGAAGGGCCTGAAGAGGTGGTGCTGGGACCAGTGACCACAGGAGGAAGTGCAGTAAATGTGTTAGTTACTCTACATCCTACAAGTATAGGGGCTGCGCGTCCCTGCCTGTAATGGGCCAGTGCTACACATTTTTACATATTGACTAGTGATTCTGCAAGCAAATGACTCACTTTTGTTGCCAGCGGTTTAGACATTAATGGCTGTTAATGTGTTGAGTTATTTTGAGAGGACAGCAAATTGACACTGTTATACAAGCTGTATACTCACTACTTTACATTGTAGCAAAGTGACATTTCTTTAGTGTTGTCGGATGAAAAGATATAATAAAATATTTACAAAAATGTGAGGGGTGCACTCACTTTTCTGAGATACTGTATACAGTTCAGTTTAGGACATCAGTTTACAAAAAGGATGTTGTGGAACTGGAGAGAGAATATTTAAGGCCAACTAATTTAATAAGGTGTATGGCGGACTTCAGTTAAGAAGATCAGTGGTTGATCTAGTGTAGTACCACCTCTGAAGAAGCCACTGGATTGTATTGGGTCTCCCTGCCCTGCACCTGTGAAAACTCAAAGGAGACCCTTCCCTACAATTTCCCAAGCACCTGACTTTCAACGTGAGCTCGGAAACTCTGTCCTGTTCAGGCGATTTATGGGCTTAGCACAGCCAGTGGCCAATCAGTTTCCTTTTTGCCCCATTGCTAAGATCAGGCCCAGTCCAGGCTGCACAGAAGCAGCCAATTGCAGTCCTCCAGTGCCTCCTACTCTACCTGGGCTGTAACTCATAAAGGGAGAAGAAGGGGGGGGGGACAGTCATCTGCAGCTGGGGGGGAGATGTGCTGCTGGGCAGAAAAGAAATTGTCCAGCTGATGCTACATTGGTAAACTTGGTGCAAAATTGTTCACTTTAAGGTAATAGCAAATGACAATAGGGCATTTATATGGAGTAGTTTCATTACAGTAGGAGCTATGAAAATGTGTAACATGCATTCAAAGGAGCTAGTTCTCAAGTTCTTAAACTCAATAGAAGGTTTTCCCTATTGGATCAAATTGAACTACACTTCATAAGGGTTTTTGCCTTCTTCTGGATCAACTGTGGGTTTAGGATTCTGAGGATGCAGGCTAGTTGACCTTGATGGCCAGGTGTCTTTTTTTAAATTATATACCCGTATTTATCAGCATATAACGCACACAGGCATCCAACACTCACCTTCATTTTAGGAGGGATGTTTCAGGAAATTTTTTTTTTAAATATAGAACTTTGAAGCAAAATAAGGGTCAGTGCCCATCAATGTAGCCTCACCATTGCCCATCTGCAGCCTGATCAATGTCATCTGCAGTCTCACAATTGCCCATCAATGCAGCTTGATCAATGCCCATCTACAGCCTGATCAATGCCCACCTGCAGCCTCACCATTGCCACGAATGCAGTCTGATCAATGTCCATATACAGCCTCACTATTGTCATGAATGCAGCCTGATCAATGCCCATATGCAGCCTCACCATTGCCATGAATGCAGCCTGATCAATGCCCATCTGCAGCCTCACCCCAGATTATTGCTGCCTCGGAGGGGACAGGGAGGGGGGCGGGACGAACGCCATCAGATTACATACAAAGAGAATCTGCTTTTTACTCTGCAGCCTCTTTAATACAAAGTCCCGCCCCCTGGACCGTCTTCTATGATAGACAGAACACTGGTCCAGTGCTGGCCCAGGAAACGGGATTTCCTATTACAGAGGCCGCTGAGTAACCAGGAGATTCTTGCTGCAGGCCCCTCCCCGTTCCCTCCTAGGCAGCCCAATTTGCAGTATCGGCATATAACACGCACACACTATTTGCACCTGATTTTCAAGGTGAAAAAGTGAGTGTTATACGCCAATAAATACAGTATGTAACTGTGACTGACAGCGTGCAGATCAGGAAATAAAAAATTAAATGATAACTTTGAAGCTGCATACTTTCTCCAGTTAGTGGCTAAGAATATATTAAAGCCATTGGATCAATAGTAGCCAAAAAAATGTATTTTTAGGTAGAAAACGAATTAATTGTAACCTCTTTTTCAGGTTCCCTTAAGGAAAAAATCTAACAACATAAACATTATTGTCAGAGACAGTATAATTTAGGGAGGAAAAAAAAGTGCAAAACTTGGACCTGTTTCTGATCATCATGGCTGGTCGGAAAATATCATGAAGCGTTTCCAGTGACATGTGTTTTTGTTTGAGTCGTGCAAAATCTGGGATTTCATTTACTGCCTATGAGCCTTTTATTTCAGCCTCTTTACATGTGTCTTTAGAACCAATAGGTATAGCTTCAAGGGAGGAAACCCAGTTCATAATTGAGGGCTGCCTTTGATCCCAGATAATCCCAGTTTGCCTCATTCTGTCATTCAGGCTTGTACTTGGCGAGCAGAAATTTTACTGGAGTCATTCTCTTTTTTAATACTGTTCCTTCTGCAACAGGCAGCATTTTTTCTTCCTCCTGAAGCATTTCAAAGCTCATATCTCTGCACCCTTCTGATGCGTTTAACAGAGACCGAATTCAGGCAGGTGCTACAAATCTTCTAAGGCAAAAGCCGCTAAATGTAAATGCAGGGTTGCTCTGACAAGCCGTTCATGCGAGGATAAAAGACTTCAAGCAGACAAGATGTTTTTCAGAGCTGCAAAGAAGGCGAGTGGAGGAATAAAAGAATTAAAATATAGGAGAAAATACAAAGATGATATGAAACTAGATCTGCTCATGAAAACACTGATGATCTGCCGGGGAATTGGCCTACTGTTTAATAGAGACCTTTCTTCATTTTTTCGCATCTTGGGGAAATGCTCAATGATGTCATACCTGTGTAATACCAAAAATGACATCACATTCTGAGCTCCATAGATAATTGAAACAAGCTCTTTGGAATTGTCTTGGTTGTGGTCATCAAAATGAAACTTCGATTAAACACCATAGCTCCCAGCTGTCCCTGATTTCGAGGGACTGTTCCTGATTTAGAATAATGTCCCTTTGTCCTTCTTTCCTCCTCATTTGTTCCTCATTTTGGTCTGATCTATATAGTTGTATATAAAATGCACTTTTTATCTTTCAAAATGTGTTTCCCAGTGCTAAACTTTTCATTTCATTTCTAAATTGTTGCATTTGCATATTTGAAAAGTCAATATAAAGGAGTAGTAGTGGTAAAAAAAAAGTTTACGTGGGATTAACTAATACTTTTTTTTGTATAATTGTCCTTTAACCACTTCCCGACTGGCGCACGCCGATGTACGTCGGCAGAATGGCACAGGCAGGCATATTGGCATACAGGTACGTCCAGTTTTAAATGCCGCCCTGCCATCGCGAGCGCTTCACCGGCGGCGTACTCGCGTGTCAGTCGGGACCCCCGTGAGTCCATGGGCGCGGGTCCCGCGGACTCGATCGCCACGGGCATACCCGCGATCGCCTCACGGGGCGCCTGAACGAGGAGATGCCGTTGTAAACAGCATCTCCCCTTTCTGTCTAGCGACAAGTGGCGCTGACCTCTGCTGCGTGTGATTGGAGCAGAGATCAGTGTTCACTAAAACAAAGCCCAGCCCACCACAGTTAGTAACACGCCCCTAGGAACACTTAATCCCTACACTGCCACCCACTGGTTAACCCCTTCACTGCCAGTGTCATTTACACAGGAATCACTGCATTTGTATGGCAGTGATTGCTGTATAAATGACAATGGTCCCAAAAATGTGTCAAAAATGTCTGATGTGTCCGCCATAATGTTGCAGACACAATAAAAATCGCTGATCGCCGCCATTACTAGTAAAAAAAAAAATGATTAATAAAAATGCCATAAAACTATCCCCTATTTTGTAAACGCTATAACTTTTGTGCAAACCCATCAATAATCGCTTATTGTGATTTTTTAACAAAAATATGTAGAAGAATACATATCGGCCTAAACTGAGGGAAAAAAATGTTTTTTTATATATTTTTGGGGGATATTTATTATAACAAAAAGCAAAAAATAATGCATTTTTTTCAAAATTGTCGCTCTATTTTTGTTTATAGCGCAAAAAATAAAAAAGGCAGGGGTGATCAAATACCACCAAAAGAAAGCTCTATTTGTTGGAAAAAAAGGACGTCAATTTGGTTTGGGAGCCACATCGCATGACCGCGCAATTGTCAGTTAAATCGACACAGTGCCGAATCGCAAAAAGTGGTCTGGTCTTAAGCCAGCAAAATGGTCCGGTCTGAAAGTGGTTAGGGGGGCGTGACAGGGGATGTGTCCTATGGCTACATAATTTTGCTAATAGGTGTCCCTCAATCCCTTCTCAAAGAGTTAGGAGGTATTAAACAGTTCAACAGAGTTTAAGGAGATTTTAACCCAGTCACTAAAATCAACAATCTTTAATATGCTAATGTTGTTTTTAAGTTGTTTGTAATCTTTTTAAATCTGCATCCTTCATTAACCAATTCCCGACCAGCCGACGTCATTATACTGCAGCAAGGTGACTCAAAATCGTCGAAGGTGTACATGGGAACCTGCACCCACTTTTTGCACTCCTATTGATGAGCGTGGGAGACTCGATGTCCGCTGGCCACCCGTAATCATTCCCCGAAGTGACAGAACGGGGATCTGCATGTGTAAACAAGGCAAATCTCCGTTCTGACAGTGGAAATCACACTGATCCTGTCTTTCTGCTATGCGGGAAGACTGATCTGTGTGTTTCCCCAGTCACACAGTCCCCCGTGCAATTAGAAAGCATATACAGGGAACACATTTAACCCCTTAAATGCCCCTGATGTTAACCCCTTCCATGTCAGTGTCATTAGTACAATAACAGTGCATATTTTTAGCACTGATTACTGTAATAATGCCACTGGTTCCCAAAAAAAGTGTAAAAAATGGCAGTTATGTGTCTGATCTGTCTGCCGCAATGTTGCAGTCCCGCTAACAGTCACTGATTGCCACCATTACTAATAAAAATAATAATAATAATAATGCTATAAATCTATCCCCTATTTTGTAGATGCGATAAGTTTTGTGCAAACCAATCAATATATGCTTATTGCATATATTGGCCTAAACTGATGAATAAATTAGTTTTTTTACATTTTTTTGGAAATGTTTTATGGCAAAAAGTAAAAAATGTTTGTTTTTTTTCAAAATTGTCGGTCTTTTTTTGTTTATAGCGCAAAAAATAAAAATCGCAGAGGTGATAAAATATCACCAAAAGAAAGCTCTATTTGTGGGAAAAATGGAGTTACGTACCGGTAACATCCTTTTCCGGGAGTCTTTCAGGACAGCCACCTTAGAGAGACACTGGCTCCTCCCCTCTTAGGAAACACCGCCTTCAATTTCACAATTTAAGCCTCCTCCTCTCTCCGTCCCTCAGTTCTTCCAGAGTACCTCCGGCCAACTGAACAAGAACACGTCAAAACAAACAACCAAATTTTTAATCTTACCTGACGGTCTCATGTGATGAGTTCCCGAAGATCTCCAAAAACCTGGGTGGGAACCGGTGCTGTCCTGAAAGACTCCCGGAAAAGGATGTTACCAGTACGTAACTCCATTTTTCCCAAGTTCGTCTTTCAGGACAGCCACCTTAGAGAGGATAAGCGAGTACCTTGTCTTAGGGTGGGACCTACTGCTTGCAGCACTTTACGACCGAAGGCTTGGTCTTTGGCTGACAGAAGATCCAATCTATAGTGCTTCACGAACGTAGAAAAACTGAACCACGTTGCGGCTCTACAGAACTATTCAGGCGACGCACCAGCCCACTTTGCCTGCGAAGTTGCCACTGCCCTGGTTGAGTGTGCTCTAATTCCAACTGGAGGCTCTAACACCCCAACCACGTAAGTCTGCCCAATGGCTGACCTTAACCATCTGGCTATCATACGTGTAAAGGCTTTGGAACCCTTCCTAGCCCCTGAAAATAACACTAAAAGTGAATCAGACTTCCTGAACTGACTTGTGCAATCTAAATAATGAAGGACACATCTTCTAACGTCCAATTTATTAAGATGTGTTCCTGTTCTCTCACTGGCTTTGAACGAAAAACAGGCAGCACAATCTCCTGGACTATCTGAAGACTAGAGGCTACCTTAGGTAAAAAGGCCAGATCTGTCTTAAAAACTGAATGGTCCGGAAAAGGAGTGCCCTAACAAAAAGGGCTTCGAGTTTACTCACTCTCCTTGCCGTAGTGATCGCCACAAAAAACACAGTTTTGAGAGTGATCAAACATAACGAGCAAGATCCCAATGGCTCAAAAGGTTCTTTTGTGAGAACCTGTCAAACTAATAAAAGATCCCGACTGGGCAGGGGGCGACCAAAGGCTTGGTCTTTGCCTACTTAAGGCTCTAAAGAACCTTACTATCATAAGGTCTGATATTAGATGCCTTTGGCGTAGTCGGCAGGATCTGAACCTGCGCGGGGAGACCCCAATGGATTTCTAGTCCATAGCCTTAACCACTCGGCCACGACTACTCCAGAAATACGCTTGAAGCGGATACCTGACTCTTCAATGTTTCAGGGGCTAAACCTCTATCTGCTCCTGACTGCAGGAACTCTAGAACGGCCACCGAGCTGTGCACATTGAAGGAGTTCTCTGAGCACCAGCTATTGAACCGCCTCCAAACCTTCAAGAAAATGGTCTGAGTTTCCATTTACCTGCAATTCAGAAGAGTGGCTACTAAACGATCTGAGACCCCTTTGCCCTTCGGCAATTCCTCCTCTGTAGCCAAGCTGCAAGGTTCCACCTGGGGACAGCAGATTGGACCCTGGGAAAGGAGACACTCCTAGACCGGGAAAACCCAGGGGGGTTCCACAGACGGGCCCTTCAGAATGGAAAACCACGGCCTCCTGGGCCAATGAGGTGCGATTAGAAAAAGGTACTAATCTCCACCTAAAACTTCTTTAACCCTGCAGGAATCAGAACGGGAGGGGGGAAAGCATAGCACCTAGAGAAACCCTAACTCTGTGCTTAGTGCGTCTGCTCCCGACATCCCATCTCCCCTGTTCATGGAACAGGAGACGGCTTCTTTCGCGTTTTCCCTTGAGGCAAAAGAGGTCTATCGAAGAAATCCCCCACCTCTGGGTGATCATTTCGAAAACGTCCTGCTTGAGAACCTGGTTGCTTTCTCCCCGTGTTCTCCTGCTGAGGAAATCTAATACCTGTATTTGCTCTCCTTTCAAACGGATCACTGGAAGGACAGGAATTTAATATTCGGCCCATCTGAGGATGGCTTTCGCTAGGGCCCATAAGGATCTGCTCCAGGAGCCCCCGTCTTGTTGTCGTAAGCCACTGCCAAGGGATTGTCTGACCTGACTCTTACATGATGTCCCCAGAGCACTCTCTGAAAGGTCCTGAGAACCAGATCTACTGCTCTCAACTTCCTCCAATTTGAGGATCTCTTTGACTCCTTCCTCTCCCAGGTACCCTGTACCAAACGGGAGTCTAGGTGTGCACCCCAACCTGAGCCGTTCGTATCGGTTGTAACCACCCTGGATATTGGCAAAATCCATTCTAGGCCCTGTGACAAACTTGCTCCCTTTCCCACCAAGGGGACCTCTTTACCTGAGTTGGAACCGAAACCAAAGAGTCCCAAGACCCCTGACTGTGGTCCCAAACCTTCAAGATGAATAGTTTGCAGAGGACGGTAACGTAACCCCGTCCACAGAACTGCTGGGAGCGTGGATGTCAGTAGGCTCAACCTGACCTTCCTCACTGAGTTCTGACGGTTGCCCTGGAGAAACAACAGTGCTTTGTCTACCTTCTGGATTTTCTCCAAGGAGGGAAGACCCTTTTGTTCTGTTGAGCTCAGCACCTACCCCAGGAAGGTGACCCCTTGGGAAGGAATTTAAGTTGGGTTTCTCTAGGTTCAGAGGCCAACCCAGGCTCACAAACAGGTCTCTTGTTACCTGTGGATCCTAAATCAACTGCGCCGGAGAAGGGACCAACAGGAGAAGATCGTCAAGATACACGATCACCGAGACTCCCCTGAGACGCAGGAATGCCAAAACCTCTACCATCACTTTGGTGAAGATACGAGGCGGAAGGGGATAGCCCAAAGGGAAGTGCTTTGAACTGAAGGTGTAGCACCCCTACAGAGGTTATCACTGCCAGCCTGAAGAAACGCTGGTGGCTCTCTGCGATGGGAATATGCAGGTATGCATCCTTACTATCGATGCCCTGAAACAGTTTTGGTGCAAGAGGTGCCCTCACCCAGTGACTAAAACCAACCAAAACCTTCTGTAGGTGACCAAGACACACAGACGCTTCAGGTTCAGGATGAGCCTGAACTTTTCCGAAGGCTTGTGAATAGGGATGAGCTTCGTGTTCGAGTCGAACGTACGTTCGACTCGAACATTGGCCGTTAGGCCGTTCGGCGAATTCCGAACGTTTTGGCCGTTCGCGTCAAAATTCGAGTGACGCGCGCGCGGACCACAATGCACTGCGTTGGCGCAGTGCATTGCTGCCCGATGATTGGCCAAGCATGCACTGTGACCCCGCATGCTTGGCCAATCGCAGCGCCGGCAGCGAGGAGAGCCATGATTGGCCACAGGCATCCTGCCTGTGGCCAATCATAGCTCAGGCTGTGTAGTGCACGCCCCACACTATATAAGGCCGCCTTTAAGGCGGCCTCCTGTAGTGTGTTACTTTGCATCTGAAGCAGTGGGTGTTCTGTGTACCTTCAACACAGTACACACCAATTGTTTTTGGCTGATTTCCTATCTTGCTGCTGTGTAGTGGTTGTTGTCTGTGCCCTGACTGCAGTATACACCACTATATTCACCTCACCTATATAGCTAGTGATCTAGCTTTAACCACTTAACAACTGCCCATTGCCGATTAACGGCTTCAGGGCGGTTGTTTAACTCAGAGAGGCCGTTAATTAACGGCCTCCCAGAATTCTGCTCTCGCGTGCCCCGAGGCGTGCGCACTCGAGAGCATCCGTGACCGCCGGGTCCATAGGACCCGGCGCATCACGGTAAACGGCCGCTCATAGCGGCCGTTTACCACGTGATTGCTCCGTCAAATGACGGAGTGATCACTTGGAAACAAACCGGCGTCATGTTATGACGCCTGTTCCTCCCTCCCCTTTCTGTACCGATCGGTACAGCGGAGGGGAAAGAGATCGGTGTCAGCAGCGATGTGGGCTGCATCTGCAGTGCCCACATCGCTGCTCACCGAATTTAACCCCTCAATTCCCTGCCAATACTCTGCAATACCAGTGCATACTCTGCAGTACCCTGCCATTACTCTGCAGTACCCCGCCATTACTCTGCAGTACCCCGCCATTACTCTGCAGTGCAGTACCCCGCCATTACTCTGCAGTGCAGTACCCTGCCATTACTCTGCAGTGCAGTACCCTGCCATTACTCTGTAGTACCCCGCCATTACTCTGCAGTGCAGTACCCCGCCATTACTCTGCAGTGCAGTACCCTGCCATTACTCTGCAGTGCAGTACCCCGCCATTACTCTGCAGTACCCCGCCATTACTCTGCAGTGCAGTACCCCGCCATTACTCTGCAGTGCAGTACCCTGCCATTACTCTGCAGTGCAGTACCCTGCTATTACTCTGTAGTACCCCGCCAATACCCCGCCAATACTCTGTAATACCCTGCCATAAATTGCCATACCCAGCCATACTCAGAGATACCCAGCCATACTCAGTGATACCCTGAAATACCCAGCCATAGACGCCCCCCACCCCTCACCGCCCTCCAGTGCTTCTACCAACTCGCCAGTACGATCAAAGCCAGAATCTTTTTTTTATTTTTTATTTCAGGCTTCCCAGCCTAGAGGTGAGATGTGGGGTCATATTGACCCCCCAGATTTCACTGTAAAGAGGACCTGTCACCCAATATTCCTATTACAAGGGATGTTTACATTTCTTGTAATAGGAATAAAAGTGATCAAAAATATATTTTTGGGGAAAAAAATGTCAAACTAAAATAAATAAAGTAAAATGAACAATAAAAAAATAAAATAAAAATTAAAGCGCCCATGTCCCCATGTGCTCGCATGTGCCACACATGTGAGGTATCGCCGAGAATGTTAGAGCGAGAGCAATAATTCTAGTCCTAGACCTCCTCTGCAACTCAAAACATGTAACCAGTAAAAAAATATTTAAAGCGTCGCCTATGGGGATTTTTTAAGTAGCGACGTTTGGCGCCATTCCACGGGCATGTGCAATTTTGAAGAGTGACATGTTTGATATCTATTTACTCAGCATAACTTCATCTTTCACTTTATGCAAACATTGGGCTAACAAGTGGTTAATAATAGAGCTTGCAGTCAGTAGTGTTAGGAGATAGTGCGTGCTGTCTGCGTGCTCTGTACCCAGTACATACCGCTATAATATAGGGCAGGCCCCTACTTTCAAACATCCAACTTACAAACATCTCCTACTTGCAAACGCAAGGAGACAGCAGCAAGTGAGATGAAAAAAGATGGACGACAAAACAAATTATACAGGGGTGATAACCCTTCCCTATGTTTTCCAAAAAGCTTAAAGATAGTTTTTTTGACTGGAGCTACACTTTAAAAATGTACCGGTTGAAAATGACAAACAGATTCAACTTAACACAACAAACCTACACAGTCCCTGTCTTGTTTGCACCGCCTGTATACTGCTGTTCTGAGTATATAGGGCCTGGGGGCCACACGCATTTCCTTTTTTTAATATGGGTACGGGGTTCCCCTTAATATGCGTACAAGACCCAAATAGGCTGGTAATGGGCAGGGAGGGCTACCCATGCCATGTTTCTCAATGATTTTCAACCATATTGCAGGAACCAGATATAACATTAAAACCGCAAGCAGTTTTAAATGGTGTTATTTCCGTTTAATGTAATTTTGTGCAGGGACTGTTCTAAACACGGGAAACACGTGGCACTTCACAGGCATACTACAGACACCCCGCAGGCACCATATTTAAAGGAATATTTCACTTTTTTTTTTTCACTTTAATCGTCATTAAAATCAGTGCTCCCGCCAAAACGGTAGTTTTTAAAACTTTTTTTTGCAGTGACCCATGTCCCCTGAGGCAGGAGGCAGGTCGCCAAACAATTTTTAGGACACTATCTTGCATATTAGCCGTTAAAATGAGCACTTTACAATTCGAACGTTCGAGTCCCATAGACTTCAATGGGGTTCTAACGTTCGTACCGAACGCGGGGGTCGTTCGCAAGTTCTGGTGCGAACCGAACCGGGGGGGTGTTCGGCTCATCCCTACTTGTGAACCACAAAAATGTGAGAATAGAAGCCTTGCCTGTCTATCCTGCTGGGACCTGTATTACCACTTCCTGTTCCTCTAACTCCTGAAGAGGAAAGAAGGGCACATTTTGGCAGCTCAGTGACAAGGAGTCTCAAAAGGGGGGAGCTCTGAAAACTCCAAACGGTAACCTCTTCTGATGATCCCCAACACAAACTGATTGAAGGTGATCATCTCCCCCTGGGGGAGGAAGGACCCTTTTTTACTGCTCCCCATATTTCTTCATAAGGGGAAAGGCCTTTTTCTTATCAGCCGTGCGATCTAGCACTGCTTCAAGACCTGGCCCAAACAGCAGGTCTCCTGTAAAAAGGATTCCACAGAGCTTTGCTTTGGACGCCTTGTCCCCCTGCCATGTCTTCAGCCTTAAGGCCCTCCAGGCTGAGTTGGTCAGAGCCGAGGACCTTGCATACATTCGCACGGATTGAGCCGAAGTATCCGTAGTGTATGCTAACTCCTTAAGCAGCATGGGAAAGGAGGATAGAAAAGTCTCCTCTGCCGTCATTGCTTCATACATTAATCTGGATAAGCCAATACTTCATATTACGAGCCACCACTGTGGCTGCTATGGCAGGCTTAAAGATTTTTTTATGATAAATCCCAGGCATCCTTTAGAAGTGAATCCATCCTTCAAACCATATGGTCTGAAAGTACCCCCATGTCCCCAAGGACAGGTCAGTATGTCTGGACATCTGAGAAAAGGCAGCATCTAACCTGGGAGATTTTATTCCAGACAAGAGCCTCCTCTTCCGCCCAAGGAAACCTTTGTTTTAATGCACCAGAAAAGAAAGGTTTTCTTTCGGGATCCTGCCATTCCTGATGGCATTGATCAAGACGTCATGAACCGGGAACACCCGCTTCCCCTAGGCCCTAGTACATCTGATCGTGGGGTGACAGTGCCTTCTTTTTCTCTTGTATGCCTAAAGTGGTATGAATAGCTCCCAAGAGCTTATCCACTTCATCCAGGGGAAGTTTATACCGTGAGGTTCTTTTGGGTTCCCCATCCAAGCCCTCACCATCAGATTCCTGGGAGTCTGAGACGGCACTGTCAACTTGTTCCTCAACTTCCTCTCTGGAACCCTCTGGATTCTCCCTATCCTGCGGGAGGAACATCCATTGGGTTAGGTGGAACACTCTGCTGCGCTGGTGAAAGAGTGCTCTGGAGCTGAGGCCACTGGAACCTTCACAGAAGCCGCCAGATCTGCACCCTGTTCTGCTGCCTGCTCCCTAATGGCGCCCAAACAGGGACCTGAACCCTGGACCCCCAGATAAAAAGGTCTGATGCTCTACCGACTGAGCTATCCGGGCCTTCAATACACTCCTTACAAAGTGCCTTGAAACCAGGAATTCCCCAAAGAGGCTCTACATGAAGGACACTCCCTCCTAGAACCAAGGGGGACTTGCTCAAGTCTTTCTGAGACACAGAAATAAAAGAGAGGGCAGCATAAAATTTAAAAAGAAAAGAAACACCAGCACTACTTAAGAGGACCACCGGGAGTGCCCCCCCTAGGATCAATCTCCACCTGGATCCCTGACGCACTGCCCTTCCCCCCGACCACCTAGGGGGAAAAAACACCAGTGGAGCTACTGGTTATAAAGTAAGGGAACACCTCCCCAGGGTTTTCCTTACCTTTGAGTGGCTGGTGCCGTTAACTCCAGGAGCACTTGAAGCCACTGCTTCGGACATTCTCCTGTTGAGGAAGAGTGGTACGAACGTGCCTCCAACAGCTGCCTGTACAACTTAAAAGAGAGGCTGCACCAGCCGAACGCTTGGTCCCCCTTCACGACCGCGTCCGGAACGAGAAGACGCGGGTCCAACGAAGATGTCCGCCCCCAACAGAACTGACGCCGCCCGTCATCTGGTCCGGCCTCCAGCTCCAAGCCAACTGCAAACACAGGGGGACCTAGGACGTCCTGTTGCAGTGCCCCACTGAGCGAAACGAAAGGATGGACCTCCCCAAACTTCCTGCTTTCCCCAAGCGAAGTTTAGAGTGCGTGTAAGACAGTCAGTACGAAAGTCCAGCTCCCCAGCCGACCGGACTGCCGATCCCGTTGTAACACCCGACTGGGCGAACGAACGGATGGACCTCTCAAACTTCCTGTTTTCCCCAAGCGAAGTTTAGAGCACATGTAAAACGGTCAGTACGAAAATCCAGCTCCCTGGTCGACCGGACTGCCGATCCAGTTGTAGCACCCGACTGGGCTAATGAACGGATGGATCTCCCAAAACTTCCTGCTTTCCCCAAGCGAAGTTTAGAGTACATGTAAAATGGTCAGTACGATAGATGATCGGACTGCCGAATGGAGTCCGAGCTCCATTCCAGATACGTAGCCTCAGTTTCGCCAACTGATTTAGCTAAGGTTCCTTAGCGGTGTCTCCCCACCGGAGGAAACACCATAACTGAGGGACGGAGAGAGGAGGAGGCTTAAATTGTGAAATTGAAGGCGGTGTTTCCTAAGAGGGGAGGAGCCAGTGTCTCTCTAAGGTGGCTGTCCTGAAAGACGAACTTGGGAAAAGAAAAGGATATCAATTTTGTTTGAGTACAGCTTCGCACGTCCGTGTAATTGTCAGTTAAAGCGACGCAGTGCCGTATCGCAAAAAATGGCCTGGTCAGGAAGTGGGTAAATCCTTTCGGGGCTGAAGTGGTTAAAAGGATTCCTAATGAAGTTTCTTTTTCAGCTCTCCTGTTATTGGTTTACAACTGTCTCCCAATCGTGCAGGGCATTGTCAACCTGTCACACTTGCAACCAGTTGAGACTACAGCCGGCCATACATGGATCGGAATTCGACCAGTTCAGCAGGGACCAGATGAGATCCGATCCATCTATGGGCAGGTTGATTGCACTCAAGTCGATCCATTGATTGATTTGGGTACAACCAGCCTGTCAGGTTTTTTACATTTAAATACTGCCGGCAGCTATAGCTCATTATCATTGTCCTCTGTTGGCTGAAAAGGTTTCCCACTTTACTCCTGCTGAATGGCTTGTAAACAGCATTTTTCTATTCTGCCTAGCAACTAGTGACGCTGTTCTCTGCTCCATGTGATTGGAGCAGAGATTAGTGTTCCCCAAATGAAAGCCCAACCCCCCACAGTTAGTAACACACCCCTAGGAACACTTAACCCCTACACTGCCACCCACTGGTTAACCCCTTCACTGCCAGTGTAATTTACACAGGAATCACTGCATTTATATAGCAGTGATTTCTGTATAACTGACAATGGTCCCAAAAATGTGTCAAAAATGTCCGATGTGTCCACCATAATATCGCAGTCACAATAAAAATCGCTGATCGCCGCCATTACTAGTAAAAAAACAAAAATAATAAAAAATTATTACTAAAAATGCCATAAAACTATCCCTATTATGTAAACGCTATAACTTTTGCGCAAACCAATCAATAATCGCTCATTGCGATTTTTTTTACCAAAAATATGTAGAAGAATACATATCGGCCTAAACTGAGGGAAAAAAATGTAAGTTTTCAAAATTGTCGCTCTATTTTTGTTTATAGCGCAAAAAATAAAAACCGCAGGGGTGATCAAATACCACCAAAAGAAAGCTCTATTTGTGACAAAAAAAAGGACGTTAATTTTGTTTGGGAGCCACGTTGCATGACCGCGCAATTGTCAGTTAAAATGACGCAGTGCCGAATCGCAAAAGGTGGTCTGGTCTTTGACCAGCAAAATGGTCCGGTCTGTAAGTGGTTAATCAATGGTCCAGCATCAGCAAACTTATATGTATACACACAGTGTGTACATGTATGTATTCATATAACTGTGTGGGGGTCCTGGTTTTATAGGTAAGGCATCAGGAGTCATCTTTTTATGCCTTCCTTTTAATTTGTGATTATGCATACACAATTTCTCTGGGTCCCTGCATATATAATTCCGATATCTTAAAAGTTTCACTTTTCTTCATTTCTTTTGGAATTTCTTTACTATTTTATATATTATTACTTTTTGGTCTATTCACGGACACCTGGTTGGGATTCGGTCCAGTATGCATTGGTAGTACTGTTTTGTCTCCCATTTGTTCTCTGCCCTTCTGCTCCCTTGCTTAGGCATCCCTCATGGGAGCCACAAAGATCTGAGATCCATGGGAATATTTTATTGTGTTCTCTCCTGGTATTTACTTTTAGTTCTCCCATGGGTTTATCCAATCAGGTGTAACAATAATTACAACATCTTCCTCACTGTTTTTTTTTAAACTTAATGTTTATTGCAATTACTGAGAGAGAAAAAAAAAAAACAAAGAAGAAGTACATAGACATCACCAAATGGGCATATCCCGGTGTAAGTATAAACAGAGATGATAATAAATGCAAGGTATTCAAGCAATCATAAGGGAATGAGAAAAGAAAAGTAAAGATAGGGGGGGGGGGGGAAGGTAGAGGGGCACAGTTACATATGCGACTAGGGTTAGTCAGTTATCGCCGAACATAAAGAGCAAATAAGTCCTTAATAAGATATAAACGATGGGTATGATCATAGTATAGGAGTACTCCTTGGATTAGTAATCCAGGGCTCCCAGGATTTGCGAAAACGACTTGTGGAATGGTTAGCTTTGGCAAAATAATGTTCCATCTGAAAGTTCTGGTTAAGGATTTGGATGACTTCTTCCAATGTGGGGGGGAGGGCTGTTTTCCATCTTCTCGCAATTGCAAGTCTGGCTGCAATAAGTATGTGGGTAACCGGAGTGCGAAGGTGGTTAGGCCAGGCAGGGATGTGAAGTCCTAGTAGAAGATCCAATGGGGATAGAGGAAGGGTTACTCCAGAGAGTGAGAGAATTAAGCTCTTGACTTTGTTCCAGTAGTTTCTCAATAGAGGGCATTCCCACCAGACATGTAGTAAGGAGCCGATCTGGTCGCAGTTCCTCCAACACTTGGGCGAGGTGTTCAAGTATATTTTGGCAAGTCTTTCAGGGGTAAAATACCATTTGTGAAATAGTTTCTGCGTGGATTCCCAGTGATTGATGCAGCGGGATAAACGTAGTGGAAGTAGAAGGGCTTTCTGCCATTGTAGCTGCGTCGGTGGCTGGTCTGTAAGGGGAGACCAGTATTGCATGCTGGAGGAAAGAAGATCCGAGTGAGGTTCGGTAAGGAGTTTGTATATCACCGAAATCCCTTTGCTTTTGGGAGTTTCAAGATTGTAATGCGTGAGTAGGGGAAGCGTCAGAGTGTCCAAGGATGAGTAACGCATTTTGGAGAGCATAGACCTGATCCTTAAGTAGAGGAAGAAGGTTTGTTTGGGCAGTTCGTATTGTTCCATGAGACGTGTAAAGGTTTTCAAGGTGGAGCCTTCAAAAAGCGATCCAAGGTAAGTTAGGCCTCGGTTTGTCCATTCAGAGAGGGGTAGATCCGGGGAGAGAAGTTGAAGTGCATCAAGGGGTAGCTTAGGCAAGGTCTCCACCGAGATCCCATTCGTTGACTGTATTAACGCTGACCATGTTTTCCTGGAGGCCGTGATGGTATCAAGTGGGTAGCGCAGGGGAGGGAGCTCAAGCAAGGTGGCTGCAAGCAGAAGCTTAGCGTTCGTGTCCAGTATGGTTGATTCGATCTGTTTCCAGTTTGAATGACAATTATCCGACCACCAAGATTTCAGTTGGTCTAGAATGGAGGCTCGGTAGTAGGCCTGGACATTGGGTGCCCCTAGCCCTCCAGAATGAACTGGAGTCAGGACTATAGACTTTTTAACTCTAGGACGTCTCTGTTGCCAGATGAAACCAGTTATAATCCCTTGAAGTTTCTTGAGTTGGTGTTGCGTCATAGGGAGGGGTATGGTTCGAAAAAAATATAGGATATGAGGCAGCAGATACATTTTAGCCTGAGCTATCCTTCCAGCCCAGGAGGCCGGAATTCGGCTCAGGTCTTTGATGAGGCTAGTAAGTTTGCCCACGAGGTCTTCGAGATTGGTTCTAAGTAGTAGACGACTAGGGGATGTCAAATGAATTCCCAAGTAGGGGAGAAAAGAGTTCGGGGCCCAGGCAAAGGGGAAGGTGGAGGAGATTGATTTTGACGTATGTGGATCTAAACCAAGGTTCAGCATGAGGGATTTGCTATGATTCAGTTTATACATGGATATTCTACTGAATTGATCTAGGACTGCGTGTACCGCAGGAAGCGAGGAGAGGGGGTCAGTCAGGGCTATGATTACATCATCGGCGTAAAGGCCAATTTTGTGATCAGTATCTCCGATTTTTATTCCAGATATCTTTGGGTCTGATCTTATCTTCTGTGCTAACGGCTCCATCACTAGGGCGAAAATCAGTGGGGATAGTGGACACCCTTGTCTGGTGCCGTTGGTGATTTGGAAAGGTTGGGAGACTACTCCCGATGTCCAGATGCGTGCCGAGGGGTGGGAGTATAAGCCCATTATCGCTTTATGAAATGTGCCAGACACTCCAAATTTGTGGAGGACTGCCTCCATATAGGGCCAGTACACCCTGTCGAACGCCTTCTCTGCGTCTAGTGCCAGAAGCAGAGAAGGCGTTCCAGTATGCTCCGTCCACTGTATCAAGTCGATAAACCTTCTAGTACCGTCGGATGTCTGCCTGCCAGGCACAAATCCGACTTGATCAGGATGTATGAGTTGGGGAATAACAGAAGATAGCCATCTTCCTCACTGTTTACAATTAACTTCCCCTGTTCCATTGTTTCAGGTTCTTTCAGATATGCTGAGTTTTAGTTGTGTTTTTGTACAATTTTTTTTGTGTTTTTTGATTGTGTCGCTTTTTAACTGCCACGCATTGACCCCCTCCCCTGCCAGCTGTCTGGCCCATTTTAATCTGTCATAATCAATTCACTCTCCCACCTGCATTACCAGCTTCCAGTTACTGGTATAAAAGACATCCCCATCCCATGATTGGGCATACTTGAAAAAGGAAGCAGGTCCTCTGAAACACTTTTTACACGCCCCCTTGCCACCCTTGATGGTTGCTGCTTTGATCCAGTTAGCCTGCAGGTGCTGCCTACCCCTTCTGGCAGTCCTGCAGTCTTTCAGGGGCAGTGCCCGTCATCTATTACGACATCATCTGTGACGAGACAGCGTAGGGAGGAGCAGCGTGCTGACGTCACAACTACCACGCTACGGGCAGCGATCGAGAGCCAGCCGACCTCGAAACATCTGAGATGCTTTGTATAACATACTACAATCTGTAACTGCATTGCTTTTCATTTTAAAAAATGTTTTAAAAGAGATACACTATGGAGGCTTCTTTGTTTCTTATATGGGGAAAGAGAAATTGCTTAATCCATTGAAGCCAATTTGAACGGTACAGCAGAGATCATTCTGCCATCCTTATACAGAGACCCGGGGTTGGGGAAAGAGCTACATGCTTTTGAGATCTCCTTAACAAGAGATCTATTGATCTGGTAAGTGGCAGCATTATCGGTGGTGGAGGACCCTTTCTGTCATACCCTGTCACTACTTCTTGGGTGCTACAGTGTTATGTCAATATTGAATAGAGCGCTAAGGACTCTTCATTATAATATTCATCACCTGGTGGAATATTGAACATAGTTATTTTGGAAACTGGACTTTTTGGACAATAATTTTCACTTCTTTTTATCACAGGTTTTTAGTATTATTTTGGCACTATTACCAATATTAATTTTTACGATTGAGTCACTTGTATATTTCTCAGTCCAGTTATTTGGTATCATTTATGTTTTTTCAGCGCAGCTAAAAAATTTTTTTCTAATTTCTTGCAGAGCCCCTTCAAAATTTGAAAACTGTAGAGCTTGGATATGCAGATAGCAATCATCTGACACAGTCAAGGTAGTTTGGTTGATGACGTCACCCTGGATTCAAAGCTGACAGTTTATGTTGCAGCAGCCATGAATCTGTTATTTAGTGACAGGAGTGCGGCATGTAAACATCGCTGGGTGGTGTGATTATGGATTACATCACTGGACATCATGATTGACATGGATTGATATGGATTACATCAATTGATGCTGTGATTGACATGGATTTACTTCTAGGGAGATTAATAATATTTGTTTGTGTTTTATTGTAATGAAATGATTTGACATGGTGTGCCTGTGTTTATTTACTTTTAATTCTTTGTGAGAATGGCTAATGGGTACTGATATTCCCTGGGAGGGGACAAATATCTGGGCACCCCTTTTATTATTAGTCTTTCAGATTCCACAATAAGTTACCTCAAAATTACCTCCACCTTATTTTTGAGGAACCAGAGCCCCTTGCCCTCAATGGCACATTGTCCATGTGTGCAATGTGTGCGGTGCCCAAGGGCCCTGAGGGGGAGTGGCCCACTGTGCTCTAACGCCCACATAGAGGATCTGCCTCCACTCATCTCCATTTTTATGTGCCCCTCCAGTACTCATTCCCCACAGCACAAATTGAACACAGTGAGCGATTGGTTGCAATTGCTCCTGTGTTTATTATTAGCATAGTACTTCTGTTCATGCATCGGCAGTAAAGCTGAGGTTGCAGAAAAATGGACCGAGGACTCAAAAAAGAGACATTGGGGTCTGTTTATACCCCTGATTTTTTTTCTAAAGCACTCCCGTCCCCCCAAAAGGAAAAAGTATTAATAACCTTGTAAAGTAAAAAAAAAAAAAACATGGTAAAGCATACTGAAGTGTGCACCAGTGTAACGGCCATGTTTATGCACACAGAGATGCACAGGTGTTCCATGTATCCCTGTGCAGGCAGTCCCATTGATATCAATTGGGAAGCAGCAGCTGCATGTACACAGCTGCTGCTCTTGATTTAACATCCATGTGGGTGCATGTCACTGAACTCACACTATCTGCATTTGGGGCCGCACACCCGCACTCACATGGATGTCAGATAGGACGGCTTGCATGGGAATGCATGGAACATGCAATGTTCTCATATAATCTGCTCCCACATAATGTGCCCTGCTCCCACGTAATGTACCGTGCTCCCTTATAATGTGCCCTGACCCCATGTAATGTGTCCTGCTCTCATGTATTGTGTATTGTGTTCCACGTAATGTGCCCTGCTCCCATATAATGTGTCTTGATGTGTGCTTTGTATTGTGCCCTGTTCCTGTGTCCTTCCCCCATGTATTGTGCCTTCTACCCCCAACATAGTGTGCACTGCTCTCATGTAATGTTCCCTATAATGTGTCCTGCTCCCATGTAATATGGCCTGCCCCATATAATATGCCCTGCTGCCCCCCCCCCTCTCCGTGTAATGTGCCTGCTGCCCCCCCCCCCCCCCATGCTATGTAATGTGCCCTGCCTCCCTAATGTAATGAACAATTATAATGAAGAAACTATCTAGAAGTTGATCCTGAAGGTCCTCGCCACATCCTAGAAAAATATTGGAAATAGGAGAATGCCCCAAGGGATAGTATGGGCAAGAGACCATAAACAGGATAGTCAGAAAAATACAAAAAGTATACAAATATATAAATGTATTGGATATATAACAATATGGACATCTAAAAGCATAAAGTGGAACTGAGATATCAATATAGAAAACAGTTTGCTCAATACAGCAGTGTGCAATGCATAATTGGACTTTAAATCAAGAGAATTATTACCCTGTAAATAATGCAGAAAAAAAACATGTTTCGGAAACCACAAAAAAGATTTTTTCCTTTTTGTAGAACATCTACTTCCTTCTCCTGGGGTTGAATAAGAGCTTGCTGATATATTTCTATCAAGAGAAGTATATATGTATAAATAAACAAGCAATCCTTAAACAGTAATATAGCATGTAACAATTGTTTTCAGAAAGGCAGATACATGTAATGTTGATACAAATATATACTCACAAGTCACATGTTGCTTTTTAAAAAAAAAGATTATACACAGCATCATTGCAAACGGATGGTGTCCCACTTCCAAAAATCCACTAGATTGTATAGCAATCACGGGGTAGCGGCAGATAGAATACTGCAAGAATTTGGTATTAAAGTGGTTGTAAACCCTTACAAACCACTTTGACCTACAGGTAAGCCTAGATTAAGGCTTACCTGTAGGTCCAAGAAATATCTCCTAAACCTATATGGTTTAGGAGATATGTGCCCGAAAACGCCGTAGACAGCGGCGCGCAGGCGCACTGAGCGCGGCATTCTCAGCGACGGAGCTGCCGCGCTTGTCAGCTCCCGTGCGCATGCGCGGGAGTGACGTCATCGCGGCTTCGCCGAATGACAGTGGCGGAGCTGCGAGACCCCACCAACAAGATGGATGCGGCGGACTACAGGGGACAGCGGCGACTTCGCTGGCTCCTGTGTCAGGTAAGTGACACATAATGGGCTACTATGCGATGCATAGTATTCCATTATGCTTTGCCTTTGCAGGGAATGAAAGAGGAAGTAAACTCATCAGGGTTTACTTCCTCTTTAAATGCAGGGCTCAAGTCCTGCAGGAACGAATGGGAACAGAGTTTTTTTCACAACAGGAACTCAGTTCCCATTAGCAGCAGCGTCCTACAAGACTTTGAAGTATGCGAGCTGTGTGGCAGGTGCTACACCAGCAGCTGCCGACACAGCTCGCAATAGTAAGTGCTGCACACCTGACTATTCAGGCATTGCCAGTAGGGGGCCCCGTGACAGCTTCCGCTTCGATCTACCTGTCAATCACAGCTATCTGACGGGTAGATCAGGTCTAAGTCTAGCTGACGGGTAGATCAGCTCTTCTGCTCACAGGACATGCAGGGAGAGAGGTGAGCTGAGGGAGGAACCTCAGTTTGGGGTGGTAAGCTGAGCACAATACCTGGCAAAGTTTAATGCCAGGAGGGAAGTTTATGTGGAAATATGTGAAGGGTTGGAATAGCAGCGAGTGTGTGATGGAGCCCTGCAGAGTTTGCAGCCCCCCAACTAACATACATCTCCTAAGCAGGAACACATCACTATTTTCCCAAGCATTCTGTCCAGATAATGTGAAGTTAATTTATGACCTTTCCGTTTAACCCTGTGTTATCCAAACTCTGTTCAATGAAAAGTGTAAACTCACCACATAAACACTCTATATACAAAATAAAATTCCTCAATAAAGATCAGAACACGATGTTCACATTTGCATGGAAGCACAATTGAATGAATGCGGATTATTCAGAGAATTACCGTATTTATGTTTATTGAGGATTGTTTTTTTATGTACTAACCGTTGTATAGTATGTGCTAAGTGGTTGTATTTTATGTACTAAGTGGTTGTATAGTCTTTTTTTAGAAGTGCGCATACGCAGGAGTGATGATATCATGGCTCTGGCCGCTCACAGCGCCAGAGCCGCGATACCTGGAAGACACGCCAAGGGAACATGTCAGCTCCCTCGGCGTGGTTCGGGCGAGATGACAGGGTCTCGTTCTAAGGTAAGTATTTCATAATGAGCTAGTATGCGGTGCATACTAGCTCATTATGACTTTTCTCTTGCAGGTCAGAAAAAAAAACATCAGCGGGTTTACTACCGCTTTAAGCTTCATACACACAATACGAAAATTGGATGAAAAGCGTTTGTGCATATGAACGTATAATTTTTTTTTTTTTTTTTGGTGGGGGAGTGGATCTTGGGTGGGAGTTCCCACACTTTTTCCCCAGGACTTGACCCTTGATTAAATGGATCTGTATAGGAGGCCGGAATAATTTCCCCTCCCTCAGGGCGGCAAATCAGACCTCACAGCAACCACCAAGAAAAAGGGGGGAAGCGTGCATGGAAAGCGCAGATCTAGCAAATAAAAAATAAATAAAAAAATGGTATATATACACCTTGCATAAATATGTGCATATACATATCTAATCTGGTGCTCAGAAATGGGCTGTGCAAGAATCATCTCCCAGCTTGAAATCAGAATAGTGATCAAGAGACTTCAAAAGTATATAGCAAAAAGCTAGAATTTCAAACAAAAAGAGAGTGGTGGAGTATATAAAGCGTATATACAGGGCAGACAAACACACGGCTTGTCTCCTACCTTTGGTATTGTTCCTCTCAAATCCATGCGATTAAAAGGACCACCTAGGCTGTGCAGCAATCATGTGCTGCACCTGTAGGAATTAAGTAGCTAGGGAGTGACGATGGACAGAGGATGGCAGTCAATTGCAGCTCATAAAAGATAAAGGGCGTATAAAGAAGGCGTGTAAAGGGTCAGCAGGTGGAATAGGATAATGCATCAAGTGTGCAGACATTATGTCCACACATTGGTGTCATATTGCCATCTATGTATTCCTACACAAGACCCTCCAACAGTGGCCCCTCGACGGCATGGCGTCCGGTGTCACCGCGTTGATAACGCAATGACATCAGACGTCGACGCAAGCTGCCGACGAGTCAAGTGGGCGGCACCTACTGGCAGATGGAGGAGAGAGGCCAATGCGCATGTGCGGGATGTGAAACATCCCTTCAATTGCGCAGGTGTCATGCTCCACAGCAAGGGGAATGCCTCCAACCCACAAGTGCAGTATGGAGGCCCCTTTGTGCTGGGGAGCTCCGATGAGCCACATCACGGGGGGGGGGAAGAGAATAAACACAATCCGGCTACCCCAAACGTATCTAAAAATGGACAGAATGTATAACTAAATAGTAAGCTATAATACAACATCTGATGCTGGATGAGAAGGACGTGGGATCACCGTCCATATATTTTATGCAATTTGGGAATAGCAACAAAACCTGCAAAGAAAAAGAGGAACAAAAATAACATTAGAACGCCATGACTGTGGGCAATATTGTAACAACAGAACAACATTATCATTAAAGAAGCAAACAATTTGCAATCAATGTGGTATTGTCTGTTTTAACCAGACCGAGGGTAACATTGAAAAAAATACATAAGATGAGAGTAAAAAATGAATAAGAGAAGAAAAAGAGGAGGGAAAAAGAAAAACAAAATGCCCTGCTGCCCCCCATGTAATGTGCCCTGCCTCCCTAATGTATGGTGCCCTGCTGCTCACCAGGTAGTGTGCCCTTCTGACCCCCTGTATCACACCCTACTGCCCCCCATACTCTGCTTATCTCAAGTTGGACCCAGAATTGGGCATCTGTGCAGAAAAAAGACACCAAAAGTTTCCCACTAAATAGGTTTATTTCAATATTGATTCTATTATTTAATCCTATTTCTAAAAAAAAATTGTGTTATATCAACAGCTTACTGATCACTCCAATGTTCAATGAGCCGTAGATGTTAACTTTTTGCCAAGGGTTCCTCCAAGGTAAAAAGTTTGAGAAACCTTGATCTATATATTCCGTATAGGATATAGGTCCACTTTAACAGGATGTTGTCACTTTTAGTAATGCTACAATCATGGATTATGCTTTGAAAGACCTTTGGTCTGTGGAGGGAAAAAAAAGCCATAATGCTTAGGTAATGTCCTAGCTACCAAACAATATCTTTGATATATACCAAGGTTCCAGTGGCGGAACTACCGCCATAGCAGCACATGCGGGCGCTATGGGGCCCGCAGTCAAATGGGGCCCGGTGAGGACAGGCGCTATGGCTCCGCGGGAGATAGTGGGCGGCTCCGCGGGTGGTCCGCGGGCGGCTCCGCGGGTGAGAGCTGGCGGTCCGCGGGTAGTCCGCGGCTCCGCGGGTGGACCGCGGGCGGCTCCGCGGGTGAGAGCGGGCAGTCCGCGGGGGGCTCCGCGGGTGATAGTGGGAGGCAGATGAGAGTGGCCGGTCCGCTGGTGAGAGAGTGGGCGTGAGCGGGCTGGCCATTTAGGCAGCTGACGGGCGAGGGAGCATAGAGATGACATCATCTCTCGCCGCCCTCTCATCCCTGCAGTGCAGTTCCCCCCTCACTGTGCAGGCAGCCAGGAAGCAGAAAGATGACATTATCTCTCTGCTGCCTGACTGATAATCTGCTGGCTGACTCTGTGACACAGCAGGAAAGTGGCAGAGCAAGTGACAATCCATAATGTGTGGCAGGCGACGTGGCAAGTGACAACCCAGGACGTGGCAAGTGACAATCCGTAACGTGTGGCAGGTGACGTGGCAAGGGAAAATCCATGACGTGGCAAATGACAATCCATAATGTGTGGCAGGCAACGTGGCAAGTGACAACCAGGGACGTGGCAAGTGACAATCCGTAACGTGTGGCAGGTGACATGGCAAGTGACAACCTGGATGTGGCAAGTGACAATCCGTAACATGTGGCAGGTGACGTGGCAAGTGAAAATCCGTGACGTGACAAGTGACAATCCGTAATGTGTGGCAGGTGACGTGGCAAGTGACAACCCGGGACGTGCAAGTGACAATCCATAATGTGTGGCAAGTGACAATCTAGGATGTGGTAAGTGACAATCTGTAATGTGTGGCAATCTAGGACGTGGCAAGTGACTATCCGTAATGTGTGGCAGGTGACGTGGCAAGTGACAACCTGGATGTGGCAAGTGACAATCTGTAACATGTGGCAGGTGACGTGGCAAGTGAAAATCCGTGACGTGACAATCCGTAATGTGTGGCAGGTGACGTGGCAAGTGACAACCCGGGACGTGCAAGTGACAATCCATAATGTGTGGCAAGTGACAATCTAGGATGTGGTAAGTGACAATCTGTAATGTGTGGCAATCTAGGACGTGGCAAGTGACAATCCGTAATGTGTGGCAGGTGACGTGGCAAGTGACAACCTGGATGTGGCAAGTGACAATCCGTAACATGTGGCAGGTGACGTGGCAAGTGAAAATCCGTGATGTGACAAGTGACAATCCGTAATGTGTGGCAGGTGACGTGGCAAGTGACAATCCGTAATGTGTGGCAGGTGACGTGGCAAGTGACAACCCGAGACGTGGCAAGTGACAATCTAGGACATGGCAAGTGACAATCCGTAATGTGTGGCAGGTAATGTGGCAAGTGACAATCCGGGACTTGGCAAGTGGACAATCCGCAACATGTGGCAGGTGACATTCTGCAACGTGTGACAAGTGACAATCTGCATCTGTTGGCAGGCGACGTGGCAAGTGGACAATCTGCAATGTGTAGCAGGTGATGTGACAAGTGACAATCCTTAATGTGTGGCAAGTGACAATCCAGGACGTGGCAAGTTACAATCCATAATGTGTGGCAAGTGACAATCCAGGACGTGGCATGTGACAATCCATAATGTGTGGCAAGTGACAATCCAGGACGTGGCAAGTGACAATCCATAATGTGTGGCAGGTGACTTGGCAAGTGACAATCCGCAACATGTGGTAGGTGACATTCCGCAACGTTTGACAAGTTACAATCTGCATCTGGTGGCAGGTGATGATGGCTAGTGACACGCTCAGGGATCCCACTGATTTTGCATTATGGTGAGTTGAACTATTTCATTTTATATAACAGAACAGAAATTGGTTAAAAGGCCTGGAGGTCAGCAATGTGTTCCCTTCAGGGGCTGCATAGAGTATACTGCATACTTTGTTGTTCAAAATTAATATAAGCCGTTGCCTGGGTACTGTGCCACATGGGTGTGGTAGTCTGTTGTTTAATGGCATTAGTTCATTTTTTTTGGTAGGGGGGGGGCCCATACAACATTTTGCTATGGGGCCCTGTGATTTCTAGTTACGCCCCTGCAAGGTTCTCCAAAGTTTACAAACAAAGGGATAGACTTGGGGGGGGTGGACTGTGGCCAGTGGGAGTAGAAAATGTCCTGGGGTCATTAACAATGCTCTATCATTGGTCTCAGTGGGAAGAATAGTGCCCCATCATTGGTGTCAGTGGGAAGAATAGTACCCCAAGGGCCAGATAAAGGCAAGCATCTAGTCCCTGGGCCGCAGTTTGGAGACCACTTGTTTATACTATTGGTGTATATGAATAAACTATCTCATATTGAGCACTTATTGTAATTGCTACTTATCTCAAAACCTAGCCTGCAGCCTTTGCTACTAATAATTTTAGTGGCAGGTGACTGAAGCCAGAGGCGGACTGACAACTCATGGGGTCCCTGGGCAACAGGAGATGATGGGGCCCCCGGGGAATAGGAGATTATGGGGAAACCAGGCAATAGATTATGGGGCCACACAGTATACACACACATACAGTATACACACACAGACACACAGTATACACACACATACAGTATACACACACAGACACACAATATACACACACAGTATACACACACAGAATACACATACACGCACTGAAAGGGTACTGGAGAGGCAGGGCAGCTATAATCTTGGGATTTTTTTTAAACACAGATTTTTACATACATACATACAGTGGCATGGGGCCCTCGGGCAGTGCCCGAGTGCTCGCATGGTCAGTCCACCCCTGGCTGAAGCCCTGTAGGAGGTAGTGATGTGCGAAACTGCAGTATTTCAGGCATTATGACACAGGAATAGGGGTCTTAAATGTACTTCTGCTTCTACTCTGGAAAGGACCAGTCCTGATATTATTGGTAAGTCAATCTTAATTTAAAAGTGTTTTCTTTTTTTCCAATTAAGTGGAAAAACAGTGCCCTGTGTATGACCAACAAGTTGTTTTACCTGTACTTCCACCACGATCAGCTGTTGTCTATGACTGAGCACTCAGAGCTGCTGGGGCTTTTGCAAATGACACAGCCCTGGTCTTAGTATTCTGTAGTTTACAGTTGTTCTACTGAGGCTAGTTGGTGCTTTGAGCCAGAAAATTCTGAAATAGTGGAAAGCATTGAAGCAGCTACGGAATTGTTCGTAGAGGCATGGAGAATAGCTGCTTGGTGGGATAGGAGCAGCACAATTCTCACCAGTCATAAACAAGACACTAGTGGAGGTGTTTCCATGTATTCTGTTAAATAGATTAGCTAAGTTTCGTTTTTTGCAACTTTATTTGTGTACACGTTACACCCACATGTTGGCAGACTGGACTCTATATTAAAAATGATGTAATTTGTAATATGGTAAATGATGTTGCCTCTTCAGACAGGCAGTGAGCCACGTGGAATTCTTAGGTCTTGCCCAGAGTCAATAAAAGAAAATTGGTTTCTGACCTAAATAGTTCCACAATGCCCGATGTCAAGCTCATTGGCTTTGCCCTGCTAGCTAAACAGGTCTAGCACAGTGTTAAAATAAGTCTTCAACTTCAAGTATCTTATGTCTCAAAATCTCAAGTTTCAGAATTATAAAACTCTCTGTGCCAGCATTTTCATTCCTGCAGAAACCTGAGTTTTGGTTCATGAAAAGACATTATGGCCTAGGAATTTTGGCCATTTTCTTCTCATTTCATGATTCTTTATTGAAAGCCGACAGTACATTCTCTAACACAAAGAAAGGTAGAGGAGTACGCAGATGATTCATGCTGCCTCCTGCTGCACTGTGCAGATTGTGTTTCCAAGCTCGGCAAGTGGATATAATCAGACGAGCAGGAAGTGGCCTGTTTACTGGCAGGCGTCAGATTTAGACTGCTCAGGAGTGACGGAGAAAGTAATGATGAATAAAAAAGTCTCTAAATCTTAAAGCGGAACTAAACTCTCTAAGTCAACATTATCTATTTGTAATCCTGATGCAGCTATCATTAGTAAATAGATAGGAATGTATACTATATATACTTGTTTTACATTTTTTTTTACATTTCTTTAGTTGCTTCCTGGTTTCTGGCATAGGCCAAAATTATGCCATACACCCCATAAGTCTTCATGGGATTTTTTTCTTTCTTTCATCTGCAGGAGGGGAGGAAGGATTTTCTCAGATAAGCACACCCACCTGCCTGCATGCCCAAGGTAAGGGCAGATTAATTCCAGGAAGTAAATTCTAGATGAACCATTTACTACTATACTTAACCACTACAATACAGGGCACTTTCGCCCCCTTCCTTCCCAGCCCAATTTTCAGCGTTCATCGCTCTAGCGCTTTCAGTGACAATTGCGCGGTCATGCTACACTGTACCCAAATGAAATTTTTATCATTTTGTTCGCACAAATAGAGATTTATTTTGGTGGTATTTATTCACGACTCCGTTTTTTAGTTTTTGCGATATAAGCGCAAAAAAGCGGAAATTTGGAAAAAAAACAATATTTTCTTTTTTCTATTTTAAAAGAAATCCAATAAAATCAAATTTTGTCATAAATTTAAGCCAAAATGTATTCTGCTACATGTTTTTGGTAAAAAAAATTCCGTTAAGTGTATAATAATTGGTTTGTGTGATCACGGACATATGTACGCAAATGATCATGTACATATGTGTGCAGGTGATCACGTACATATGTGTGCACATAATCATTGGGACAAGTGATTTTAGTGGGACATATGTGGGGGACATGTTTTTATTATTAGGGACATGTGTTTTTATTTTTTGGGGACATGTATGTTTTGGGGACATGTGTGTTATGGGGACATATGTGGGGACTGTGTTTACACTGTGTGGTGTGTTGTGTGTTTACACTAGACTGAAGATCAGTGAGTAAAAAGCTGTAAAAAACAGCTCATACTCACTGATCATCAGCCAGCTGCAGCAATCTGCTCTCCTCTCCTCAGCGATGACTTCTGTGTGAGGAGAGGAGGAGCCGATTGCCTAGCAACCGGCTGTTTGTTTACATCACATGATGGCCGTGATTGGACACGGCCCTCATGTGATCAGGAGGGCCAATCACAGAGCCCTCCTGCCGATCTGAGATGCGCCGTGTCCCGGTGACACGGGCGCATCGGGATCGCGCCGCTGCGCGGGCACGCGCGCGCACGATCCCGCTCCCCCTGATGGACGTTCCTGAACGTCCTATCAGGAGTAGACGGCTCCCACCCGGCCGTATATGTGCATTGGCCGGGTGGGAAGTGGTTAAGATGATGTCTTGAAATGCGAGGGGGGCGTTTTTCAAAGTGATATCTCAACAAAATAAAACATGGAGACATGGATGGATGGATGAATGAGTTTGATGGATGGATGAATGAGTTTGCTTTGAATATTAAAAATGAAATAAATAGTTTTCAGTTTGTACTCAGATACAGTTTAGTTCTGCTTTAATATGCTTCAGTTTTATTGCCGTTATTAGCTCAGTTTATTTGTGTATATATTCACTTTCAGTCTTTTCTAATTTCTTTTAGTATTTTTTCCTATAAATACTTATATGGACAACTTCCCTTCCTCTCATATGTTTTTTTCTTTTGCACCATACTTGATGTGATTGTAGCCGTATTAGTGCAATTGTAACAGAGAAAATTAAGTACTGTCCGTGATACTTTTTTTATTTGCACTAACATGCAATTTTTCAGGACAAGCTTTCGGGGTATGTCCCCTTCTTCAAGGTCCAAGCAGTACTGATTTACAAAGCAGAATGTAAAAAACACATCTCTGAGGGATATGTAAGAAAAAGGAAAAAAATGTCCAAGGGATTGTATGGGTGAGGGTTGGATGCAAAATGACCAAGTAGAAAAGTAAGAAAAAAATACAAAATTTTATGACTTATCAACCACAATTGTAAATCTTAATTGATCTGCTATAGGCATAGATAGCCTGAACAATACCTAAATTTGCCCTGCAAAATGTAAAAATGGCTGCTGCACAATTGTATTATATATCAATGCCGATACATATAAAAGAAACAAAATAATGATAACTCACCAAAGATCAGTCAAACAGTAGAATAACGCTGCTCCTCCCCTTGACTGATTTTTGGTGAGTTATCATTATTTTGTTTCAAATTGAGGCATTGTTCAGGCTATCTATGCCTACAGCAGACCAATTGAGATTTACAATTGTGGTTCATAAGTCGCACATTGATTTATTGTTACTACTCTCATTTATTCAGCATTTTTTGCATACATTGTCAGTCGCCAATTGCGATAGACTGTTTTTGCATACAAAGACACAAATCTACTGTGGCTGATGAAATGGTTATTTATTTAGCCGTATTTTCATTTTGCCCTCTATATATTTTAATTTTATGCTATATGCTGTATTTCAGCTATTATTAACTTAAAATTTATATTGCTCGTCTCACTCATACCTTGCTGTATACTGTTTTTTTATTTAGGGGGTTTGGTCCATTTTCCACTGTTCCTTGAGGATACCTCAGTTCACTGCACTTGCCTGCTCCCCACTTTTTTCCTCCATGGTCCCATAAATTGATGGACACATTTTTTATTTTTTTGGCTTGGTTTGACCACCTACAATGCCTCCCCCCTTTCTTTGACTGGTGGCCGTTTATTCTATTTATGGGCCTGGATGTAGTGGATGCCAACCTAATTTGAACCAAACCTGATCAATTGTCTAATATTTATCTGAAGTATCATCTGACCTATCATTATCCGCCTATGATGTAAGCGTTGCATATGAACATTTCTAGTAAGTTTTTCAGCCTATGCCTTTCAACATATGCCATGTCTCTGTATATTTGCCCCTTTTTTCGTGCATGTATTCTACATACTATATGACTAATGTAATATTTATTTTTACGTTAGATAGCACAGTACATTTTCAAAAAACCCCTGAAGAAGGAACTGAATAAACGATTGTCCGAAACACGTTGGGTAGTTTGATGTTTTGATTGTACTCTTCAGCTCGAGAGTCTCTCCGCATCTTAAGAGATTTACTGTATGAATTGTGCAACATTCAGAAGAAAACAAGTTTAATGCATATAATACAGTCAATGCAATGCATAACAAATCAACCTTAGCTTATGCCCGGTCTAAAGTCTTTGAAAGATTATACACGATTCAATTGATTGATATATGATTAACTGGTTGTATCTGCCACCCAATAAAAAGCCCCCAGCTGCAACTACACTGGTTCAGGGACAATTAACCACTTACGTACTACCAGATACAACCTAATTAATACCCTGATGTTACCACCGTATTGTTAGGAAGGGACACCCATACCTCAGATGGGCCCAACCCACAATTTTCACATTTATTTACTCAGCACCGCCTTTAAATACCCAATAGACCCCTGCCTGCTGCTATTACAAGAAAATAAAAGGACCAAGAAATTGAATGGCAAATTAACAACATAAGAACTAAAAACTCACTACAAATACCCAAGCACCTTGAGAAAGTAGGAGGCTCGCCCAAATAAAAACAAACGAGGTTGGGAGAAAAAAGATGCTGTGATGAGATTCAACTGAGCTCTGACACAATTCCCCTCCTCTCTACCCACTACAGGACACACCATCTGCCTTGAACTCTTCAATCTGCTAAGCTGCATTATTCTAAATCACCCCACTAATACTCCGCCTCACCAGTAGGCCCCAGTCATGCTGGCCCTCCTCCTAGTCTCACTCAGCTTCAGGCTGTATACTTTAAATGTGGATGCTTGTGATTTATCCAGTGTATGACAGTTTTTCCTTCTATTTCCTGTATGCAAATCTTAATCCAGGAAATTTCCAACTGGTCATTTCGTAAGTGGGGTCCTCCTTTCTATCCTGTTTCTCTTCCACTTGGGCGATGAGCAGTTCTCAATGCTCAGGGGAAAAGTGCTCATATTTTATGAAGCATTGTACTGTGAGTTCAGACTCTGATGATGACATATGAACATGGGACAGTAATCCATATCAGCTTGAACTCACAGTAAGTTGGTTGGAAGACGCTGGAAGTCATTCAACCCAAATAGTCTACTGGGGAACAGCACCAGAGAGAGGTCAAGTATTACAGCAAATGCTACATTTTTCCTTCCTACAGATGTTAAAGAAGTTAAAGTGTTAGGAAATAGTTGAAGAGTTGCAATTTTAGCTTTTTGGTGGTCCAGGGGCAGGGGGCTTGGGTTAGGGTGGCACTTAGGGGGGGGGGGGGGCATGGGAGCAAACACAATCCTGACCCTGAAGGCTAATATACTAATAGTGAAATGCACTGGCACTTTTTCAAAAGTTCAGATTTTGGGCTATTCAGATAATTAGGATACCAGTAATAATAATTAATTTACCAGAACAGCCAGACAAAGAAGATTAATACCAAAACGAATATTAGAGCCACCCAGCAGGTAGGCTGTAATTCCTGAGCAAAGCAAAACTTTCACAATTAAATGAAGTGCATCTTTATGCCTCGTTTATCACATTTTCAGAGTTATCAAAGAATGCTTTTTACGTCCATAGTAGACTATTTTACTATTATTTCTGCTCAGCGTAGGAGAACTAAAGGGAAATTCTGTGGGGGAGACAAAATACTTGCAAACGTGTTGTGCTGTAGTTATTCGTGTGCAGAACTGTAATAAGGGACTTAATAAATAATCGTTCATTTCTTCTCTCCCTCTGAAGGAATAGCCCAGATTGCCTGTTGTTTGTATTATTCGCTCTTTCTGCTTAGCTCTGGTTCAGCGTACAGTTCTATCAACAGTATATTATAGTTATTGGAAATCTTAGGTCGGCTTTCATTTCTAAGTTATAAAATCATAAAAGTTAAAAAAAATATATACCTCAAACCTTAAGATAGCTTTTATTTCCAAGTTATAAAATTAAAATAGCCTTTGCTTAGTTCAGTTCATGCTTTGACACAAACAAATGTATAATTACAAAGAACATAGGTAATATTAAAGTGTATGTCAGGGCAAAATTAATCATTGTGGTTCCAAGATAACAACTAGGAGGGCTAATATGACTTCTTGAGATAACACGGGACAGCTCTAAATTTCTGAAATGATCAACAGGGTTATATATATATATATATATTTAACAGCTCAAAAGGGATCAAATACGACAAATACTTTGTTAGGGTTTATATACACTTCAAAGTGACCCTGTCATCTCAGGGTCACTTCTACCCAACGTCACAAACACAACATCTCCTGCGCTTGGGAGTGGGCTCCATCATGGGCTAAATCTCCATCATGGTTCTATAAGAATAAGTCTTGTCATGCTGCCCTCTAAGGACCAGAGAAGTATGAAATTCTGGAACCACAAGAAAAAGAACAAAAGGTGCACCAACCTAGTGCATTATCCTAAAACCATTTATTTAAAAAAAAAAAAAAACTTATAAAATGCTAAGTATCGTACTCAGAAATTTACA
Source organism: Lithobates pipiens (assembly GCF_037356315.1). Classification (NCBI taxonomy): domain Eukaryota; kingdom Metazoa; phylum Chordata; class Amphibia; order Anura; family Ranidae; genus Lithobates; species Lithobates pipiens. Next base: position 533,868,666 of record NW_027507903.1, on the reverse strand, counting down.
ATAGAATGAAAGCTTGTCTTATGGTACAACATCAAAGTTCATCACGTGGTACTGTAGCGTTCTGTCTGTAGTTCATCGAATTTTAGGACAGGAGGTGTAGAATACATGCAGCCTCTTGGGTGCCCTAAAGGCAAGTATATCTACGCTTCTTTTTTTTTTGCAGGGGGGAGCTTTTGGGTAAAAATGACCCTGCATCCAGAAGAAAACCCCTGAGCATTAGCCTACAATTAGGCTGTATTCACATATCAGTGTGCGAACATATGCATGGCATTTGCTGTGGCATTAAAGTGGTTGTAAACCCTTACAAACCACTTTGACCTACAGGTAAGCCTAGATTAAGGCTTACCTGTAGGTCCAAGCAATATCTCCTAAACCTATATGGTTTAGGAGATATTTGCCCGGAAACGGGCACCGCTGTCTACGGCGCATTCGCAGGCGCACTGAGCGCGGCAGTTCCAAGAAGGGAGCTGCTGCATTTGTCGACTCCCGTGCACATGCGCGGGAGTGACGTCATCGCGGCTTCGCCGAATGACAGCGGCGGAGCTGCGAGACGCCACCAGCAAGATGGATGCGGCGGACTACAGGGGACAGCGGCGACTTCGCTGGCTCCTGTGTCAGGTAAGTGACACATAATGGGCTACTATGCGATGCATAGTAGTCCATTATGCTTTACCTTTGCAGGGAAAAAAAGAGGAAGTAAACTCATCAGGGTTTACTTCCTCTTTAATGACATCCCAAACAAGGCAAGCAAAAGCACATTTTTGGGCACATCAAAACACATAACAAATGCATCAATACATGCAGTTAAAAAATGCACAAAGCGGAATGCCCAAAATAAAAGGAGCAAGTAGGGACACCCTTTGAAATTAATGGTGCAACAACAGTTTAGCGCTAATGTGAACAATAAAATAAACAGTACATGTGCATAAACACAATGGTGTTATTTACTAAAGGAAAAATCCACTTTGCACTGAAAGTGCACTTAGAAGTGCAGTCGCTGTAGATCAGAGCGGGACTTGCAAGGAAAATAAAAAACTGAATTTTAGCTTGCACATGATTGGATGATAAAATCAGCAGAGCTTCCCCTCATTTCTGATCTACCCCTTAGCCCTTGTACACATGGTCGGAGATTCCGACGGAATGTGTCATATCGGATCGTTTTGTCGGATATTCCGACTGTGTGTGGTCTGCATCGGACTGTTTCCATCGGAATATCCGACGGACCAAGTTTTCCAACTTGCCGGTAAAATTTTCCGACAAAATGCTCCTATCAGACATACTCCGATCATGTGTAGCCTACTCTGACAGACAAAGTGCCAAGCATGCTCAGATCAAATTCCTAGACCAAAGCTATTGGCTACTAGCCTGAACGTAGTCCCGTCGTAACAAAATAACGTCATCACGTTATGTACAATCGGATTTTCCAACAATTTAGTCTGACCGTGTGTATGCAACATCACTTCCGGAATTAATCCATCGGAATAACTCCAATGGATTTGGTTGTCGAAATCTTCGACCGTGTGTACAAGGGCTTAGATTTAGAGCGACTGCACTTCCAAGTGCACTTGCAGTGCAAAGTGGATTTGCCTTTTGTAAATAACCCCCAATATGTGTGTGTTAGGAAAAAATTATATGTGAGAAACAATAATAAATGTGCTTGAACACAATAAGTGCATAAATCAATCACGGAACAAAAGTCCACAGAAATGTGAAGAAAAGGACTCTTCCTGTTGAAGTGACACCAAACCAATGTAAAAAGGAAACAGATTGTCTGTAGTCACTCTAATGCCGCGTATACGCGATCAAATTGTCCAGCGGACTTGATCCGGCAAACAATCCGGCAATCAATCCGCCAGACTGTATAACGAACGGACTTGGACACACACGGACACTCCGAAAGTCCGGCAATTGCTAACGCGGTGACGTACAGCACGTACGACGGGACTAGAAAAAGGAAGTTCAATAGCCAGTAGCCAATAGCTTCCTTCTCGTACTTGCTTCAGAGCATGCATCATTCTTAGTCCGTCGGACTAGCACACTGACAAACGGACATATTTTGAGTCAAAACTACTTTCTAAGTCTGCAGGACTTTTACGATGAAAAAGTCCGCTTGAGCCCACACACGATCGAATTGTCCAGCGTACTGTGACTACAATTCGATTGTGTGTACGCCGCATAAGCTACACTTTGAAGGTAAGTAAATGAATACTCTTACCAACTGTGATGGACACACATGTCTTACGACAGTGGGTCAGAAAGGCTCAGGATCCTATAAGGTCTGGATCAGGCGCTTTACACGGGAGATGGTCAAGCAGATCAGGTGCAGGGTCCCCGACTCTCGGTCCCAAGGCTCCACAGACGTTATAAAATCAAAATAGATGTCACCCCGAACAGCTCCTCATAAACTCCAAAAAACATGTGGAAAAAAGAGGCAGGTCAAGCCAGTAAGTTTATTGAGATATGTCATATATCAACAATGACAAGATAAAAGTGATCACAAAAATATAAAAAGAAGTATAAAAAGCAATGTGGGGTACAGTAAATGCTAGCCCTCCCTCTTTTTTCTTTTTTTTTGGTGTCACTACAACAGGAAGAGTCCTTTTCTTCACATTTCTGTGGACTTTTGCCTGTGTTTGATTTATGCACTTATTGTGTTTAAGCACATTTATTATTGTTTCTCACATATCATTTGTTTCCTAACACGTACATATTGGCACATGTACTGTTTATTTTATTGTTCACATTAGCGCTACACTGTTGTTTCACTATTCACGTTAGACTTTGTTTGTTTGAGTGTCAGCAGCTTTTACCCTTTTTATTTGATTCATTTATGTTTTAGCGCAGTCTCTTCCCTACATTTTTCTTTGAAATGAATGGGCTACCATATGCATGTAGAGCAAAAACACACAAAGTAAAATGCTCATGAAAACGTGTGTTCACAAGATGCTAAGTGTGAACCTGGCCTAACATTATGTAATCAAATTTACAGTCAGATTCTCACTAACCTGTAAAGTGCACAGCTCCTATTACACTTTGTACTTAAAGAATAAGTAAACCCTTCCTTTGCATACTAGTCCATTATGGGCCACTTACCTGCGAACAAAGCCCGCGCTGTCCCCGCTGGTGGCCGCATCCATCTTTGCCCCTCTTCCTTCTGTGGCCAGCTCTGTGACTGGCCGGAGTCACGTGACATCACTCCTGCGCATGCGTAAGAGAGCCGTCAGTCACAGCCATTGTTAGTGAAGAAACGGCTCGGATTTTCGTATGGTCAGTACAGAAATCATCACACAAAAGGTGAAAGTACAAACACGCATGATAGGAACAAATGAACAAGCCGGAAGAGTTTGGTTTTGTAAACTACCGTTCGTAATCTAGAATTAAAATTAGTGACACGGCAAATGATGAAATTTTGAAATGCAGCGCACATTCTCATCTTCTTTAATGGGATAATAATGAACCTGCTTTGCTGGTGATACTGATGTAGTTATGGAAAACGTATTTTAAAACGCATTTGTTTTGTAGTGATATAAAAAATATTAATACTATGGTTGTTAGATTTTTTAAGTTTTTAAGATCAAAGATAACCTAGCTTACTGGCCAGCTGCCTTAATTTATTGGCCGTCATACATCCAAATCCTTCAGCCTCATCTGGGCCAGTACAGAGTGTAGTTGAGGTGTGGCTGAGAAATAGGGATGAGCCGGACAACCCCCGGTTCGGGTACGCAGCAGAACATGCGAACAGGTAAAAAATTTATTTGAACGTGCGAACACCGTTAAAGTCTATGGGACATGAATAATCAAAAGTACTAATTTTAAAGGCTTATATTCAAATTATTGTCATAAAAAGTGTTTGGCGACCTGGGTCCTGCCCCAGGGGACATGTATCAATGCAAAAAATGTTTTAAAAAACTGACGTTTTTTTAAGGAGCAGTGATTTTAATAATGCTTAAAGTGAAACAATAAAAGTGAAATATTCCTTTAAATTTTGTGCCTGGGTGGTGTCTATAGTGTGCCTGTAAAGTGGCGCATGTTTCCCGTGTTTAGAACAGTCCGAGAGGAAAATCACATTTCTAAAGGAAAAAAAGTAATTTAAAAGTACTTGCGGCTATAATGATTTATCGGTCCCAGCAATACACATAAAAGTCATTGAAAAAAATGACATGGGATTCTCCCATGGTCCATTACCAGGCCCTTTGGGTCTGGTATGAATATTAAGGGGACCCCTGAACCAAAATTTTAAAAAAAATTGAGGCCTTTCAGATCTGGTATGGATATTAAGGGGAACCCCGCATCAAAACTAAAAATAAAATGGAGTGGGGGTCCCCCTCAAAATCCATACCAGACCCTTCAGGTCTGGTATGGATTTTAAGGGGAACCCCATGCCAAAATGTAAAAAAAATTTAAATAACTCCATACCAGACCCTTATCCAAGCACACAATCTGGCAGGCCACAGGAAAGGAGGGGGGTGAGAGAGTGCCCCCACTCCTGAACTGTACCAGGCCACATGCCCTCAACATGGGGAGGGGGCTTTGGGGTTGTTGTTGACAGGGACAAGGGCCTCATCCCCACAACCCTTGCCCGGTGGTTGTGGGGGTTTGCGGGTAGGGGGGCTTATCGGAATCTGGAAGCCCCCTTTAACAAGGGGACCCCCAGATCCTGGCCTCCGCCCCTGTGTGAAATGGTAACGGGGTACAAATGTACCCCTACCATTTCACAAAACAAGGGTGAAAATGGTAAAAAGGACATGACACGACAAATCCTTTATTAAAAAATAAAAATGTCCCACTAAGTCTTCTTCTTCTTCTCTTGCTCCCCCGATGGACCGAAAAGGAAAAAAATGTGACTGACCCACCATATGACACGTCTTCGCTTTGACAGTTCTTTTATAACTGAAGGTGGGGCCACTCGGGCAGATCAGTTTTTAAAACTTTTTTTTGCATTGATACATGACCCCTGGGGTAGGACCCGGGTCCCCAAACACTTTTTATGACAATTACTTGCATATAAGCCTTTAAAATGAGCACCTTTGATTTTTCATGTTAATGTCAAATAGACCCCACCCCAACCCAGGGGGGTGTTTTGACATATTCCTTAATTGCCATTACTCATTTCCAGCTTTTTGTACTTTGAAATGTTAAAGTTTAGGAACAGAACTTAGTGTTTCTCCACTCCACTCCTCTAGGTGTACCACCAGGTCCTGTTTTCTAGATTTTCCTCAGTCTAAACGACTGTGCAAATTACAAAGGCAGTGAAACTGATAACATCACCTGTGCCAAATTCAAAATTTGAAGGAGCACACAAATCCGCACAGTCTTGGGCTACTAATGTCTCGGTTGCCCTTCACTTTACCAAACTAGAAATTTGGAAGTTACTGAGTTTTGGATGTGTATGTAATGGTTTTGAACATGCCTGTTTACCCCCAAAATAGAAGAAATACTGCAAAACATACATGTTATACACAAAGATGTTGGTTTGTTTAAGCACCTTAAAAAGCACATATGAATGTGCTTTGAATAAAATGATTTATACTAAACAATGTGGCTTATTATTTCATTGCTCAATACCAGTGACTTTCAAAAGTTGTTGTAGTTACAGTTACAATGTGCTCTTATATGTTGTGAACGCCTGCAAAGTTGAGGCCGCAAAAATGAATGGAGTTGTAAAGGCATAATGATTTGTTCTTCATGCATTAGATCCATTAAGAACAAAAACATTGTGTGTGTGTGCAGCAGACCCCCAGCACACCATAATAGTTAGATGAAGAAGATATTGTGACCTCATGTAGAACTTAAGGTACGTTTTCACTATTGAAGCAAGGGTCCAAACTAAATCCCATTTGGGAACATATTATACATATAAGAAGGACAGACAGCAGTAGTTCAACCGAATTATGAGTCTATGAGCTCAAAAAAAAAATACACAGGATCAGCTAGAAATTTCTGCCATGACACTGCCCCTCTACCCACAAAATAGCCCATGTATTTAAGGTGTAAATCACAGCAATTTGGAAGGTCAAGCCAGCACAGGCATTTTTCGATAGCCATCATCATGCCCCCACAGACGGACGAGCTGCAGCCTCTTCAGGTGGGCCTGGCACTGCAGGGTCCATGTCACTTGGCAGGAGGCTAGGTAGCTGGTAGCATTCCTCCTTAAAAAAATGTGTAGGATGCAGCAGCACAGGACCACATGATTAATTTTGGAGAGTGCCAGGTTGATGGGAGTCAAAAACAACCGGAAGTGGTTGGATAAGATGCCAAAGACATTTTTGACCACCCTTCTGGCATGAGATAGTCTGTAATTAAAGATTCTCTGCTTGGGTGTGAGGTTCATCAGATGTTCTCTCCAGAGCAAACGCCTCATTTGCCACAAAGACAAAATTGAGGCCCTCCACATTCTCATCAGCAGGTGGCAAGTTCAAGTTGCTATTCTGGAGCCACCTGTAGAACTCTGCATGATCACTCCTCCATCAGAGTTGCGGCCATTCTTCCCAATGTCCAAATACGGAAACTCATAGTTGGCTGACAACAGCTAGCATTACTATGCTGCAAAAGCCCTTATAACTAAAGTAATAGGAGCCAGAGTTGGCTGGTGGTACAATCCGGACGTGCTTCCCATCAATAGCACCACCCCAGTTGGGAAAATACCACTGGTGATGAAACTGGGCAGCAACATCCTACCATTGCTCTGGGTTGGAAGGAAATTGTGGATGAAAAAAATAAAATATATATTACTACTTCTGCGCATAACAATGCAATCAGATTTGACACAAACATGCTAAGTCAAAATAAGGATATACTTAAAAGAGTTAAAGACAAAAGTGTAAGGTCAACATCAACTTATCTTGATGTTTTGGATAGGTAACCCTCTCCACTTCCATGAGAGCTGGTTGCAGAAATAATCAGTGATGCTTTGACCAGCCCCTCCTTATTGCCAGTCCAGTGGATAGGTAAGAAGTGTCATCATCTAAAGCTGGATACACACTGTCCAAATTGCAGCACATTTTTACATTATGATTTAACCAATCAATATAAAAGGAGACAAAACTAAGAAGTTTCAATTTGTAGGTATCAGGCAGGCCCCTGCACTACATGCTTTGGGTAATTTATAATGACATTGACCACAAAAGAGGAATAGTGTGTATGGGTTTTTAAAAGTCAGCAGATAGAGTATTTGGATCAGTTGACTTAGCATTTTTTTTTTGGGGGGGGGGGGGTTCAAAATGAGTTTGGCCATAACAAGGCCTCTTGCACTCTATCCGATTTGGATCACACAAGTAACATGTGAACACATTTTAGAGGTTGTTTAAGGTAGGCTCCAAAATGTAGCTGACAAAAAACATTGTTAAGTTACCAGCCTAGGTGTGTATGGGCCCAGGATAGCATGCTGGGAGGTTATTGTAGGAAAATATACATGTAGGCCAAAAAAGGAGTTGTAAAATCTTACGGCATGCATGAGGACAAAGAGGACATTCACAGCATATTACAATATTGATAATGATGTAATCACAAGATTAAAAAAAAAACATTAGCAAATAGAAATACATAGAATGTGATCTTAAAGAAAATAAACTTATCGTAATATAGTCCTTCTGCAGCACTTGAGTGATGGCTGAGCAGGTCTCTGGAATAATGACTCTCAGAGCTTGGGGGGAGATTCTAGTAGTAAAATTCAGATCCTTGAGGCTTCTTCCCATCGCCATGTACCACAAGGTGGCTATAAGCCTTTGCTCAGGAATGATGGAAAGCCTCATACATGTGTCCTGCTTCTTAATATAGGGGGTCGCCAATGGCAAGAGGTGGTGAAAGCAGGGATCGTTCATCCGGAGATAATTATGAAAATCATCCAGATTCTGCTCCTGGAGCTCCTGCAGCAAAGGCATATGGTATAATTGCTCATGATTGAGCAGCCAATTTTTGGTCCAAGGACTCCTCTTCCTCCTGTTTGACTTGGGTCAAAGCAATGACTCCTAGCCCAATAACCACAGGTTTTCTCCGTTTATTTTGCAACATGGCTGGTTGATGAACGAGCGATCAGGAAGGAACGATCTAAAAATCACGAATCAACACTCACCAAACTTCTACTAACACAAAATTAGCAGAAGGAGCCCAAAGGATGGCGCTCGAGAAATTAACTTCCTCTTTATACTCTCATACATAGTATGTCACTACATTCGTGTTTGGCAAACAACTATTTTCATATCGTTAGTATGCTAGACAAAATCCTGCACGCGCGTTTTTGACAAAAATCAGACACTCGGCTGTTAGACAATTGAGCCGTGTGTACAAAGCTTAAAATCAAATGATATCACCTACCCAGGTGCAGCACACTTTCAGTGTTGGCCTCATTTGCATACATCCAAACAATGATCCCTGTTAACAGCTGAGGTTTAGAGTTTAAGCTATTTTATTGAATGGGATGTATAGAAACAGCACATTGGCTAAGAAACCCTCCAACTGCAGGCCTGAAATGTTATAGAACAGTATGGTTTCTGTCAAACAATCCAAGGCAAAAAGTATTTAATTCTATTAAAACACCCGTCAAATATATGTACATGAAAGCCCTGTTAGACTAAGAAAGGTGTTTGACATTTATGCATGAAAGTTTGTGTAGCTCTGATTAAGTACAATAAATGAAACAGCTAAATGTGATTTGCTTTCTGTGTTTTTATTACCCCTGTTCTGCAGGCAATTATTAAAAGGCAGCCAGACTGAGAGAGGCTAATCTCCAGAAATGCACTTTGGGAACTCCTAGGGCCAATAGCCAATAACGTTAAATTATAATTTAACTGATTTAGAAAATCCATTTATTATATTTACAAATGTACTTGTGAAAGTGCTAGCAGTCTAGAAGAGATTAATATACTTCAGATTTTGATGCTGTAGGGGTGGATGTTTTGTTACACATACAAGGAGCTTCATATATGGCCCCAAAGAAGGAAATTGTGTTCAGTTTTTCAGTAATGTGAATTAATTCTTGTAAGCTTACTGTCCCTCCAAAGATGCTTCACACAATCTGATTGTGAAACCTCCTTTAGATAAAAAATAAATAAATAAATAACATAGCAATTTTGGCTGCATACTGCCAAATTACCACCAAATTAAATACCCCCACCAGTTTTCTTTGGGTTTGGCAGCTGACAGACATCTTGATCGTGGCTGACAGACAGAACGAATGGTAGGCAGAACTTGCTGCTGGAGGCCTCAAGAAACAAACGAGAGGTGATTCAACCCAAAAGCCTTAAAGTGAAACTAAACCCATCAACTTACCGTATTTATCGGGGTATAACACGCACCGGCGTATAACACGCACCCCAAGTTTATGAGGGCATTTTAAGGAAAAAAGTTTTAGGAGGGAAGTTTAAGGAAAAAAAAACTTACATTTAAATGCCAGTCAATGCAGCCTTATCAGTGTGCATCTGCAGCCTTGTCCATCATTGCAGAATGATTAGTGTCATTTGCAGCTTGTCCCACGCTGTTTGCAGCTTTGCAGTGTCATTTGCAGCTTTGCAGTGTCATTTGCAGCTTGGCCAGCGCCGTTTGCAGCCTTGCTCATGTTTAAATTTCCCGCCGCCGAGACAGACCGAGCGAGCGCCGCCGAAAAAGACCGAGCCGACTTGCTCGGCTCTGCTCGTAGTCCGCTGCAGTCCCGCACAGTATGGGCGGGACTGCAAGCCGAGCCGAGTACACAGTACAGTCGGCTCGGTCTTTTTCATCAGCGCTCGCTAGAGAAACAGCAGGGAGGCGGGACTATGAGCGGAGCCGAGCAATCGGCTTGGTATTTTTCGGCGGCGCTCTGTATTTTTCGGTCGCGCTCAGTATTCTTGACTCGCTGACAGTGGGGATCGTCGTGTACCCACGACTTTCCCCCGATTTTAAGGGATAAAAAGTGCGTGTTATACGCCGATAGATACGGTAATTGTTTCCCAAAACAGTAACTACATTCAAGGCATAGTAAAAAAGTAACAGTACAGCGCATAAATAAATAATATAAGTGAATAATAATAAAGTGACACTCTATTAATGCATCTAAACCCAAAAGTCCATAGATACAACAAAACAACAAGTAGAGTTGTCAAGGAAAAGATCCGCTTGTACAGTGTGCCTTCAATCGACAATGACAAGTGATGATGTGATTCCTTCACCAATAAGCAAGATGGACTCTCACCTCAAAACATGGACCCCTGATTTAACAGACAGGTCAGAAAACGCATGTTCCCATCATGGGTTAATCACAGCATTCAGTAGATGTAGCGGTAGTGCTCAAAGATTGAATCCTTTTCAGTATCCTCAAGTTAATATGATTCCATATAAAAACATAAAGAACAAAATCTAGTGCTCTCCATTGAAACGAATTTATTTTAAAACAGAAATGAAAGAAATACACTCACATTCTGGTGCACTGATCTCCAGTGCTGAGTGCTGGGCATGAAAACAAATGTAGCACAGCGTCCATGCATGGATCAGTATAGCAGCTTGCGGATGACGTCACGGCTTAGGTCACGTGGTCCGTACGCGTTGCGTCCCCGAAAGTAGGCGGGACTTCATCAGCGCCTACTTCATCAGGCATGCCATGAATGCTGTCCTCAACTAAACTGCACATGTACCGAAATTTATGCCAATAGGTAATAAATAATACACAAAATACAATTGATTAATAAATTAAGTGCAATATGGTATACTGTATACCATATTGCACTTAATTTATTAATCAATTGTATTTTGTGTATTATTTATTACCTATTGGCATAAATTTGGCATAAATTGGCATAAATTTTATATCTTTATGTTTGAAGCCTGAAATGTGGCAAAAGGTTGAAAAGTTCAAGGGGGCCGAATACTTTCGCAAGGCACTGTGCCTTGCGAAAGTATTCGGCCCCCTTGAACTTTTCAACCTTTTGCCACATTTCAGGCTTCAAACATAAAGATATAAAATTTTTATTTTTTGTGAAGAATCACCAACAAGTGGGACACAATTGTGAAGTGGAACGAAATCTATTGGATTTTTGAAACTTTTTTAACTAATAAAAAAATTAAAAGTGGGGCGTGCAAAATTATTCGGCCCCCTTGCGTTAATACTTTGTAGAGCCACCTTTTGCTGCGATTACAGCTGCTTGGGGTATGTCTCTATCAGTTTTGCACATCGAGAGACTGAAATTCTTGCCCATTCTTCCTTGCAAAACAGCTCGAGCTCAGTGAGGTTGGATGGAGAGCGTTTGTGAACAGCAGTTTTCAGCTCTTTCCACAGATTCTCGATTGGATTCATGTCTGGACTTTGACTTGGCCATTCTAACACCTGGATACGTTTATTTGTGAACCATTCCTTTGTAGATTTTGCTGTATGTTTGGGATCATTGTCTTGTTGGAAGATAAATCTCCGTCCCAGTTTCAGGTCTTTTGCAGACTCCAACAGGTTTTCATCCAGAATGGTCCTGTATTTGGCTGCATCCATCTTCCCCTCAATTTTAACCATCTTCCATGTCCCTGCTGAAGAAAAGCAGGCCCAAACCATGATGCTGCCACCATCATTTTTGACAGTGGGGATGATGTGTTGAGAGTGATGAGCTGTGTTGCTTTTACACCAAACATATCGTTTTGCATTGTGGGCAAAAAGTTCGATTTTGGTTTCATCTCTTCCACATGTTTGGTGTGTCTCCCAAGTGGCTTGTGGCAAAATTTAGACAAGACTTTTTATGGATATCTTTGAGAAATGGCTTTCTTCTTGCCACTTCCATAAAGGCCAGATTTGTGCAGTGTACGACTGATTGTTGTCCTATGGACAGACTCTCCCACCTCAGCTGTAGTTCTCTGCAGTTCATCCAGAGTGATCATGGGCCTCTTGGTTGCATCTCTGATCAGTCTTCTCCTTGTCTGAGCTGAAAGTTTAGAGGGACGGCCAGGTCTTGGTAGATTTGCAGTGGTCTGATACTCCTTCCATTTCAAAATGATCACTTGCACAGTGCTCCTTGGGATGTTTAAAGCTTGGGAAATCTTTTTGTATCCAAATCCGCCTTTAAACTTCTCCACAACAGTATTACGGACCTGCCTGGTGTGTTCCTTGGACTTCATGCTGCTCTCTGCGCTTTCAACAGAACCCTGAGACTATCACAGAGCAGGTGCATTTATACAGAGACTTGATTACACACAGGTGGATTCTATTTATCACCATCAGTCATTTAGGACAACAATGGATCATTCAGAGATCCTCGCTGAACTTCTGGAGTGAGTTTGCTGCACTGAAAATAAAGGGGCCGAATAATTTTGCACACACCACTTTTCAGTTTTTTATTTGCTAAAAAAGTTTAAATTATCCAATAGATTTCGTCCCACTTCACAATTGTGTCCCACTTGTTGGTGATTCTTCACAAAAAATTAAAATTTTATATCTTTATGTTTGAAGCCTGAAATGTGGCAAAAGGTTGAAGGGGGCCGAATACTTTCGCAAGGCACTGTATATCCTGTGTACATATGCATAAACAATTCTAAAAGTATAAATTATATATATATATATATATATATATATATATATATATATATATATATATATATATGTATATTTCTTGATCATACATCACGGGACACAGGAGCTTCATTACATAGTGGGTTATATAGGCACTTCTGGTGATTGGACACTGGTTAACCCCAATTAAGGAGAATTCCTCCCCTATATAACCCCTCCCATATGGGAGGCACCTCAGTTTTTTCACCAGTGTCTATGGTGGTTGGTCACGTAAAACTTTAGCTCTGTGCAGGTCCCTGCGGGGGCCTAAGGGCTACAACAAACCGGATCCATACCTCGGGCCGATATTTGACTCCCAAGATGGTATGGTACCCGGGCCTCGTCAGCCGAAGAAACGAGGTTTGGCCTGTAAGTCCTCTCCTATTGGAAGACTGGGCTCTGGGAAAACCAGACTTGGTGTACTGTTTATACAGAGCGCCCGAAAGTTTCTGGCAGAGTCTTTTACATGGTCCAGGTAGGAGGCCCTTCCGAGAAAGAGCCCCAGATGAACCTGAAGGTTGGCTAACACTGCCCGCTGTGATGGGTGAAGGCTGGAATTTGTCTGTTTCAGCAATTCCTGCGGCGAGGACAGGTAAGGGAAGTTAATCTTATATATGTAATTATATGATGGATTTCTTCATTTTGAGTAGTTGTATGTCTTACCTGGTTTCCACCACTAGAAGGAGTAAGAGCAGCCTGATGCATACTTACATGCCTTTCAGTACACACGCTCAGTGAAGCCTGGTTCTCCAGTTGTCTCACATCTCCACTGCAGTCCCTGCCACAACAAGGTAACACAGGGGCCCCACGTAGTCTGGGGGTCCCGCGCAGCTCCGGTGGAGTTCTCCTTTCCCCCCTGGATCCTGCGGTCCGCGTGCATGCGCGCCGGGCGCGTTCCCGGCCTAATGGAGGAGGAGGGAGTGTGGTTGTGAGCCGTGCACGTCGGTGTGCACAGCGCTGTACTGCGCAGGCGCCAGGCGGCAGATTTAAAAAGCCCAGAGCGTCAGGGGGCTGTAAGTGGAGACACAGGAGCTGTGGGCAGTAAGCATCCGAGGGGATTGGATCCAGGCAAACCTTAGACACCTACTCAGCATCAGGTTGTGCAGTTTAAGCATATATATTTATTGTGAGACTTTAAGCACAACAGTGATTGCACTTGTACTAGTACCTCTGCTTTGTAGCTTAGGACTATGTCTCCTCGTAAGAGGGTCTCAGGGGGAGGTAGCAAAGGCACTGGTAAATCACCGCCTAGGTCCAGGGGTTCTAAAAGTGCCTGTAAGTTACCATCCCCCCCTGCAAGACTGGAGCCAGCCTCTCAAGACGAGTCAGTGCCCCTGTCAGGTTTTGCAGCCTCTCCTAATGTCCCAGCCCCGGTTTATGTCACTGAGGACTCCCTTAGGGCTACATTGGAGGGTTTTGATGGGAGAATAATGAATTTTATTTCTGCTTCCCTGAAAGATAGCAGGAAAAGGGGTAGATCCCCTCCCTCTGCTGAAATTCCTCTCTCAGATGATTCTTCTGAAAATGAGGGGAGATCCCTGTCTTGGGACAGGGATCTTGAGCAGTCGGATGAATCAGAGGAAGAGGAGAGAGTCCCCTCCTCCCAGGCGCTCAGAAAACAGGTGCAGTATTATACTGAATTGGTGCGTACCACATTCAGAATGCTTGCTGCTGAAGTCGCTACGTCCTCTGTTTCTTCCCTGGGAGTCAGGAAAGCCCCACAGGTTTTCTATGCATTATCCTCTGGAGGAGAGTTTCACCAAGAAGTGGGGGGTCCCATCTGTTGATGCGGCTGTTTCTTGCGTGAATAAATACCTGACTTGTCCCTTGGATAATGCACAGGTATTTAAAGATCCAACTGATAAGAAGCTGGAAACCTTATTAAAAGCCTCCTTTTCCATGACTAGCGCTGTAGTGAAACCTACAGTCGCAGCCGTCAGGTTGTGCCAGTTCCTCAAGGAACAGGTTAAGCAGATGCTTGGGCTCCTTCCCAGCGAGGAAGTAGAGAAGTATGCAGAATTGCCTCATATTCTGTGTTTCATGATTGCTGCGATTTTGGATTCTGTCCAACAAGCATCACGTTTGTCCCTCATGTTGGTACACATGCGAAGGGCCCTATGGCTAAAGAATTGGGCAGCTGAGCTGTCATGCAAGAAGCATTTGATTGGGTTCCCGTTTAAAGGGGAACGTTTGTTTGGAGAAGAATTAGACAAATTCGTCCAAAAAATTTCAGGGGGTAAATCTACTCTCCTTCCAGTCAAAAGGAGCAAGCGTCCTTCGTTCAGGCGTGCTCTCTCTCCCGGAGCATCAAGCTCTAAGCAGTGGCGACGGCCTTCTCAACCCTCCTCTACAGGAAAGGCTCAGGGCCGGGCCCAGGGGCAGAAAAAGACTTGGGGGCGAAAGCCTGCCAAGCAGAGCCCAAAAGCTTCCTTGTGAAGGGGCGCCCCCACTCGGCCGAGTGGGGGGAAGGCTCCTGCATTTTGAAGAGATCTGGGACAAGTGGGTGATCTCTTCGGTATCTCTGGGCTACAGGCTAGAGTTTTAGGAGATTCCACCTTCTCGCTTTCTAAGGTCAAGGATCCCCAGGGATCCAGTAAAGCAAAAACCGCTATTTCTGGCCTTAGATCACTTACTATCCCAGGGGGTGATAGTAGAAGTGGACCCAAAAGAACAGTGTTCAGGGTTTTACTCAAATCTCTTCACTGTTCCGAAGCCAAATGGAAGTGTCAGATCTATCCTAGATCTGAAGGATCTGAACCAGTTTTTACGCATCCAGTCCTTCCGAATGCAGTCAATCCGCACTGTGGTCTCCTCCCTGCAAGGGGAGAGTTTATGGCATCAATAGATATCAAGGATGCATATCTCCATGTGCCAATTTTTCCCGCACACCAAACATTTCTAAGGTTCGCGGTAGAGCGGCGCCATTTTCAATTTGTGGCCTTGCCGTTCGGGCTTGCTACGGCCCCTCGAGTC
The DNA here is from genome assembly GCF_037356315.1 of Lithobates pipiens. Lineage (NCBI taxonomy): Eukaryota > Metazoa > Chordata > Amphibia > Anura > Ranidae > Lithobates > Lithobates pipiens. Next base: position 533,853,197 of record NW_027507903.1, on the reverse strand, counting down.
TTCACAAAGATTCTGGACCCTCTCTTGGCAAACCTAAGAGCTCAGGGTATAGCCGTCATGGCTTATCTAGACGATTTGCTTCTCATGGAGTAAACAGTAGCGTTCCTGAACCACAGCATCACCAGAACGCTAGAACACCTGGAACGCCTAGGTTGGATCATAAACCTAGAAAAGTCGTCCCTACAGCCTGTCACCAGGTTGGAATACCTGGGTATGATCATCGACACCGCTCAGGGCAAGGTGTTTCTTCCAAGGCCAAAGGCCTTGGCCATTGGGGATCTGGCGCGCCTAATTCTGGGCAGGAGTTCTTCCCCCATTCGATTGTGCAAGAGACTGTTAGGGAAAATGGTCGCCTCCTTCGAGGCCGTCCCATTCGCCCAGTTTCACTCAAGGCCTCTGCAAAGATGCATCCTTGCGGCTTGGAACAGGAAGCCCCAATCCGTGGATCTTCCTATGCGTCTATCCCCAGGGACACGCAGGAGTCTCATCTGGTGGTTACAAACCAAGAATTTGCTGAAGGGCAAAACCTTTCTTCCTCTTCCATGGAAGATTATCACAACAGATGCCAGCCTGACAGGCTGGGGAGCAGTGTTGGAGGAGACGTGCTCGCAGGGGAAATGGTCTGCGATCGAGAAGCTATTGCCTATAAATGTCCTGGAGATCCGGGCAATTTATATGGCTCTCATAAAGTGGTCTTACAGACTACCAGGTCTCCCGGTTCAGTCTGACAATGCCACAGCAGTGGCTTATATCAATCACCAGGGGGTACCAGGGGGTACCAGGAGTCTGGTGGCCCAAAAAGAGGTGAATCGCATACTTGTCTGGCCAGAAAAGCATGTTCCGTGTCTTTCTGCAGTCTTCATTCCAGGAGTGGAAAATTGGCAGGCGGATTTTCTGAGCCGCCAGCAGTTGTGCCCAGGAGAATGGGCTCTGCACCCCGACGTGTTTCGGAACATATGTCGCAGGTGGGGTACTCCAGACGTAGATCTGTTTGCATCCAGGTTCAACAGAAAACTGGACAATTTTGTGTCAAGGACAAGAGATACACTTGCTCAGGGGTCAGATGCTCTGACAGTTCCCTGGGATCAGTACAATCTGATCTATGCCTTCCCCCCGAGCCCGCTTCTGTCGCAGTTCCTGGGAAGAGTCAAGAGGGAGACAAAATCGGTCCTTTTGGTGGCCCCGGCTTGGCCCAGGTGACCGTGGTACGCAGAGATCATGAAGTTGGCAGTAGGCAGGCCATGGATCCTCCCTCTCCGGCCAGATCTGCTCTCACATGGTCCAATTTACCATCCTGCTTTACACAATCTGAATTTGACGGTTTGGCTGCTGAGACCCACAATCTGAAAGACTGTGGCCTTTTGGGGCCAGTCCTTTCTACTCTGGTCACAAAATCTGGAGGGTATATGTTTCCTGGTGTGAACTCAGGAAATGGAATCCTAGAAAGTATGTCATTAGCAGGATCTTGGCCTTTCTTCAGTCAGGCCTACAAATGAATTTGCCCATAAGCACTATCAAGGTGCAGATTTCGGCCATGTCAGTGTTTTTTCAGAAGCCACTTGCATTGCATTCCCTGGTGCAGGCTTTTATCCAGGGGGCCATGCGGATAAGACCGCCAGTCAAACCTCCGGTATGCCCATGGGATCTGAATTTGGTTCTCTCGGCTTTGCAGGGGCAACCATTTGAACCTTTGCATCTGGCTTCATTAGTTCTCCTGACTAAAAAATTAGTCTTCTTGGTAGCCATATCTACGGCTAGAAGAGTATCAGAGCTAGCAGCTCTTTCCAGCAAGGAGCCGTATCTAATTATTCATAAGGACCGGGTGGTCATGCGTCTCAACAGGTCCCAGAGTCCGCAGAAGAAGAATCTTTGCACACTTTGGATGTGGTTAGATCAATCAGTATATATCTTCAAGCAACTGCTCAGATAAGGAAAACTGATTGCTTGTTTATTTTGCTGGAAGGCCCTAGGAAGGGCCAGGTGGCGTCAAAATCCACTCTCTCAAGGTGGATTAGACAGGTTATTTCTCAGGCCTATAGTGTAAAGGGGAAGATTCCTCCTTTTCAAGTGAAAGCGCACTCTACTAGGGCTGTAAGTGCTTCTTGGGCAGTGCATCACCAGGCCTCCCTGGCTCAGATATGTAAGGCTGCAACTTGGTCATCAGTCCACACATTCACCAGATTCTATCAGGTGGATGTCAGAGGGCAAGAGGATATCGCCTTCGGGCGCAGTGTACTGCAGGCTGCAGTTTAGGTCCTCCGGTCCATGGCGGTCTATATTTCTGATCTGTGTCTCCCTCCCCTCAATCTGAGCATTGCTTTGGGACATCCCACTATGTATTGAAGCTCCTGTGTCCCGTGATGTATGATCAAGAAAATGGGATTTTTATATACAGCTTACCTGTAAAATCCCTTTCTTGAGAGTACATCACGGGACACAGGGCTCCCGGGACAAAAGCCCTCTTGGGTTTTACGTGGTTTCTTATTGCTTTGCTACAAAACTGAGGTGCCTCCCATATGGGAGGGGTTATATAGGGGAGGAATTCTCCTTAATTGGGGTTAACCAGTGTCCAATCACCAGAGGTGCCTATATAACCCACTATGTAATGAAGCTCCTGTGTCCCGTGATGTACTCTCAAGAAAAGGATTTTACAGGTAAGCTGTATATAAAAATCCCATTATACACACACTATATTGCCAAAAGTATTGGGGCACCTGCCTTTACACGCACATGAACTTTAATGGCAACCCAGTCTTAGTCCGTAGGGTTCAATACCAAGTTGGCCCACCCTTTGCAGCTATAACAGCTTCAACTCTTCTGGGAAGGCTGTCCACAAGGTTTAGGAGTGTGTCTATGGGAATGTTTGACCATTCTTTCAGAAACGCAGTTGTGAGTTCAGGCACTGATGTTGGATGAGAAGACCTGGCTCGCAGTCTCTGCTCAAATTCCTCCCAAAGGTGTTCTATCAGGTTGAGGTGCAGGCCAGACAAGTTCCTCCATCCCAAACTCCCTCATCCATGTCTTTATGGACCATCCCAAAACTGTTCCCACAAAGTTGGGAGCATGAAATTGTCCAAAATGTCTTGGTATGCTAACGCCTTAAGAGTTCCCTTCACTGGAACTAAGGGGCTACGCCTAACCCCTGAAAAACAACCCCACACCATAATCCCCCCTCCACCAAATGATTTGGAGGGGTGGCCCAATACTGTTGGCAATGTAATGTGGATGAGCAATTTTGGGGTGGAGGAACTTGACTGGCCTGCACAGAGTCCTGACCTTAACTGATAGAACACTTTTGGAATGAATTGGAGCAGAGACTGCAAGCCAGGCATTCTCGCCCAACATCAGCGCCTGACCTCACAAATGCCCTTCTGAAAGAATGGTCAAACATTCCCATAGACACCCATCATCCATTTGCTGTATAATATTCATTAAACTGAAACAACATACAGAGTATAGCTATGGGGATAATGATCGAGAATAGATCTGAATATCCACAAACATGCAAGAGTACATAATTAGCCTACACATCTGAATTGTTGGTACTAATCTCCAGCTCTTCATTAAGGCCTCCAGTGGACATACTGTTCAATGTAAAAATATAGAATGTCTGACTCTGGAGCATAAAGAATCTTTTGGATATTGGCATGTTTGATGGAATGGCTTCAATAGTGTCCAGCCCTTGGTGTCTTTGTAGTGATGGATCGAAATTGACGAGACACTCTATGTTTATACTACCTTGCTATTTAAATCTTTAATGTTCACCGTGTGCATCGTGCAGATCTATGTGCAGTGCGGCCTACGTAAAAAAGGCTTTTTTATGTTTTGTTGGTGATATTTATGTTTCATGCAACTGTGGGCTCATTGAATATTTTTTGAAAGGATGTTTTTAATTATGGGGTTACACAATCCCTTAATACTGATAGGGTTTTTTTCTACAGGAAATGGTGAAAATGACATAGGGAGGGTGTTTATGGAACTTAAAAATGCAATGAGATTGGAGGTTGGAGATTGGAAAAGGGGAGTATGGCCTGGAGGCAAAGTCTGCTGTGATGTAACTGGAAGTCGGCCATTTTATGAGTTCCATGTGGGATCTTGATGTTTTTAAGAAGCGCTGGTGAATTTTATATTTATGTAAGTATACTACTAGTCTTTTTTAGATAAAAGTTTACCGTTTAACTCTACGTGGAGTATCTGATCTTCTCTTTCTGGGTACTTACCTGCACACCTGAATCCCCTTGTTTGGTGAGTGTTACAGAGGAATCCCTTGATAGAGAGCGATCTTACCTTTGAAGAGTAACACTAACGCGCCGTACACATGATTGGACTCTCCCTCGGACTTGGTCCGGCGGACTCTGCCCGCGTGTGGGCTCCAGCTGACTTTTTTTCCCAAAAGTCCGGCGGACTTAGAAAGAAGTTTTGACTCAAAATTGACTCAGCAGTCCGGCGGACAATCCGGCCGTCTGTGTGCTAGTCCGCCGGACTTTTGAAATGAATGGACTTGCCTGCACACGGAGCAAAGTCCGTTCATTTTGAACGTGGCTCAAGGTAGACGGGACTAGCGAAGGAGGTCAATGTCGCCGCCTCCATCGGCGAGACTGTTAAACGTCGCTGGTCCCGTCACCTGTTATGGACTTTAAGGGGAAGCCCTATGCCAAAAAAAAGGCGTGGGGGTCCCCCCAAAGTCCATATCAGACCCTTATCTGAGCACGCAGCCCGGCCGGTCAGGAAAGAAGGTGGGGACGAGCGCCCCCCCTCCTGAGCCGTACCAGACCATGTGCCCTCAACACGGGGGGTGCTTTGGAGAAGGGGGGCCCTGCGGCCCCCCCACCCCGAAGCACCTTGTCCCCATGTTGATGAGGACAAGAGCCTCTTCCCGACAACCCTGGCCGTTGGTTGTCGGGGTCTGCGGGTGAGGGGCTTATCGGAATCCGGGAGCCCCTTTAATAAGGAGACCCCCAGATACCGGCCCCCCACCCTATGTGAATGAGTAAGGGGTACAATGTACCCCTACCCATTCACCTGGTGAAAAAAGTGTAAAAAAAACACAACACAAGGTTTTAAAATAATTTATTGCACAGCTCCGTTGGTCTTCCGTCTTGGGGGTCTTCTCGCCGGTTTCCTCCGCTATCTTCTGCTAGCTCTTTTACTAGCGGAGAAGCCCGGCTTTCTTCTTCACCGCCACCGTCTTGGGGTCTTCTTCCGACTTGTCCCCCTCTTCGGTACTTCTTGCCGATTTCTTCCTATGGCTCTTTTACTAGCGGTGGCCCGGTCTTCTGTCGCCGCCGCCTCTTCTTCCGCCTCTTCTTCCGACTTCGGGGGTCTTGTCCCCCTCTTCAGTTCTTCTTGCTGGGCCTCCACTTCCTTCTTCCAGCTCTTTTACTAGCGGTGGTCCAGTCTTCTGTCGTCGCCACCGCCAGGAGCACTGGTGGCCTATATGGATTATGTTCATATGCACGTTTTGACTCCTATAATATGAGAGTCTTTGGAGCCTGGTAAGAGGATTTTAAGTCTTAAATATTTGGTGGAGCACTACGAAGAGGTGTCATATTTTGGATAACTTTTCACGACTGGTACACACTAATAGTTTTTTTTTTTATTCAACCCAGTGGGTTGATCGTAAAAAAAGTTAACAGTTCTGGTCGGAGCCGCTGTACTAACAATCTCATATTAGTACAGAGATCTCCCCTCTGCTGAGCTGTTGTGTTCTGACAGGGGGACCGCCCCCCCCCCCCGGTTAGCGCTCTTAGCTATTGGCATTGTTAGTGTTCCAGTGCATCAGCTTATCGCTTGGCGGGCATATACACGCAGACATCTCAAGTCTCCCATGGGCTGCGGGAGTCTCCCGCATTTCATCTGCGGCTCCCGGACACCTGCAAGTGTGGGGCAATATCCCGGCTGCAGGGCTGATCCAGGGCCACAGGCTTACCTACTTTCCAGGCATTGGGAGGAGAGAGGCACCTGGAGCTTGTCAGTGGCTGTGCCTCGTCCCCTACCACTCTCCTACCTGGCGGAGTGACCAGTGGCATACCATGGGGAAAGCAGGCAGGGCTACCGCCCTGGGGCTGGGTGCAAAACTTAAAGGAGCACTGGTGTACTGTCCCCAGTGTGATGGCCATGTAGCAGGGGGCAAATAGGCGCGGGGCTGGTGGCACTACGGCAGTAATCAGCATTGCATCCCCCTTGGGGTGCAAGGGGCCGCCGGCCGGATATCCATCGCCACAGACGGCAATACTCAGTGAGCCAAGGGCAGATAGGCTGATGGGCCCAAGATAGCCCAGGACTCAAAAGAAGAGCCCCACCAGCACCGCCTCCTGCTCCTTGACACCGCTGCTCAAAGAGACGAGAAGCAGTGTACCGTACACCACACTTTCAGAGCAACATGGATTGCTCCAACTTCCTCTGCTCTCTAGCGTCACATGAAGCCCGGAGCAAGGACAAGCTGACTTGGGGCACAGAGGATGGCCAGGAGCAGCTGAAAGGATCAAAGTGGATGCTCACAAGAAGATAGACTGGCATGGAATGGAAAGTACTGTACCATCATCATACACACACAGACTCTGGTACAACAGGACAGAAGATAGATTGCCGATCGGGACAGGGCTAGGAATCTCTCTCATCTCCCCCCTCACTAACTCTCTGTCTCTCAGCACCTCCCTCTCTCAGGACTTCCCTCTCTCAGCACCTCCCTTTCTCTGCACCCCCTCTCCCAGCTCTCCCCTCTCTCAGCACCCCCCTCTCTCAGCCCTTCCCTCTCAGTACCCCATCTCAGCATCTCCCTCTCCCAGCCCTCCCCTCTCTCAGCACCCCCTCTCTCTGCACCTCCCTCTCTCAAGCATCCCCCCCCCCTCAGCACCTCCTCTCTCAACCCTCCCCTCTCTCAAGCACCCCTCCTCTCTCAAGCACCCCCTCTCCCAGCTCTCCCCTCTTTCAGCACCCCCTCTTTCAGCCCTGTCCTCTCTCAGTACCCCTCTCTCTCAGCCCCCTCTTTCAGCCTTCCCCTCTCTCAGCACCCCTCTCTCAGCCCTCCCCTCTCTCAACACCACCCTCTCTCAGCCCTTCCTTCTCTCAGCACCCCTTCTGTCAGCACCCCCTCTGTCAGCACCCCCCCCCTCTGTCAGCACCCCCCTCTCAGCTCTTCCCTCTCTCAGCTCTCTCCTCTCTCAGCGCCCCCCCTCTCTCAGTACCCCCTCTCCCAGCCCTTCCTTCTCTCAACACCCCCCTCTCTTAGCACCCCCTCTCTCAGCATCCCTTCTCTGAAGCACTCCCTCTCTCAGCACCCCCTCTCCCAGCCCTCCCCTCTCTCAGCACCCCCTCTCCAAGCCCTCCCCTCTCTCAGCATCCCCCTCTCTCAGCCCTCCCTCAGCACACCCTCTTTCGGCCTTGCCCTCTCTCAGCACCCCCCTTTCTCAGCCCTCCCCTCTCTTAGCACCCCCTTTCTCTGCGTCCCCTCTCTCAACCCCCCCCTCTCTCAACACCCCCTCTCTCAGCATCCCCCTCTCTCAACCCTCCTTCTCTCAGCACCTCCTCTCTCAGCACCCCCCTCTCTCAGCCCTCCCCTCTCTCAGCCCTCCCCTCTCTCAGGACCCCCTTTCTCAGCCCTCCCCTCTCTCAGCACCCCTTCTCTCAGCCCTCCCTTCTCTCAGCATCCCCCTCTCTCAGCCCTCCCCTCTCTCAGCACCCCCTCTGTCAGCCCTCCCCCCTCTCAGCACCTCTTCTCTCAGCCCTCCCCTCTCTCAGCCCTCCCCTCTCTCAGCACCCCCCTCTCTCAGAACCCCCCTCTCTCAGAACCCCCCTCTCTCAGAACCCCCCTCTCTCAGCCCTCCTCTCTCTCGGCACCCACCTCTCTCAGCACCCCCTCTCTCAGCACCCCCCTCTCTCAGCCCTCCCTTCTCTCAGCACCCCCCCCCTCAGCCCTCCCTTCTCTCAGCACCCCCTCTCCCAGCACCCCCCACTTTCAGCCTTCCCCTCTCTCAGTCCCACTTCTCTCTCAGCCCTCCTACCTGATTCAAGCAAACACTGCACATACTGACTCCTAATACCATGACCACTTCAAATCACTGTAGTGGTCATGGTGGTTAAATTGGGGTGGGGGGCGTGCACTGAGTGCCACCTCCCTGAAATGAGTTTTCGCAGGTTGGGATGTCTGTACACATGGGATGCTGTCAGACACAGAGAATAATACACTTTTCTACCAGACTATATCCACTATTGATGGCTTTGTACATTGTATACAAAATGTGAGTGTGATGATTTCATTTGTATTTTCAGTTGCAATAAAAGGACAAACTGCGCTAGGGTCTCCCTTCTTTTCCCAACTATAGATTAAACAGAGGCTAGGATGGCAGCTTCCTTGGCTGTAAAGGATGAGAAGGTTTAGCTCCAAATGTAGGCCTCATTCACACCATGGTGAAGAGACGTCAGTTTTTCTGCACGTGTTCTGCAAGGGCACAACAAAAAAATTCTTCTCTGTGTGCCCTGTTCACACCACAACACTGGTATCACATGCAAATTTTTTCTGCGTGGGAATCTGCAACATGTATGGTAAAAATGGTAAATAGTAAATGGTAAAAAGTATGGGGAAAAATATGGACTTGACATTAACATTGGTGTGAATAAGGCACATAACTGATGAGCATAAAAACTGATAGCAGTATGCATGGAAACTGATGTCAACTGATGTCTCTGCAAGTGAAAATCTGCTCGGCTTTCCCATAATTTTTTATGAGCGTATGATGTGAACGAGCCCTGACTGTTTCCCGAAACAGTTACATTCAAGGCATGCTTGACTGATAACTGTTATGGATGAAATCAACAATGGGGTACCATTTCTTTCACTGACAGCAACAATGGAGCACTATTCCTTCCCCGTAATACCAAAGATGGTGCATTGTTTACTCCCACTGATGCCAGAAAAATGTTCTATTCCCGCTGGCCAGAGTCCGGCCCCTCTAAAGTCTGAAGGACAGCAAACTGGCCCTTTGTTTAGAAAGTTTGGAAATCCCTAATTTATAATATCTGTATTTGGTTCTTGTACATATGTAAACTGCAGCTTGGGTGTTTATCTTCCTTTTAATCAGAACCCTCATTTTTTAAAGCATAGCTCCTCAGTTCTTTGGTTGTTTTTTCTCTTAGTATTTAATTTGAAGCCATGAATTTACCTTGACTCAGTTAAGTACAGAGAAAGTGCATTAACCCACTTGTTGATGGAAGGCACAGCAGTAATGGGGTTACATAAACAGTGGCCGCGCCAGCATGGGCTGCCTAGAGATCTCATAACCTTGTGCCTGTTTTTTCAGCCTCCCTTTTCCTGCTTTCTTGGAGAAATTCAAGAAAGGCGTGTAGCTCGATGCCTTCAAAAAGCAGTATCTTCACCACAGGACCACAAACTTACCTTTTTCTTCATTGTGAGAGATGTATTTTGCAAAGTGAATTAAATTTCAACCATTCTCCAAACAAACTTAGAAATTCCTTCCCATTTCAGCAAGGCGGTAATCATGGGGCTCTGTACTTTGCAAATTAATAGTTTGAGCATGTAGAAACGCAACATGATACTGTGCGTCTCTGCTCGCTGGCAATGAAGAGTTAGAGTGGAGGAGGGGTGGAAGCAATCCTTCAATCCATCGTTTGAAGCTAAAAAGTCAACACACCAGTACAGGGCCCCAAGGGTTAAACTGGGGCAGCAGGCCTTGTGGTAAACATGTATATATATATATATATATATATATATATATATATATTCATAAAACGAATACTATATTTAGTTATTGTAAAGTCTTTAGAAAACGAATATGTAGACCATACAATATACAGCATAACTGCTGATAAAGTAGTTTTTCCAACATGGTATTATCCATTTAAGGCAGCTAAATTAACAGTAACAATAATCCATCACTTTCACACTCATTGCCCATGCTGTGTATTCATTACAGGCCATAGTCCCTTCCAAGCAGACAGTTACTGTGTGAAAAGAAAAAAAGACTAGTCAGCTTTGTTTCTCTGATTCATAAAAGATGTATGTGTTCCTCTCCTTTATCTATGGGTCTCTTTATCACCTATAAAAGTACTATTACTGTGAACCTTGCTATCCATAAGTATTTAAAGTATCTCTAAACCCAAGAATAAATATGTAATATATTGCCACTAGAGGAAGAAGGGGTGAAAGTTGGTGGGACTAAACAATACCAAACAAGAGGGAGGGGGAGAAAAAAAGAGAAAAGGGAGAAAGGTATAATGATATATACGATTGGTCAATGCAAATTAAAAATAACAATGTTTTATTGACTTACAAAAATAAAACTTACAGATGGGTCAATATGGTAGTCATCACGAAGGGCTTGAGCAAAAAACAATGCAGGAGCCCAAAACTGACTACTTAGAGACACAATGAATAAATAATGAACAGTACCCCAAAGCGTTTCAACATTATACGTCTTCTTCAGGGGGTAAGCATCAGTTGCAAATTTGTTGATGATCTGCAAAATATATACAAATCAGTATATATACTGTATAAGGTGATACATGTAGACAAAACCACAAGCATATTTGATAATACAATTTTATTTTATACACTCACGTTCAAATGATAAATAAGCACATGAAAATATACATGGTTGAGATATACTGTGTATCTCAGTCTAGGCAACAAATAAAAAGGCCACTCCAAGTCCAATCATAGCACAAGGGATGGATGGAGCAGCAAGTGATGGCCAGACCCAAAAGGTGCATAAGAGAAAAAAAAACAGCAACTATGGTATAGAAATAGAGATCAGATCCCATCAGCCAAGGATATGTAAAATTTGGAGTGTCTGCTGGGACATTGTATTCTGACAGCAGCTCTCTCTGCTGTCAGAATACACTGATCAGTGGCTGCAGAATTTTTTTCCAACAAGACCATACAACAAAAGTTGATCTAATGAACAATTTCTGTTGAACAGGCACGGCCACACATGTTTTATAATTCGGCCTGTCCTTATTGAACTGTGTGAATTTTGTTCCATATTCAGTATGGCCAGCTTTAAGCCTTTAATAATAAACCCCCCAGCATTGGTAATCTGTAGTAGGCTGTAACAACAGTGATTTACTTACTGAAGCACACGCTCCTGCTCTGGTGCCTCTCCACCTGTCAGCTGCAACTTTACCTCTACTGCCAGCTGAGGATCACTCTGACAGTTACAGCTATTTTCAGTGCCAAGTGCTGGAGTGAGGAGAGCATTGCAGCACACCGAACAAAGCTGCCCAGCTGCATGTCACTGGCAGCTGCACCAGGGCACTCTCCAAGTAGCTGTACCCGATGCAGACCACTCGACCGCCGTCCCCCAGGAATGTCACTGTGGTGGACCAATGTCAACATCAGTGTTAGTTGATTGATTAAGTTCTGAAGGGATATGGAAATCATAAAAAGATAAACTTTTTTGGAGGAATTTTATTAGGGTTTATTTACAGCATGGATCGTGAATATTTAAAATTAAACTCCAGGCAGGAGTAGCAAACACAAATGAATGCAGCTATGCATTTGTTATACCATGAAATGTATTTTCTTAAATGCAAGCAGGGTAAGTACTGGAATGTGACTTAGTACATCTTTATGTATTTCCTATCCATTACAACTGAGAGGTAGAAACAACACAAGGAGCCAATCAGCTGAGAAGGAACATGCTTATAGGAGGAGAAAGCAGAGTGATCGAGAAAAGAACTACTACTAAGATCTGCTCAGATAGTCTGTGCTTCTTTTCAGCAGTACTAGTGTAAATGTAAAATGTCTCTGAATGAGGGACCTCGCTGCTGGACTACATCATAGTGTACTGACATGGTCATCAGGAAAAGAACAGCTTGGGTGGGTGGAATCAGTCCTTAGGCTGGTCCAGCAGCTCTGGGAAGGTCCACGCATGAGACTGGTAAAATTAAAATAGCCAGGTAACTGGGGGATTGCTGCATCTAAATGTAAGTGTGACCTGTAATAGTAATACATGCTTATAGTTATCTGATGACATATTAGTACATTACCTCCAGTTTTAAACCAGTATTTTTTAAATTACGATTGTTTTCTTCTGCATTTTTTCACTTGCATAATAATTTGTCATCTGGAAATGAAATAGCTGTATATCGGGTTTTTTTCTCCACCTTCATTTCTTGTTACTTTGTCTGGAAAATCAGTGATGAGAAATTGGCAGAAGCAGGCCGTTTTGTCTATGCAGTACTCTGTGATCATCTGGAGAATAGCCAAGTATCGAAGCTTTCAACATATGGGATGCAAGATTTACTGGTGTATGCTTAACATTACAATCTGTTCTTCAAAGCTCCAAGTTCAGTTTTTACTTACCTGATTTCCTTGTCAGCCCACCTGCTGCTTTGCTTCTGCACTGAATGCCTTTTACCAAGGAACGCCGGTCAAGATAAAAATGACCAGTGGTTTTACATATCAGGTTAAGTCCACTTTTTTATTGTGAGCAGTACTGGTCAAATACTGAAACTTCCAGCTAAAAAACTGCATTGCTGAGGGTAAGCCTACAATTGAAGGAGAAGGGCCATTGCTGGGTGGAACTGCATTGTGTGTCATGAATCACTTTTTGTCTCAAAAACAAAGAAGCAGGACAACTTACTTTGACAGCCCCAAAAGACATTGGGTTCGATTTACTAAAGGCAAATAGACTGTGAACTTTGAAACTTTAGTTGCAGTCATTTTCCCTAGAACACATTAGTCAATGTGGTAAAGCTCTGCTGATTACTTATCTTATTTATTATTTATTTTTCTTGCACCTGATTGGGCTTTCTTTATAAAGTGACGTTTCACAACATTCACCAAGCTCTGGTGAAAATCAAACCGCACAGTTTATTTGACTTTAGTAAATCAACCTCATGGAGTGTTATTGTTGCTTCCAAAAGCCAACAAAAACAGAGAATAGTTATTAACTATGCATTTTGGGGTTTACCGGGAGGTCTACCTAGAAAGAAAATATTCCACCAGTTCGGTCCTGCATAATTAGTTGAACTGTGCATGTTTTGTATGCATGCGCTCTTTAAGGGTGCACTCACACTTGGCATGGTTGAACGTAACTGTGCCTAAGTTAGACTGTAGCTACCCACTTCACCACTGGTCTGCACTTATACTGGGCTATAAGCAAGTGTTCCCAGACAAATTTACAACGTCACCTCTGCCAACCAGACCAGTGGTCCCTGCTCTTGTGCTCAGTGATCTAATAAGAGTTCTGTGCTCAAGCACGGTTTTCATTCAAATGTAAAGAGTCGTTTCACAGAGGTTCTTGAAAGAAAGTTCTTCAAAAAAAAAATTGTGTGTGTTTATATACAGTATCATTTAGTGTTCATAGTACTTCGAAATGATACCTTTACCTTTTCTGTGTCTGTTCGTAGTTTGAGTAATATTGCACATGTTTGCAAGATCCAGATTATAAACGTAGCTCTGCCCCTGCAAGGGGCCACTTGGTTGATTGAGTTCTCTGTTCTTGACTCGACACAGTGGATAACCTCAGCTCCTCTGGCTCACCTGGTTATATGAAAACTGCTGCCAGCACTTATAAAAACACAAGCATAACCTTTAACTCAACTGTGAATTAGTACCAGGAAATAGACACAAGACCATTTAGTGGTAAATTAACTCAATGTATTGGTACAGGTTAGAGTAAATGGTGGTATAAACATAAATGAGCAGATAGATGGTAGATTCAGACACTGTGCTAGACAGTATAATCACTAAGTCAAAGTAACTTAGAATAGAGTTCTGTACCACTTTACTGAAAGTCAGCAAAATCAACAATAACTGCAGTGTGGATAAGAACACTATTACTCATTTAGAGTGCACTCTAGGAGAATGACTAGGATACAAAAAGAGTATGCCACTTGCCCCCATCTATAGCTGGCTATCACAGTAAGAAGCATGGAAGGCTAACAACAGTTATGAACAAGGCCAAGGATAAATCCAAGGAAAAAAACAAGCTTAACTTACCAACCAGCCCGCAGACAACCAAGTAAACCTGTCTAAGCCCTTGTACACACGGTCAGAGATTCAGACGGAATGTGTCCGATCGGACCGTTTTGTCGGATATTCCGACTGTGTGCGGTCTACATCGGACTGTTTCCGTCGGAGTATCCGACGGACCAAGTTTTCCAACTTGGTAAAATTTTCAGACAAAATGCTCCAATCGGACATACTCCAATCATGTGTAGAGAATTCCGATCGGACAAAGTACCACGCATTCTCAGATCAAATTCCTACAGTAGCTATTGGCTACTGGCGTGAACGTAGTCCCGTCGTAACGAAATAACGTAATCACGCCGGATTTTCCGACAACTTTGTCCGACCGTGTGTATGCAACAGTTTCGGACAAAATCCGATGGATTTGGTTGTCGGAATCTCCGACCGTGTGTACAAGGGCTTACAGTATGCGTTAAAAGCAGGGGTTTAGTCTGCACACATTCGCAAATGCATGCATAAACCACAGAGCCTTGTCAAGGCACCTTGGTATCTGTGGTACCTAATACTAAATTATAAGTGTCCCCAGAGTGGAGGCACATGCATTCTGATGGATAGGTGAGAGCAGGTGGACTGAAGGGGAGCTAACCCTTCTTAAAGGTACAGGGGCACACTGAACAGCCAGCATATAGCACAATGGCTGCAAAGGTGTTAGTGTGTGTTGCCTGACCAGAAAACACAACAGTGATACAAAAAGGGTACGCCACTTGCCCCCATCTATAGTTCTGACACCTTTGCAGCCAGGTATTACTGTAGGAAGATGAAGTCTGTAACTGGGCCCCCTGGACATCCACCGAGCCCTGTGCTCCTGCCCAGGTTGCCTTGTGAAAGATTTGGCTCTGAGTAAAGCTCACCATATCTTAAACTCGGATTGTACAACCTCCTTTAGATCTACCAACAACTATGTAGTGCAAGGGCCAGCCTGATTGGATACAAATTGATTGGATGGTTTAGGAAGGCCCCTATATTATATAGTTTTGGTGAAGCTAAAGTCAATTGTATGGAGATTGCATGGTCATTTTGTAATATGTATGGTGACCCCTAGGCTACTCCTAAATAGACAGAGATCTTAATGTAGGAAAGTCATTAAAAAAATCTGCTTGTTTCCCAATGAAGTACCTAGAGCAGCCTTCCTCAGTCAGGGTTTTGTGCTACCCTACGGTTGCTCCAGAGGTTCCTTGAGTAAGGAGCAATTTCTTCAACTAAGATAAGAAGGGGGTTATTTCCAGTGATCACAAATGTATGGAGCATTCTTCTCCTTGACCATCACGCTAATGTACAGTGAGCTGTAGGGGCAATAATTATTAGCAGGGGTTCCCTGAGACCAGAACATTATTTCAAGGGTTCCTCCATATAAAAAGGTTGAGAAAGGTTTTTCTAGAGTTCTAGAAACATTCTGCAGCACTCACCAATAAATAACTGTGACTCGTGGGGTACTTTTAGCCCTTTCCTCTGCTTTATAGCTGGGAAATCTGTGTGCAAACAGAGCTTCTGACAGCTGGGGGTTCTTTTAGTGCCTCCAGGGAGGTCAGAAATGGTTTCTATTACATTGGTGGCATCATTTGAGATTGCCCGGACATTTATGGAGAGTGCAGCAGTAAATGTGGCAAGTTACTGTGGGGAATACTAATTACTTGATAAAGTAAATATGATTTTAAAAGACTATTGCTATATAGTATCTTAAGCAAGTGATAGCTGTTTGCTTCATATGGTTTGGATATAACAGTAAATGTCTAACTTGCCATCTCTTTTTCCTGATGTCAGCAAGCGGACTGGTTCATGCTATAATTGTTTATTCTCTAACGGGGAAGTTTGAGGAAATGTTTGCTTGACCTTTCACTCTCAGTCGTTAATCGTCTTTATGTTTACATCACACCTGCCTTCCATTGTAACGCTCTCTTGTCATGCACATTTAATCACTGACCCAGCACATACAGATTACAGGTTGTATTCCTCTGCTTGAGGCCATGTGGTATACAGGAGTGTGACTTATGCATCATCCTAGGACTTCCAATAAGAGAGCCAGACCTTTCTGTGTTGGGTTGCATAATCCATAGCTGTGGGTGTATTTTAGGGCTCATTCGCATATACTGCAGTGACCATACCTCCCAATATTCTAAAATGTTAAAGAGGGACACTTTTTAGCATCCAGTATGTAGGCAAAAGACATGTCCCTGCCACAGCCCCAGTTACATGGACCCCAAAAATCTAATATGCAGTAAAACAGTTGGCTAAGCCACACAAATATTATTTTCCTTTATATTGGCATTTGAAATTAACAAATGTAGTAATATAGAGGTTGGCATCCGACCAAAAAGAGACAATTTAGGCTTCATGAGGGACAGAGAGATTTGGAAAAGGACAGCCCCCCAAATGAGGAATAGTTGGTAGCTATGGCAGTGATTGGTGTTTTTCTGCTCTTGATCAGTGCCAGTCACGCCAATGGCACATATAAAAAAGTTGCTTTCTATGTGCCCTGTCCATGCCACAATGCTGGTGCAATGTGTGGAGTGGGGCATTGCATTTTTCTGCAGCATACTGGATAGCACCCAAGATCATCACCACCCAGGGGAACCAAGCTGCTTTGCAGAGACCTTAATGCTCCATTGTACATTTCCAATAAAGTAAAAAAATCGAAACAGAGTTTTGTGTTGTAAAGCTCAAAGTGCCACTCGTCCCCGCTGCTACATATCAGCCACCAGCCGCACGCTACAACATAGTATAGGGTAGTGTGAACCAACCCTTAGTGAATCCCACCTTAGGCATTGTAGATAAAATACCATTATAATTTATTAAAGTGTAACAAGGGCAAGGAAATAAGTAATCACTCACCTGACAATGTTCTTCAGCAGTAAAGTAAATTATTCTTAATGTTGTGGAGGTAGGATTTAGTTGTTTAGCAGAAGACAACTAAGCAGGGCTGACACCATTTCTTGTAAATTCCACTTCAAAAGATCCTGTGTTTTGTCAGACCACAACTGAAAATTAAGAGCAGAGTACATTTCTCACAGATCATTTGGAATTGTTCAATACCTGCAGGGTCTTTAAAGGGATAAAACATCGGGTAAAGTGCATGTATTGCAGGGATGTGCTGCATATTTCTTATATGTTATTTTGCTAATTATTTAGAAAGGTCCTTCATCATTTTTGCTTATGTGTTTTTTATCTATTGCAAATAATGAACACACAAAATGCAAAAAAAAAAAAGAAAAAAAGAAAGAATGAATGAAAGAAAGAAAGAAAAGGGGCTAGTTGAGGATAACACTAAAATTAAAAAACTTGTCGGGGTAGGTACTCAGCTGCACATACATGTTTGTGAAATATCCAATGGACATTCGCTGTCCCATCAACGGATGGGTCCAATATCGACGAGCTCTGACTCTGGACCTCTCACGATATTTGCGACGACGTTGCTGTCTCATCAAGAGCAACATCAGGAGCATTTCCTGACATATATTCAATATGGGATCCATTTCAAAATATATACCACAGAAAGAGAGGCAAATGCAAGTGTACAACTGCTCTCTATGCTGCTGCTGCTCACTCTGATCAAAATAGCAGAAATAGTTAAAAAAAAACTGCTTTGAGAGCTTGGGGAGGGTCTACATGATGTTATCTTTATAAACGCAAACGCGGCTAAGCGCGTCTAAATGCGTCAAAACGCAGCATGCAAATGTGGCAAAACGCGCGTTTCTAAATGCACGTTTCTAAACGCGCGTTTCAGCTTTTTTTTTTGCAGAGTTTTCATGGCCTCAAAGTCAACTGTGACCGTCTGCGGCAATGTAATTTGGTCATTAGGGTTGGGTGTTATGGTAAGTGGTTATCCGTTAGGGTTAGGGTTATTGTTTAGGATTAAGGGTTGGATTAGGGTTAGGGTTGTTTAGGGTTAGGGTTAGTGTAAGGGTTAGGGTTAGCTGTTAGGGGTAGGGTTAGTGTTAGGGGTTAGGGTTAGTGGTTAGTGTTAGGGTTAGGATGAATGGTTAGGGTTAGGATTCTGGATATTTTAATAAGGCATTAAAAAATATTATACTACCATATACAGCAGCAAAGAATTAAAATATATTAATCAGTACATATTTCACGATAAAAATATATTAAAAAATTGGCAAAATAAATTTAAAACAATTATAAAAAAATCTAATTAAAATAGATTTGCTTTTAAATAAAACAATTTGAAACTAGAAAAAATGAATAAAAACATATATTAAGATTAAAAAATAAATAATTAACTATTTTAATATTGTTTTATATTAGAAATAATGAAAACATGTTAAAAATTGCCACAAGAAAATTTTAGATATTTTAAAAAATTTGATAATTTGCTATAAATAGACATTATTTTTTTTTAAATAAAGGACAGAGAAAAAAATGTATCTGTACATCTATAGATAAATATATTTTATTAATATATACACATACCTGATTGTTACCAACAGACGTTCCTCTGGTGACACACTGTTTCTCATATTGGTGTCCACGAATGTCAGACCAGGTCGCACTTTTTCTAAGAGCAGATCAAATGTGACAATGGACATCCGGCTAAAATTAAAAAACTTGTCGGGGTAGGTACTCAGCTGCACATACATGTTTGTGAAATATCCAATGGACATTCGCTGTCCCATCAACGGATGGGTCCAATATCGACGAGCTCTGACTCTGGACCTCTCACGATATTTGCGACGACGTTGCTGTCTCATCAAGAGCAACATCAGGAGCATTTCCTGACATATATTCAATATGGGATCCATTTCAAAATATATACCACAGAAAGAGAGGCAAATGCAAGTGTACAACTGCTCTCTATGCTGCTGCTGCTCACTCTGATCAAAATAGCAGAAATAGTTTAAAAAAACCTGCTTTGAGAGCTTGGGGAGGGTCTACATGATGTTATCTTTATAAACACAAACGCGGCTAAACGCGTCTAAACGTGTCAAACCGCGGCATGCAAGCGCGGCAAAACGCACGTTTCTAAATGCGCGTTTCTAAATGCGTGTTTCTAAATGCGCGTTTCAGCTTTTTTTTCACCTGCGTCTCCTGTGCATGAGGCCTTAAGGAGGCTAAATTCAAATGCATGCCACACTTTTCAGATATTTATTTGTAAAAGAAATTGAAAACCATTTCTCAATTTCCTTTCTCTTCACATTTAGATGCCCCTTTGTGTTGGTCTATCACATAAAAGCTCAATAAAATACATTTATGTTTTTGGTTGTAACATGACAAAATGTGGAAAATTTAAGGGGTGTGAATACTTTTTCAAGGTACTGCATATTATGTACATTTAGGAAATAATCCAGGCCTTTTTTAAAACAATCTACCGAGCTGCAAAGAACCAGCTCTTTAGGGAGCCTATTCCTCATTTTGGCCCAAACTTGTCTTGCATACATACAGTCGCACAGAGTTGCCGGAAAATCTGATACGTACAAAACTATGTCGGAACTATAATGTGGCCAGTAACCAACAGCTTTCATCTCGTAATTCTGAGCATGCGTGGCACTTTGTCCATCGAAATTGTCTACACACGATCAGAATTTAAACGATTGGATTTTGTTGTTGGAAAATTTTAGTTCCAGCTCTCAAACTTTGTGTGTTGGAAATTCTGACGGAAAAAGTCAGATGGAGCCCACACACGATCGGATTTTCTGACAACACGATCCGACCATGTGTACAGGGCATTACTGTGAAGAAACCTTTCCATATTTGCAGATTCTCTTTTCCTCCAGATGTAAACTGGTACCCCCTTGTCCTCTGTGATGACCTTAAAGTGAAAAACTCCAACACCAAGTTCACTATATGGACTACTTATGAACTGCATATTCCAGATGAGGCCTTACTAATTATTTGTACTGACTTCCCAATGTGGCCTGTCCTACAACCCCAAACCAAGCCTTCCCCCATATTTATACTATTGGTAAGTAGGCTGGATCCATACATACAATTTAATTGTATTGTTTCCTTATGCCTGTAAAAATCCAGTGGAATATGTTCAAAAGTTTTTTTGTTGTCATTGATTGCTTGAGCCAGTATTCTAATGCTAATGGACATGGAAGGGAAAAGAGTTGGAAGACACCCACTGTGTTGGCTTATCTTGGTGGGGAACTTTAGCAATCAAATGAAATTATCCAACCCCGGTGCTATTTCTTTATAGAAGTCTGCAACAAGGACTCAATAGACCAACATGGGGATGAATAGGCAACAAGCTTATTATGTCCAGATTCCAATAAGTATTTGTACTAAGGCAGGCAGGTTTTGTTGGAAACTCATTTCAGAATGAGGCCTGCTGACTGGTGTGTCTGTAAGAACAGTTCATAAACAGTTGAAGGTAAATGAAAGCAGACCGCATACTAACAAGCCGCATTTGAACATTCTTAGTAAAAATAAATACAATACTTCTAAAGATCATACAGACATAGTGGAAATAAGACAACGAATACAATTTTTAAATGTATTACTTTATTATATCATTGCTCTGTATTGCAGAGTCAAAATGGTAGTGGCACATTTTAGTTTAGCAAAGATCAGCCTAAGAAAAAACAGTTGAGATTGAAAGTAGGAATCTATATATAATGTTAAAGTGATATTAAGCCCCCAGTTTTTTTAAGCACTTTTAGCAGCTGATATAATCGCTTACTGAGTATTCAGCTTCTTTATCTTTTAATTCTTGCCTATGTTCCAGTTTAAACTGGTGTCATGACTGCTACCCCAGGGTTAGTGTTTCAGGGTGGCTGTTTTCTCTTGCAGCATCCTATTGAGCCACCCTTGCCTGCAGGAACTAGAGTTGTGTCTCCTACATTGTGTACATCAATAGAAACACACAGCCCCAGGAGCCTAGGGTGGCAAGGGGCTCCCTTCTCTAAACAGACTGGCACCAGACTGCACTGTCCACTGTTAAATAGTTTGTTTTCCAGGTTGAAAAAAAACAAAAAGTCTATCTAGTTCAACCAATAGAAAATAAAACTCTGTTAACGCTTTCCTATGAAGACCAGAAGTTCAAGGAAACAGTACAGAGAGCAGGGAAGCTGTAAACAGCAAGTGCTAGGGTAAGAATTTTATAGTAGAACTCCACACAGAAGGGGAAGCTCTGCTTGTCTGCCTCCTCCCCTCCTTCGGTGCTGCAACCGGCCCATTGAGAAAGCACAGAGCGATTTACCACCACCCTTATCCAAGATGGCAGCACCAGCACTCGAGAGCTGATTCAAGAATCAACTTGGGTGAGGACACTGCGGGATCCCTGAACAGGTAAGTGCCCTAATAGTAAAAGTTAGTAGCTACAGTATTTGTATTTGTGTGTGTAAACTAAAAATTGCTGAGGGTTGATATACTACTTTAACACTTCAGCCCCCGAAGGATTTGCCCCCTTAATGACCAGCCCATTTTTTGCGATTCGGCACTGCAACGTTTTAACTGTCAATTACGCGGTTGTGTGATATTGTACCCAAACAGAATTTATGTCCTTTTTTTCCCCGTAAATAGAGCTTTCTTTTGGTGGTATTTGATCACTTCTGTAGTTTTTATTTTTTGCGCTATAAATAAAAAAATTGTGACAATTTTGAAAAAAACACAATATTTTGTACTTTTTGCTATAATAAATATCCAAAAAATGAATTTCTTCATCAGTTTAGGCAGGTGTGTATTCTTCTACATATTTTTGGTAAAAAACATTGCAATACGCGTATATTGATTGCTTTGCGCAAAAGTTATAGCGTCTATAAAATAGGGGATAGATTTATAGCATTTCTGTTATAATTTTTTTTTTGTACTAGTAATGGCAGTGTTCCACGATTTCTATTGGGACTGCAACATTGCAACGGACACATCAGACACTTTTGACACTTTTTGGGGACCAGTGACATTTATACAGCAATCAGAGCTAAAAATAGCCACTGATTACTGTATAAATGGCACTGTCAGGGAAGGGGTTAACACTAGGGGGAGATCAAGGGGTTAACTGTGCTCCCTCGTGTGTGTTCTAACTGTGGGGGGGAATGTGGCTGATTAGAGGAGGAGAGAGATCATTGTCCTACTTAGTAGGAACACACGATCTCTCTCCTCTCCCCTGACAAAACTGGGATTTGTGTGTTTACATACACAGATCCTGGTTCTTTCTCTGTCACATGAGATCGCTGGTGCCCGGCGGTCATATAGGCCACCGGGCACGTGCATCGGTTCTGGGGACATGCTGCCGGCACACGCACATACTTGCTACAGCGTCTTAAAGAGATGATTTACAGCTACGACGGCTTGCGCAGGGGAGCCAACCTGCCACAGTATAACTGCGGAACTGCGGAAGTTCCATATTTTTTTTTGTATAATCTGATTTTTTATTAATTTTGCACATTTATAATTGTTACACATTTTATTAAACACTTTTCATAATCATTGCATTACAGAGGTCACGATCACAATAGTTACTTTTTTTTAGCTTTTCAATAATGTATGAAAATATGTTTGAAAAAAATGTTTTTATGTAGGTGTTAGCACTTTTGCCTTACAGCATTGGGGTTTGCAGTTCCTATTCTAATCAGAACCCTATCTGCATGGAGTTTGCATGTGCAGTGATTCTCAAACTGTGTGCCACGGCATGAGATTTGCAGGTGTGCCCTGGGAGGTTTGAAAAATATTTAAAATTACTAGCGTTTTGAATCCTTGAACATATCGAAAAATGTAATGGTAAATCTATGTTGCAAAAGTTAAAAAAAGTTACCTATATAAAAATGCAATCTCTGTCAGTCTGTCATTCTGTCATTCATTGGTTCCTTTCTTAATGAGAGACTTGTGCGAGATCTCAGGAGAACTCGATCGTTCTAATTATATTGACGATGAAATGCACACTTGTTTGTTGACTTTGGAGCCTCGCTTCAATTTGATTTGCTCTCGAAAGCAGGCACATCCTTCACATTAAGTTCAAAATTCAATATATATATATATAAAAATAAATAAGTTCTTCACAACAAAAAATGTTAAATCTTTTCAGGTGAAATTTTTGATGCGCCGCAAGACAAAAAAGTTTGAGAAACAATGTCCTAGTGTTTGTGTGGATTTGCTATGGGTATTCCAGTTTCCTCCCATACTCCATAGGCATGTAGGTAGGGTAACTGGTTCTTTTCCAAATTAGCCCTAGTGAGTATATATGCATATGAGATAGGAATTTTAGATTGTAAGCTCCTTGGGACAGGGACTGATGTGAATGTAGAGTATGTAAATCTCTGGGTAAAATGATGGAGTTACTGTATATAAGTGCAGTAAAACTTTGGTTTAAGTGTAACTTGGTTTTGCAAGACAAGCTACATTTTTTAATACACTTTGACTTTATATACAGTACAAGCGATAATTTGATATACAAGTAACTTCATCACACAACTGAGTATAAAACAGAACAGAGGCACCTCTAAGTGTAGCAATATGGTTACATTCAATGAAGGTACAACATTTAGCAACTCACATAGTTGATGATTAAAACAGGTACATCTAAGCCCTTGTACACACGGTCGGACATTCTGATAACCAAATCCGTTGGATTTTGTCCGACGGATTTTGTCCGAAACTGTTGCATACACACGGTCGGACAAAGTTGTCAGAAAATCCGATCGTTCAGAACATGATGACGTTATTTCATTACGATGGGACTACGTTCAGGCTAGTAGCCAATAGCTTTGGTCTAGGAATTTGATCTGAGCATGCATGGCACTTTGTCCGATCGGAATTCTCTACACATGATCGGACAAAGTCCGATCGGATTATGTTGTCGGAAAATTTTATAGCCCAGCTGAAAAACTTGGTCTGTCGGATACTCCGACGGAAACAGTCCGATGGAGCCCACACACTGTCGGACTATCCGACAACACGGCCCTATCGGACATTGTCCATCGGAATGTCCGACCGTGTGTACAGGGGCTAAGTATGCAGGCATCCTAGGTAAAGCTGTCCACATAGACCATCCTCTGCAATGCTATCTACATAATCTTCCACACTGCACTCCACAAGAGCTTCAAGCCTCGCTTTCTGATTGCTCTACTGCAGGGTAGTCTTTCCGGTCACAATTGCAGACTGACAGTGGTGAGAGCCGGCGGTGCAGAGGATGGTCTATGTGGACAGCTTTACCCCGTATGGGTTAAGTGTGCCCTGGGGAGTGTTTGTAACGGAGGGGGCGTGGCTACGTGTGGCATGTCACTGATCTCTGCTCCTGATCACAGGGAGCAGAGATCAATGATACTGTCACTAAGCAGAACGGGGAGATGCTTGTTTACATTAGCATCTCCCCGTTCTTCCTTCCCATGAGGCGATCGCAGGTATCCCCGTGGTGATCGAGTCCGCGGGTCCCCGCAACCTGACTCACAGAGCTTGCCGCCGGCGCGTGCACCCACGCGCCAGCCTCTTAGAGGGCCATGTACAGATACATTAGTTTGCCTGTAGGAGCCCTTCTGCCGACGTATATCGGCATGAGGCAGTCGGCAAGCGGTTAATCATCAACCATGTGAGTTGCTAAATGTTGTACCTTCATTAAATGTAACCATATTGCTACACTTAGAGGCGCCTCTCTTCTCTTTTATACTCTGTAGCTCCTGCTGAATTTTGCTTCTAATCCCCTTTGTGGAGGCTTCCATTTGTGGATGGACATTTTATGGTTACACAACCTATCACATTGCTATAATCTTTTTATATGGACTATAAACTGAAGGACTTATGAATAAATGGTTGTGGAACGAATCATCTGAGTTTCGATTATTTCTGGGGAAATTCTCTTTGATATACAAGTGCTTTGGATTACAAGTATGTTTCTGGAACGAATCATGCTCGCAGTCCAAGGTTTTACTAATAAATTATGTAAAGTTTGTAATCATTTATGTACACGGGGATAGCCATATTCGCCTTAGTTAAGTAGATGAACTGATTAATCCTGAGTGCAGGGCTGATTAAAAAGTAAACTGAAAAGTCATCTAAACAAATATTCAGTATGTATCTTTTATGACCTCTTCTGCCAACTGTAGATTCGTGGACAAAAAAACCAAGCACACACAAAAAAATTTACTTTGTTAATTCTACTTGACCGCTTTTTATTTTGATAGCAGAGGGTTCCTGCATCTCTCTTGGTCTAAAGTAAGTGACAGCTGCTGAACTCCCAGCTGGAGAGTGAAATATGCCATTTGGACGTCACATATGCCCCACCCTCTTCTTTCTCTGTAAGAATTGGCACAAAATGCGTTACGGTGTCCTGTGAAGACAATGAATTTTCTTTGTCCTTATTATTCCTTTATCTCTCTGCTGGAAGATGCACCTAGCGGCATCACCTTATAGCATTCTGCCTGGCACGTCTCTGCTATGTAGCCACATGCACATTGCCATCTGGCTCTGCTCTTTGGCACTCCCTTCACACTGACACAGCTGAGCAGCAGATGTGCCATATAGACTGCACTCCAATGAGCTATATTCAGCCTCTACCAGCAGGGCTCGGCTGGGAGTATGTTTAAACCTCAGCTCACTGTTGGAACTGTTACACTTAGCTGCTTTTTAAACAACGGTTGTCATGATTTGTTTACTGATGCTGGTCAGAGACAGCTTGAATTTTTTAGGGCAAATGCAGAGCCCATTTGAGGATTTTTATAAAGTTGTTTGCATTTCTAATACTGACAGGTAAATACAACTGATTTTGAACTGCAAAACTGATTTATTAGGCAAATTAGGTTCAACATTGGACGACATATATTGAAAAACATGTTATCTTTTCAACTTCTTCAACCTCCTATTTAGCAAAATAATTTGTGGCAGTTGAGTGTCTATTTTCCCAATCCTGGGTAGCCACCTGAGGCAGGTTTAAAAAGGTATATGACAGATCTATCACCTTTAAGCCCTCATTCACACTGAACATGGCTTTGAAATCGAGTTCAAAGCTGCATTTCAGTCTGACTTTGTGACCGACTTGAAAGACATCTGTGCGGGTTCATGCACCGATGTCTTTTGAAATTGACCCCGAAGTCGTCAAAAGTAGTGCAAGAACTACTTTTGGAAATCTGTGTGGTGCCACAAAGTCAACGTCACACTGATTGGAACGCTCCTATTGCTGGCAATAGGCTCAGATTTGACATGCAATTTGACCTATAAAATTGCGCTGGGTTCACACTGAAATGTGATTTTGAAATCGTTTGAGTTCAGCTGAACTTGCACAATTTCAAACTCACATTTTAGTGTGAGTTCGGGGGTGACTTGAAAGAGATCTGTGTGTGTTCATGCACAGATGTCTATTGAAGTCACCAAAAGTAGTGCATGAACTATTTTTGGAAATCAGTGCAGCACCGCAAAGTTGGCGTTGCACTGATTGGGTCAGTGCTGTTGCCGGCAATAGGCTGCGATTTGGCATGAGATTTGACATGATATTTGCATGAGTACTGGTGGCACTGGGTACTGCAGTTCATTGAGGGAACCATGAATACCAACATGTACTGTGACATACTGAAGCAAAGCTTGATCCACTCCCTTCGGAAACTGGGCCACAGGTCAGTATTCCAACATGATAACAACCCCAAACACATCTCCAAGACAACCACTGCCTTGCTAAAGAATCTGAGGGTAAAGGTGATGAACTGGCCAAGCATGTCTCCAGACCTAAACCCTATTGAGAATCTGTGGGGCGTCCTCAAATGGAAGGCGGAGGAGCGCAAGGTCTCTAACATCCACCAGCTCGTGATGGCCTCATGGAGGAGTGGAAGAGGACTCCGGTGGCAACCTGTGGAGCTCTGGTGAACTCCATGCCCAAGAGAGTTAAGGCAGTGCTGGGAAATTATGGTGGCCACACAAAATATTGACACTTTGAGCCCAATTTGGACATTTTCACTTAGGGGTGTACTCACTCTTGTTGCCAGCGGTATAGACATTAATGGCTGTGTTGAGTTATTTTGAGGGAATAGCAAATTTACACTGTTATACAAGCTGTACACTCACTACTTTACATTGTTGCAAAGTGTCATTTCTTCAGTGTTGTCACATGAAAAGATATAATATATATAATGTATATTATTCCGCAGATATAGAAAGTCTTAATTTTTGATATTTAGATGACCTCTCTGCTTCATGCTGATATTTTTACTGGATGAAAGTTCATTAGAATAGATTCAATTTATATAGAATTGTTTAGAGTCCTTGAAATGCATATAAATCACAGAGATAAGATAAGAACATCTTATATAGGTGGTTTAGAAAAAAATATGTGTAATATGGGAAAGTTATGCACAGTACATTAATTAAGTTTGACAGGGTCAAACAAAGGTCTGCTTGAGCCCTCATTAAAACTGTTAAAATACATTGAATGGGATAACACTGGTGTATGTATATGTATATTTGCTAATTTTCATAATCCGTGGGTGCTAAAATTACTACCCAAATTTTTTCCATTTACTTAATTATCAATGTATTTATTTGTATTTAGAAATGGGCTGTGTATACCATCCTCCCAAAGAGTTCCATTGGGGATTGAGTCACACCTATCTTGATTCTAGACACATATCCTTAACTCAAAATTCAATATTTACCTTC
Organism: Lithobates pipiens; assembly: GCF_037356315.1. Lineage (NCBI taxonomy): Eukaryota > Metazoa > Chordata > Amphibia > Anura > Ranidae > Lithobates > Lithobates pipiens. The sequence goes on along the minus strand of NW_027507903.1, from coordinate 533,825,683 downwards.
TGTATTGCAGCCATAAATTTGGTTTAAACATTTAGGTAATTTCTGCTATTGTGGTGAAACATGTGGTCCATTAAACAGACAGTTGACAAGTGAACTCCTCTCATAGGTTTAGTTTGGGTTCCTCAAATTGCATCTATAAAATAACCAGTATTTAAATTTAATCTCAATTCCTCATTTATACTCAATGATAATAATAATAATATTGTAAAAACAATCACTCAATAATAGTGAGAGTGATGTTATAACAACAACAACTACAATGATGCTACTACTATTGATAAACAGAGTAACATTTCTCTGTATAACTACCCTACCTTTGCACAGGTATATATTAATACATACCTATCGTAGAGAGAAGGAAAGGTGAAGGTAATGCTAGTTGTGGATATTTCGAGGTTGCCTACCCCTGCCCTACGCCATTCATCCCACTTCCTGTGAGCTCAGTTACCAGTTCGCAAACTCCATGGTACGCCTTGTTGCCCAGTTAGCAATCCCCATATCCTGCCTTGTTGCTAGGACATGAAAATTATTTGCACTCCTGTAATGCTGGGAGTGAGCATCTGATGTTTTTTTTTTATTATTGATTGAGGACTGAACTGAAGAAATTAGAACTAGTTGGGTTTGTCTTATTGGTTATTAACTGGCACACATGAGCATGTTCACATCTAGTATCTATAGCAACTAATTAGGAGTACAGGATAATGACGTTTGGTAGGTTGCTATGGATTGTCACACTTTTCACAAAGAACTTTGCTTTTTATTTAACAAGCTCATTAGTCTTAATATGGGAAAATTCTTTTTACCTAAAACAAAGTAGTTTCCTCCTTTTATCTCTGTATGTCTGAAGGAACCGACAGACACTAATTGCAGAAAATAAACAGTCATTGTACAAACATGCACGTTCACAATGAGCAAGGCTCAAATCAAGCAAGTTCAATGACTATAACCAGTCAGACTGGGTGAACATTCTCCTTCGTCAGCGGCATTTCTCTTTTTAGACACCCAGATATATTTTGGATTTGGAGTGTGGGATGGATGTAGTGTTTTGCTCAGCTAGTAAATGAATACTAAGGGATGGGACTGGATAGAGCATCTGTAGCTGACAGCTGTACATTCAGTTGCATACTCCTCACATGTAAGGAATATTTAAAATAGACGGACTATAGTTTTCAGTTAAACAAATAACTTGTATCTCTATAAGCTAGTGGGTCAACTGTTTTTTTGGGGGGATTTGAAACATAATTTAGATTTTTAACTGATACCAGGGTTCAACTGTCCTTTTGGGAGACTAGTTCCGCTCTTCCTATACAGAGTTAGTGATGACCTGTGTATTACAGCCTGCACACAGTACTCATCTGGACATTCCTTTACATTTTTCTGTTATATTGCAAAGATTACCGATTCTAAACAATAAATTGGGGAGGTCTGCATATGTATACTTAAATAGTGCATAAGCAGGACCAGATTATCTGCAGGGATCCCCTCTTTTTTCAAATAATTTATTTTTTATTTATTTCTCCTAACCTGGCTTACAATATTGAGACAGTGTCTAAATATGATTACATGCAATAACTGTTTCTACTGATGGGGACACATAGGAAAATGAACCCTCTTTGTCTTGATGGCCTACAGGTAGAGTCCTGCTGTATTTAAAGCAGATGTTGCACTCCCTGCAAATGTAACCTAAACGCTGTATAAAGAATCTGTAGTAGAGAAAAGACTTTACATTTTTTAATGTAAAGTGCCCTTTATGGGTAAATCCTGCCCAGTATATACAGTAGATATTCCCCAGAGCTGAGCCATAACATAGATATTTTCTGTGTTTTCAGGGCCTTGAGAAGGTACTGAGTGGCTCATTTTCTTAAAATAGTCAAAAAATATTGGACATACTCAGGAATGGCAGAGCTAAATATTTGTTGACACCTTGTATGATAGTATGAAATAGTTTGTTAAAAAAAAAAAAAAAAGCAAAAAAGAGCATCTCTCGAAATCACAAAATACGGCCAATTAACAGGTTTGACTATTTCTCCTAATGGGAAACTCCATACAATTATAATATGGGAGTGGCATCGCATGACTCCGTCCAGTCACAGAGCCGAAGTCCAGCATTCGGCATCTATAGAGGCCAAATGCAGGACTCAGCCTGCCCCCTGGCGCTCGCATCATTGGATTTGATTGACAGCAGTGGGAGCCAATGGCTGAGCTTTTATCAATCTATCCAGTCAAGAACAGAGAACCCCGGGCAGAGAGACAGCCTGTCCTTGCCGGGTCAAGTTCAAAGGTTCAGGTAAATAAAACGGGGGAGGCGGTCACTGACAGGTGTTTTTCACGTTAATACATAGGATGCATTAAGGTGAAAAAAACACGAAGGTTTAGAACCCCTTTAACTAATTGGAGCAGTGGAAGGAGTATATCGCTGCACATATAAAGCTACACTGTGGCTCCACCTGTAGATCTTCTTTATATAGTTAAATAAATATTTTTATCGTCACTACCTTCATGTGCAAATGATTCAACAATGTGCCAAAGCCAAATGGCAAACAAAGAAAGTCAGTCAATAAACAAAATAAAAAAAAATTTGGTACCCTTGAGACGAGTCCTTCAATTCACTCACTCATTCATTCATTCATCTGGATTCACCCACCTAAGCGGTGTTCCTTGTTTTTCCCCCTTGCTCTTTATTACATGCCCTTTATGTCATGTGTTCGTGAGTATAACATACTGTATGTTGCTTTTTTTTCTCAATACATTTTATTAAGGCAATGCGCTAGGTCCGTGAGCCCTCTCTTTTTTTGTTGTTTTTCAGTACATATAAAGATACCTATTGTCCTGAAGTGGCACCCAGGCATATTGGTGCTGATGAAGAGTTGATACAAATTAGCCTCAAAGCATATCACTTGAGCAGAGGATTTTTTTTGGAATCCTTCACGAGCTAAAACATTGATATATGTACATTTGCGTTTTTAGCTGTATGCCTGGAGTTCTTGTACAAAGGGTTTTATTGAACATACAGATCAACAGAATAATAACAGTGAACAAAAAATGAAATACAAAAAAAAATGAATAATAAGGAATATTTATAATGTGGAGAGGGGGGAGAGGGAAGAGGAGAGAGAAGGTTAAGGTGGGGTTGTTTTTTTTTTTTTTTTTTTTTTTTTTTGTGGGTGTGTTTGGGGGTATGTTGATGTTAATAAATATGGAATATATTGAGTATGGTTTATGTATATTGGTGTAAATGAACTAGTATGTATTATGATTGAATTTTTCTAAAATAATAATAAAAAGAAGATTTGAAACAAAAAAAAATGAAAAACAAACAGTGTTGGACACATCATGTATACATATTCACAAAAATTTCAGGTGTCAAATATATTAGTCCGAGACACAAGGGTTTGCACAAGTTCCTGAAAATTCAGGGGCGATCTTATGAGGTCCACAAATCCTGATGGTGTGGTAGCACGCTAGATTTCACTTGTGTGTAAGTGATTTTGCAGAGCGTTATATGGCACAAGTGTCAAGAGATAATGGAAAACATAGCATTTTAAAAAAGGAAAACTGAGAAAAAAAATAAAGAAATTATTGAGCATACTTAAAGAAAGGCAGTATATACCCGTAAACCTTTTCTCACCATGTGTCCAATCTCAGCAGGACCTAGCCTGTGGGCCAGAGAGACATAGAAATGAGAAAGTAGAAAGAAAACGTGAGAAGGAGGAGGACCAGATGAAGAATGGGATAGGTGTGTAGGATAGAGAAAGAGGGGAAGAAGCAGAAGAAAAAAGAAAGAGGAGTGAGAGACAAGGGGGAGTCCACGGGGTGGTATGCCTGGAGTTCAAACGAGAGAGCAACTAATGTGCAGTCCAACACTTACAAACTTGAAATGGGTAAAAAGAAGACTGCAGCAAAGCTGGAGTTATTACATTGAGTTAAACGAGATTAATTGTTTCATTTGAAACATGAAATGTGATTGATTGCTTTCACAACAGCTCAACTTTTCTCCATTTTTTTTTATAAATCATCTTTTAAGTATGTAAGCAGCTCAGCTTTATCATGCTGACAGACGGTAGCAGCACATCAACCAAAACTGAGAGCTGCAAAATCAAAAGCAACAGCAGCATTTCTATCATCAGAGGCTAAGTTGTGGCTGTAGACAATGGAAAGCTCACTTTGCATCATGGGAGATGAGCAATTTTTTACTGCTGGTCTGGGCCTACTCAGCTGTGGCATGCTGAATTGGAAAACACAGGCATAAAATTGAAAGTGCCTATCCATTCCAAATTATTATTTTTTTGTGTTACATTTTAATGCTTTCCGGGGCCTTCACTTCCTATTCTGCTGACAATGGTTTGGGCCCATTCACAATTGTGTGAAAAATTGTATTTTTGTGCACTGGAAATCCACCAGTCTTTGTAAGGGCAAAAAGAAAACAATTGTTTTCTATGTTCCCTGTTCACATTAGGCGAAGAGATGTTACCAGCACATCCACCAAGGACTTCTTAACAAGGGTATAAAGCTTGATTCTCGGTCACATGGTACACATAACCCAGATAGTAAGATTAACTTGCCACAATTTTGTGGCAGTGTTGAATTGTAAGTCTGTTAAAGAGGAAGTAAACCCTGATGAGTTTACTTCCTCTTTCATTACCTGCAAAGGTAAAGCATAATGGACTACTATACATCGCATAGTAGTCCATTATGTGTCACTTACCTGACACAGGAGCTAGCGAAGTCACCACTGTCCCCTCTAGTCCACCGTATCCATCTTCTTGGTGGGTCTCGCAGCTCCGCCGCTGTCATTCGGCGAAGCCACGATGAAGTCACTCCGCGCATGCGCACGGGAGCCGCCACTCGCGTCATATAGCCGTTGACCGCGGTTCACTCAGTCCGCCTGTGCGCCGATGTCTACGGCGCATGCGGCGTAGACAGCGGTGCCTGTCTTTCGGCAAATATCTCTTAAACCGTGTAGGTTTAGGAGATATTTCTTGGACCTACAGGTAAGCCTTAATCTAGGCTTACCTGTAGGTCAAAGTGTGTTGTAAGGGTTTACAACCACTTTAACTTGCTGGACATTTTCACTGGCAAGTTGTACAATTGCAGAGCACTTGAAGCACAAGTTTAGTGTTGACAATGTGTGTAAAAATTTGTGTTAAAAGTCTCTCTAGCAAGAGCAAAATGGAAATGGTGAGTCTGCAGCAAGACCTCTGCAAGCCTACAGCATGACAATTCAGCCACAGTGACCCCTGTGGTGGGATGACTATCAAACAACATAACTAAACCAGAACTTGAAGCAGACTTACAGAATGTTTGCAAAGTTGATCTGGAGTCATGCAATTCAGATTTGCTGCAATTGTGCAACAAATGTGTGGAGCCTGGCAAGTCTAGCAATAGCTTAGCAAGTCATTTTCAAACTTGCAGCACAATTGCTTGCTACCTGGGAGGGCAACGTTTTGGAACCACACAGGGCCCCTTCATTAGGCAGGTGTGTTTGGATCTGTTCACAGTAGAATGCAGCATGACTGCAGTTTTCTGCTCTGCAGCTCTATGTCGCACCCTGTGTTTTTATAACCTAGTTATTACATTGTAAAAGTAGCAGTGACATCATCACTGTGCAGAAAATAGCCTGTACAGAAAGCAGTGCTGTAGGAGGGATCAAATAGGCTCCACCCACCACAGGAAACTACAAAAGGAGGCAGATACAAGACCAGTCACCCTGCACAAGAAGAAAAGGCAGCAGTGACTGATCTTTTTTACAGGAAGCTCCCAAAGGCAACATTTCATACTTAATTATTGCACAGATCTTGAATACAACTACAAAGCACCCCAATATTCAATTATGATTACACATGGCTCTTGTATTTAGACAATATATGCTTATCCTTGAGTTCAGCTTTAATAAAGTATTTGAAGGCACTTCTTTTTCCATTTGCCCCTGCCAATGCGAGGTGGGCGCCTGAATGTGGTATTCTGCCAATCCAAACAACTTGTAAAGTAGGACATGTTAACAGAGGAAAGCATAGAGGACCAAGGAGGACCATGAAATGGTGTGAATATGAGAATTACTAGAGTTGGGCAGAGCTAGAAGTTTGATTATACATTGTAAGTTCACTGCATGAGACCCAACGAGAAACAATAAAACAATATTTTTTTTTCACATAAATAGTTGTAGCTTTTCTAAAATTCTAATTGGGTTATGTTATATGGCTCCGTCTCAGACAGAAATAGCACTTAGAGGAATTCTGCTTTAGGTAACCAAGTAATTTCACACTTTACTCTTTAATGTTTATAGCACAATGCTTGGCCAGAGAACAATATGCCTAAGTGTTTATACCTGGCTCACAGTGGCTTGTGCTTCAATACATTTTTATTGAGAAAGATTTTACAGCATGAATGGATTTTACGTTTGTTGCTTTGACAAACGAGCTGCCGAGAAGGGACTTGTCACCTTGCATGCAAGCTCACTGGTCAGCACTACAGATTATTAGGGCTTGTAAACACGGAGCCTGCATGAGTGAATAAAAAGCAAATGAAGCTTATGTTGCGAAAGCTTATATAGCTCATGTCTTAAATCACAGATGCCAGGTTAAATGCTGCCCTGGGTAGGGTGTGGTGCCCTAGGGAGGAATGCAGATGAAGTGGAATTGCAGCATCAGACATTGGTGGACTGTGAAGTCTGTGTATACTTTAGAAATGATCTTCATGGCACAAGTGTGTACAGAAACTTCAGGTGCCCAAGACTTTATCTATGATCTTTAGCTAACACTTGAAAGTGAATTTAGCTTAAAACTCATCCATAGAAGGTGCCCCACCAAACAGAATGAAAAACAAGGCATATATCTTAAATTGAATTGTCACATTGCAGTTGTTTCACTAACCTAAGCTAGCATGCACGTGATGAACCAGCAAAATTGTATCCATGGGCAGTCCTACTCATACAACTCCATCCAACATCCTTTGATCAGAGCATAAATTCTCAGTCGAACGGTGATTGCAGCCAATCAGGTGCATCTTCTGTTCTGACTTAGGATGTGGACACAGTAGCTGGCAATAGAAGACTCATCCATCCAAGCTGTTTAGCAAGGAGGGGGAAGTAGATGAAGTTATCTTGTTGAGCCAGGGTGTCTGAAAAAGAGAAATCTAAGGCTGGCCCATGATGGAGTGAATTTTGCTAGATCCCCCATCAACACAGATAGAGTTGACAGGGAAATCCTTCCTGCTGAGCCATTGTATTCTCCAAGAGGAGGGGTGGGGGAAGCCATCCCTGCCAGAATAAGACAGTGAATATTGCTAGGGGCTATAACAGTCGTAATAATAACGCAAAATCTGGCAAACTGGTTGTACCCAAGTTGATCGATTGATCAAGTAGGGTGCATTCAGCCTGCCCATACATGGTTCAAATCTTGTTTGGTTCTTGGCTGGTTCGAACGGTCTATGGCTGGCTTAAGAATGTATGGCCAGCCTTAGCCAGACTGTGAATGTAGCTCATGTGATGGAGCCCTACAGAAAAATCATTAATGGGGCCCCAGTCTTTCTAATCCCAGTCACATAGGCAATTCCTTTAGAACACTAAGTGCTTTCATAGCAATCATGTAGAGGTTCCTAAATAATCAATTTTTAATTGGTACCTGTATTAATCTCTGTTCACCTTTTGGCTAAAGTTACAACCCTGAATAGGGATACTTTTAAAGTAGATCCAAATCAGATAAAAGTCTATTTTAACATACACACATATGGGAAGTCAGAAAGACTTCCAACCGCATCCAAGACCATATTGTTTTTTTGTACTCTGCGATCATGATAATAAGCATGTGCAACATTATTGGTCATCATATTGGTTAAACAACATAACTATCCAATCATAAGTTAATATTCTCCTAGTAACATAAACACTCATGCCCTGGCAACATGAATTGAAAGAATTTCCATAGTCTCAATGTCTCTGGAAACCCCCCCCCCCTAATAGACATACCCTCAAGTCATAAGACCTGGGCGGTCGTAAGATGATGAGTAATATTTCTACTTTTAAAACATGCTTACCCAGACACAAAGCTCTATTAAAATTATATAAACACATCTTTAAAATGGTGGTTACATCTCTGAAATGGCTGACACTGTTACAACCCAAATAGCAAGGATAAATTGCCACAAATTTGTGGCAGTGTGGAATTGTAAGTCTTATTAACTTGCTGTAGACTTGCAGAGCATTTTAAGCACAAGTTCTAGTTGACACTTTTCCAATTTGTAGCAAATTTGCTTGGCAAGCCTCTAGCAAGAGCAAAGTTGCAATGGTGAGTCTACGGCAAGAGCGCTACAAGACTACAGTAGGAAAATTCAGTCACAGTGACCCCTGTGGTGGGATGACTATGGCACAACATAACTGAACCAGAACTTGCAGCAGATTTGCAAAGAAAGTCATGCAATGCAGACTTGCTACAATTGTGCAATAAACTTGTGAAGCTTGGTAAGTCTAGCAATGGCTTAGTAAGTCAATTTCAAACTTGCAGCACAATTGCAGAAAGGAATGAGACTTTTATCTGCTGGCTGAGTCAGGGAGATGACTGCAATGTGGTAATTGAAGACCATGGGGTGAGTCTTTTTGACATCTAATTACCTTGTACTGATGCACAACTGCCAATTGCCAGTGCAGGTTTCAGAGCAGTACACGGTCACATGTCCCGTGTCTCAGACCATTTATCACCATTCCATCCTCCTTCTGGACGCTCCACTCCGAGCATTGGCTGGAACCTGATAAATATTCAGGCTGGTTGTTTTTAATCTCCCACCCTAAGTTGTGGAAGCTTCTTCCAGAAGTAGAGGCAAGCAATCAAACTCCCAGCTTGTTAAACCCCTGAGCAGACCAGGCCAAAGAACTACTGCTTCCTTGATTAGAAAAGAAGAAGAAGCCAACAACTAGATTTACCTAGCATCCTACACTAACAAGGTGATACAAGATTTCTCAAAATGATGAGGAAGTAACATGGAAAGAGAGATGGAGATAAAGCACAATGAAAAGAGATACAGAAAAATGTAAATGTTTATAAGGGACACTTTATATCCAAAAGGTTTAAGGGTGGATACTGATATCAATTGTTTTATTGATAATTCTTAATATAATCAGTTTTTAGAATCTTTGATATGTTTCTTATTATTTTAAACATAATATTTGCATATTGTGGTATGGGGAGATAATATTCATTTGGTAGGTGCTTTTTCAATGAGTTACGCCAGTCCAAAACTGTATTTTAGGGCTTGGCGGCCCACTTACTTTTAAATAAAACGGAACATTCACATTCGCATCGGTTGCCCACACAGCAGTTCTTCCACATCGATATAAACAAAAATACCGAGCCACCTGGCTCCCTTGTTGGCAGCATCGCTGCTCTTCTTACCAGTCCCTTTGACTGTATTTTCTAGCTCTCCTGGATCACCTAACTCCCCTGGAATAGGAGTCGACCTGACTCATTGAATGAGGCCTCCTGTTTCCTGGCTGCTTGCTGGGGCTCCTCTGATCCCTGGATGAGACCCCTGTCTCTTGGCTCCTGGCTGGGGCTCCTCTGCCCCCTGAGTGAGACCCTCTGTCTGCCCTGAACCTTGGGAGAGACCTCCTGTCTCCCACACTGGAAGTGTCTCCAAACTGGGAGCTCTGAGCTATCTTCATATCTGAGTATATAAGGACCCTGCACACCTGTGTCCTCAGACAGACTGCAGACACCTAGTAAAATCCAGACACAGGATTAAAAGTCCCGATCCAGAACTACAGAATCCAGAGAAAACTAAAAACATAGCTTTCTCTATTCAGAAGTGATAGTTCAGAACCTTGCAATAACCCTTAATGCAAATCCTGTGTCATATTCTCCACCATTTACACATTGACAGGGTCTTGCAAACATTATATGCAAACATTTTACATGCTTATTCATGGATATATGCAATTTATTAGGTAAGGTGTCTATAAATAGGTTAACTATACAAGAAAACGATTTGAATGTAGACCAATTTCCACCCTGTCAGCTCTTGAGAGGCCTATGCTGGCACTGAACAGGATTGATGTCAGTACATTCTTGGTCTCCATCGATAGTAACCCAGAAGGTAGAACAGAATTTAATTAACAAGAAAAGCTTTCTCCTACTTGGTATTTCAGTGCCAGATATTGGTGCTACTTAAATAACTTCTCATGCCATTGTATTCAATTTATTGTTGTTAAATAAATGTGGAGTCAAACTAGGAGAGCGTTTGTCTCATGAGATCACTTACAGAATATTGAAAGATTTTGACAACTGGAGATGATCAAACCAAGATACAAGCAAGCTCTTTCAGACCTTACGTATTAGAGGTTACTTTCTGTCTGGTAAGTATGTTGAATTGCTTTCATGGAGGAGAAGGAGACACACATGTAGCTTGCGGGAGAAGTTTGTTCTGTTTCCTGAATTTTTTTTATCCCATTGCTTTGTTTATGTGTATGGGACACGTTTCCCACTGCAGCACATAATAATGTTGTTTTAGATATATTTTGACACATTTGTTTTTTTTGTTTTTTTCACAAATGATTTTATAATTTAGTATACATGATATATATGACTTTTATATATTTGAACACTTTTTTTATATATATAAGAAGATATTGTTAAACAAAAATACAAAAACACTAAACGTGAAAATAATACAAGGGGAAGTGAGGAGGAGAGCTTTCAGTATGTGATAATCATTCATTTCACAGATCACTGAACGAGACACACACTAAACCTGTCCCATTTAGATATTAAGTAACACCAATGGCTGCCAACGGTGAGTCAGCACACTGATTCAATACCCTGCAGTGATTCTCAGAAATTTGATCTAGACTATATTATTAGTCTAAAGAAAACTTCAGGTGTATAAAGGTTATTGATGCAGGGAGCCCTTATATGAAAGGATACGGCTTCTCAGGAAACTGGAACCGGGCAGCTATTCATTATGGTGATTTATTCCTATTTGATTTTCCTTTCATCAGAATTTTTCGAAGTTTTGAAAAAGGGAAAGGCAGTTGTATTCCACCATGTCCTACCTTGTATTTATTGGTTTTGAAATGAAGTTTCAATAAGGTTCTTATTTTGAACAAAAAATATATATATTGTTGCCAACCCATGAAATGTCGCTGGACATCATTCCGGGGTAGGTTCGTGTAATGGCCATATTATGGACATAGTCTTACAAAGTTCCACACAGCAATATCATTTACATACTTACAAACAAAAAAAGTTTGTATACCAGCTTGATATACATCAAGCACATAGGTTCATAAGATACTTTTGCTCATTAAATTCATCAGTGCAGTTTAGAATTCTGAAATGAAGTAAATCGAAATGTTATAATTTGTCATAACATTTTCAGAGTTTTAACATGTAGTAAATCTTATAATCAAATTTACTAAAAACATAAGTACATAAGAAATAAAAAATAAAAAAAATCTCCCATGCACTCACTGGAGATCGCAAACTGCTAGAGTTTAGCTAGCCCCTGCCAATTCCCCCTTTTCATGTGATTTCTAGATGGAGGGTTTGATGCCACCCTTGTTCTTAGGTCAGCCATAGACAGTTTTGAATCAAGTGTGGGAAGGCTGAATGTATAAAGTGTGTGGATGGATCTGGGTGGGCTAATGTTCACTGAGTCCATGTACAATGCACAGATGTACATGCTCTAAGCATTAGGTTGTGGTGCACTGCATTGGCAAAAATTGTATAGGTGCAATTTTCCAGACATTGAGATGCCTTGAGGGCCTATTCAAAATGATGGACCTGGTTCAGTGGCCTGATTATCTAGAGAAGCCATTCTCAACTAGGGTTCCATGGAATCCTGGGGTTCCTCCAAAGGTTGCTAGGGGTTCCCCGAGCTGTGACTGACTGCCCTAAAATATTTGATAGTGCCTTCAGTTTCCGGGGCCAACACCATTTGGCAGAGCCAGTGGCTTGCCACCAATGATCTTTTCAGGTGTCTATAAGGGTGGCATTCTGACCATCACTATAAGTGGGACATTCTTATTCTTCCTACCGACCACCAATATTAGGAGAATATTTCCACTGACCCACCAATGAATTGATTTTAGCAGGAGTTCCTGGAGACCTGAATATTATTTCAAGGGTTCCTAAAAAGTCTGAGAAAGGCTGATGTAGATGCTAAGGATCAGGGACCTTCTGAAGACTAGGTTAATGGCAGGAATTTCAAAATGGGACATGCTGGTGAACAAAATAAGAATGGACAGTAGGCCTAAAATGCAGTCAATTTGTGTTTCCTATGTTTATTTAGATGTCTTGTTTTCATGTTTGATTGGATTGTATTTGCATCCTGTTTTATTGCTTAATATTCCATAAATGTAATATTATTTTTTTTTTTTTTTTACACATACAGAGACCATTCCTTTAACTAGCCAAGAACAGAGCTGGAGTTACTGGGAGTCCTTAAATGTTTCATGGAACTGTTTAGCAGAGTATTATTTGCTGTTATTTGTTACAAGCAACACCACTATATAATAAAAGCAACTGAACATCTGCCATGTATATTTCACTATTCCCATGAATTATGTATTTTCTTAATAAAGAGGTAATTGTATTCCACCATTTTTTGGTTTTAAAATTGAGTTTCAATAAGATTCTTATTTTGAATGAAAAATACATATTGTTGTCAACCCATAAAATGTTGATGAACATCATTCCGGGGTAGGTTCTAGTAATGGCCATATTATGGACATAGTCTTACATAGTTCAACACAGTAATATAATTTACATACTTACAAACAAAAAAAGTTTGTATAACAGCTTGATATATGTATACACCATGTATACACCAAGCACATATCACATGGGTTCAGAAGACCTACACGGTTTAGGAGATATTTACTAAAAGACAGTGACAGCTGTCTACGGTGCATGCGCCGTAGACAGCAGCACGCAGGTGCACTATTGCCGTTAGCAGCATGCCACTGCTAATGGCGATATGCCATTAGTGGCGGCTCCCGTGCGCATGCGCGGGAGTGACATCATCGCTGCTCCGGCACTGTCAGTGGCCGGAGTAGCGATACCCGGAAGACGATGGACGCTCCAGACTACAGGGGACAGCGGTGACATTGCTGGCTCCTGTGTCAGGTAAGTGACACATAATGGGCTACTATGTGATGCATAGTAGCCCATTATGCTTTACCTTTGCAGGGAGACAAAGAGGAAGTAAACCCATCAGGGTTTACTTCCACTTTAAGGTCAGATTTTACATTTTTACAATGTCCAGCAGCCATTTCCACTGCCCATCTATGGCGTGGATCTATGGCATGTACACACCTCTCTCCGTGAGTATTCTGTCACGTGTTAAAGTTCTTCCCACCCTCCACCAAAATTATCACACTGGATCTGAGCTCACCTTTCTTCAGTGTTAAGCCTCCATTCAGTGTAGAGTAAACAGTCGGTGGTTTTACACATGTCATTATGAATTTTTCCCTACATTGGAGTTTTGTGGTGTAACAGGACCAGACTCCCCACCCCTAGACACTTAGTTGCAGGCCCGGACTGGCCATAGGGCAGACAGGGCATTTGCCCAGTGGGCCGGGGCCACCCGTGGCCTGTTGATGATCAGGCCGCTGAGCGGGAGGTAAGCGGCGGCCGCGGCCTGATCATGGGCAACACAGGCCACGGCCGCCGTTCGCCTACCGCCATACGGTCGTGCCTGTGTCATGCGGAACTGGCGGCTGCATGGGCTGTGCTGTGTGTCTCTCTCACACACAGCTCAGCCTCAGCGCCGCGCTGACAGTTCCGCTCTCCTCCTCCAGCCATGGGCGTCCGCACGGTGGGGAAAGCTGCTGCTGTCACTATTCCCCCCCTCGCTCCCCCTCCCCTTCTCACGTCGGCAGCAGGGGAAGAGAAGGCGTTCCTGTTTGGTCGTTTTCCCTCCCCATTGGCCAACAGAGAGGGCCAATCAGAAGAAACTAGAGGGGCATCATGGGAAATGTAGTCCCAGAGATACATGGCACCATTGGTCTCAGCAGGGAGCAGACTACAGTCCCCAGCATGCACTCTGCTGGGGTGAAAGAGAAAACCCAGAAACAAGCTGAGGAGTGCTTGTTACAGCTACTACAGGAGACATGGCAAATGAAACAGAGGACTGTGCTGGGGGAACTAATAGCCCCAGCACAACCAGCCACGCTGCACCGGACCACCAGAGAGTGTGACGCTGCACCGCACCACCAGAGAGAGTGACGCTGCACCGCACCACCAGAGAGAGTGAGTGACGCTGCACCGCACCACCAGAGAGAGTGACACTACACCGCACCACCAGAGAGAGTGACGCTGCACCGCACCACCAGAGAGAGTGAGTGACGCTGCACCGCACCACCAGAGAGAGTGACGCTGCACCGCACCACCAGAGAGAGTGACGCTGCACCGCACCACCAGAGAGAGTGAGTGATGCTGCACCACACCACCAGAGAGAGGGACGCTGCACCGCACCACCAGAGAGAGTGACGCTGCACCGCACCACCAGAGGGAGCGACGCTGCACCGCACCACCAGAGAGAGCGACGCTGCACCGCACCACCAGAGAGAGGGACGCTGCACCGCACCCCCAGAGAGATGGACGCTTCACCGCACCACCAGAGAGAGGGACGCTTCACCGCACCACCAGAGACAGGGACGCTGCACCGCACCACCAGAGAGAGGGACGCTGCACCGCACCTCCAGAGAGAGCGACTCTGCACCGCACCACCAGAGAGAGCCACGCTGCACTGCACTGCCAGAGAGAGCCACCCTGTACCCGCAGCGCCAGAGGGAGCCACCCTGTACCCGCAGCACCAGAGAGCAGGTCAGTGTAACTGGGCCATGGACACAATAGGAGACAGACAGTACTGGCATGGCCACAATAGGACTGGGACACTATAATATAAAGGGGACTGCCCCGTAAAAGGGCACTGTAATCATTGCAGTGCCCCTTTTTAGTGCAGTTCCCTTTATATCACAGTATCCCTGCACATTACAGTGTGGAGGACCAACACCAGCCACCCCCGCTAATGTCTACCGAACACCCACCCCCCCCCCCCCCCCCGCGGTCCCTGGAAAGGTTGGCTGCTCAATCTAAAATGCCCGGGCCTATTTTTTGTCCCAGTCCGGGCCTGCTTAGTTGTCTTTTTCACCTTGGTGCTACTGTCTTTCCTCATCCTGACTCCTGGCCAACTCATGATTCCCCCCCCCCCCTGAGATGGAAGTTTGCTGTTTTATTGGTGACTTCCCCCACCAAGCATAAACAGATAGTACTGTTGTATAACTGTAATTGTGCATTTTGTGTCCTCGCATTCACTTTGGATTAAAGTGTGTAAACGCTAACAATGAACTTGTCTTTCCAGTTGTCATTGCTCTGCTCAAAGTACTTTTGCAAGGTTTACATTGAGTGTGGGAACTGGCCTCAGGTGCCACAGCTTGTAAGGATTCATCCCACATCCACACGCACAGCAAGAAAAAGGAAAAAGCAGTACGAATGCAATGTGTTGAGCAGCTTATTTTCTTTGTTGCAAAAGGCTTCTCTTATTTGCCTCCTCATCAGGGCCGTCTTTAATATTGATTGGACCCTGGGCAAAACTTTTCTTGGCCCCCCCCCCCATGCATTTTTGCTCGCCACCTGCTCTGAGACACACGATAAATAGCAGCTAGACTCAAAATCCATTTACTGAATCAGATCAGGCAGCTATTGTGATTGGTTGCCAGAGGTTACAGTGTATCATTACCGCTCACGGATTGGTTGCTAGAGGTTACAGCACACATTACGGCTCACTGATTACTTACCAGAAGTTACAGCACCTGATTTCTGCTTGTTGATTGGTTGTTAGAGATTACTGTGGATATGACCTCAGGGGGCATGACATGCATATCAAGTCTGCCGCCTGCAGCTATTTACATAGGAATGCCGCCGCTATTTATATATGAATGGCAGTAATTTACATGTAAACACGGGATCTGCAGGTGAGTCATCTGTACACAACAATAGGGCAGAGCTGGGCAGCATTAGTAGCAACACTTCACACTGAGATATCGGGACACAGCACAGGACTAAAACCTCAAGGGACGAGGGAATTTAAACCAGGATAGTTGGCAAGTATGAGGCACCTGCTTTGGGCCCCACAACATTGACCGGGGCCAGGGCAGCTGCCCCTTTTGCCCTGCCCTAAAAATTTCCCTGCTCCTCATATACACATACAGTGCACTACAATGTACAGAGGTACATGCTCTAAGCATTAGGTTGTGGTGCACTGCTTTGGCAATGATTGTATAGGTGCAATTTTTCAGGTATTGAGATGTGTTGAGGGCCTATTCAAAATGATGGACCTGGTTCAGTGGCCTAAATACTTAGAGAAGCCATTCTCAACCAGGGTTCCATGAAATTCTGGGGTTCCTCCAGGGGTTGCTAGGGGTTCCTTGAGCTGTGACTGACGGCCCTACCATTAACCCTAGGTTCACACTAGTGTGATGCAGGAAATAGCGTGATTCCAGCACCGGTTCCCACATCGCTCCCCTCCCACAGGCAGTTCACACTGCCTTGTGCGAACCGCTGCGGGTGTCATTAATGACACCCCCAGTTTAGGTCACAGATCGCAGTGCGAACTGTGAACTCGCACAGGAATCGGATCGCATAGGTGAGAACACCCATGATTGTAATGTGGGGAAAAACAAGTCCCTGCACTTTTCTCTGTGTGAATCCAATGCGTGTTCAGCCATACAACTGTATGGCTGAACACGCATTGCTCAGATATTGAATGCGATCGGGACCTGCAGTGCGGGTTTCGAATCACATGCAATGTCTCAGATCGCGCTAGTGTGAACCCAGGCTTAATGGTGCTTTCAGTTTCCAGGTCCAACACCACTTGGCAGAGCCAGCGACCTGGCACCAATGATCTTTTCAGCTGTCTATAAGGGTGGCATTTTGACCACCACTATAAGTGGGACATTCTTCCTACTAACCACCAATATAAGGAGATTTTTCCCACTGACCTACCAATGAATTGGTTTTAGCAGGAGTTCCTGGAGACCTGAATATTATTTCAAGAGTTCCTAAAAAGTATGAGAAAGGCTGATTTAGAGGCTCAGGATCAGGGACCTTCCAGAGACTATGTTAATGGCAGGAATTTCAAAATGAGACATGCTAGTGAACAAAACAAGAATGGACAGTGAGTAGGCCTAAAATGCAGTCAATTTGTGTTTGCTATGTTTATTTAGATGTCATTTTTTTCATGTTTGATTCGATTCTATTGCATCCTGTTTTATTGTATAATATTCCATATTTGTAATATTTTTCTCACATACAGAGTTGCATGGAACTGTTTTGCATATTACTCTTTGCTCTCTACAAGTTACAAGTAACACCACTACATAATAAAAGCAATTGAGCATCTGCCATGTATATTTCACCATTCCCATGAATTATGTCTTTTCTTAACCACTTTCAGACCGGACCATTTTGCTGGTAAATGACCAGAGGTCTTTTTACACTTTGGCACTGCGCTGCTTTAACTGGTAATTGCGCGGTCATGCAATGTTGTACCCAAACAAAATTTGCGTCCTTTTCTTCCCACAAATAGAGCTTTCTTTTGATGGTATTTGATTGCCTCTGCGATTTTTATTTTTTGCGATATAAGCGTAAAAAGACCGCAAATTTTGAAAAAAAATGATATTTTCTACTTTTTGTTATTAGAAAAATCCAATAAACTCAATTTTAGTCATACATTTAGGCCAAAATGTATTCAGCCACATGTCTTTGGTAAAAAAAAAGTCAATAACTGTATATTTATTGGTTTGCGCAAAAGTTGTCACATCTACAAACTAAGGTACATTTTCTGGAATTTACGCAGCTTTTAGTTTATGACTGCCTATCTCATTTCTTGAGGTGCTAAAATGGCAGGGCAGTAGAAAACCCCCCCAAATGACCCCATTTTGGAAAGTAGACACCCTAAGGAAATTGATAAGAGGCATGTTGAGCCCATTGAATATTTTATTTTTTTGCCGCAAGCGATTGAATAATGACAAAAAAAAAAATTTTTTTTTTTTTTTACACAAAGTTGTCACTAAATGATATATTGCTCACACATGCCATGGTTATATGTGGAATTTTACCCCAAAATACATTCTGCTGCTTCTCCTGAGTACGGGGATACCACATGTGGTCGACTTTTTGGAAGCCTAGCCGCGTACGGGGCCCCGAAAGCCAAGCACCGCCTTCAGGATTTCTAAGGGCATACATATGTCATTTTACTCCTCACTACCTATCACAGTTTTGAAGGCCATAAAATGCCAAGATGGCACAAAACCCCCACAAATGACCCCATTTTAGAAAGTAGACACCCCAAGCTATTTGCTGAGAGGCATGTTGAGTCCATGGAATAATTTATATTTTGCCACAAGTTGCGGGAAAATGACAAACTTTATAAATTTTTCACAAAGTTGTCACTAAATGATATATTGCTCACACATGCCATGGGCATATGTGAAATGACACCCCAAAATAAATTCTGCTGCTTCTCCTGAGTACGGGGATACCACATATGTGGGACTTTTTGGGAGCCTAGCCGCGTACGGGGCCCCGAAAACCAAGCACCGCCTTCAGGCTTTCTAAGGGCGTAAATTTTTAATTTCACGCCTCACTACCTATTACAGTTTTGAAGGCCATAAAATGCCAAGATGGCACAAAACCCCCACAAATGACCCCATTTTAGAAAGTAGACACCCCAAGCTATTTGGTGAGAGGCATGTTGAGTCCATGGAATATTTTATATTTTGCCGCAAGTTGCGGGAAAATTACAAACTTTTTTTATTTTTATTTTTTTTTCACAAAGTTGTCACTAAATGATATATTGCTCACGCATGCCATGGGCATATGTGAAATGACACCCCAAAATAAATTCTGCTGCTTCTCCTGAGTACGGGGATACCACATATGTGGGACTTTTTGGGAGCCTAGCTGCGTACGGGGCCCCAAAAGCCAAGAACCGCCTTCAGGCTTTCTAAGGGCGTAAATCTTTGATTTCACGCCTCACTACCTATCACAGTTTTGAAGGCCATAAAATGCCAAGATGGCACAAAACCCCCACAAATGACCCCATTTTAGAAAGTAGACACCCCAAGCTATTTGGTGAGAGGCATGTTGAGTCCATGGAATATTTTATATTTTGCCGCAAGTTGCGGGAAAATTACAAACTTTTTTTTTTTTATTTTTTTTTTCACAAAGTTGTCACTAAATGATATATTGCTCACGCATGCCATGGGCATATGTAAAATGACACCCCAAAATAAATTCTGCTGCTTCTCCTGAGTACGGGGATACCACATGTGTGGGATTTTTGGGGAGCCTAGCTGCGTACGGGGCCCCGAAAGCCAAGAACCGCCTTCAGGCTTTCTAAGGGCGTACATTTTTGATTTCACGCCTCACTACCTATTACAGTTTTGAAGGCCATAAAATGCCAAGATGGCACAAAACCCCCACAAATGACCCCATTTTAGAAAGTAGACACCCCAAGCTATTTGCTGAGAGGCATGTTGAGTCCATGGAATATTTTATATTTTGCCACAAGTTGCGGGAAAATTACAAACTTTTATTTTTTTTTATTTTTTTTTCACAAAGTTGTCACTAAATGATATATTGCTCACACATGCCAGGGACATATGTGAAATGATACCCCAAAATAAATTCTGCTGCTTCTCCTGAGTACGGGGATACCACATGTGTGGGACTTTTTGGGAGCCTAGTCGCGTACGGGGCCCCGAAAACCAAGAACCGCCTTCAGGATTTCTAAGGGTGTAAATTTTTGATTTTACACCTCACTACCTATCACAGTTTTGAAGGCCGTAAAATGCCAAAATAGCACAAAACCCCCCAAAATGACCCCATTTTGGAAAGTAGACACCCCAAGCTATTTGCCGAGAGGCATGGTGAGTATTTTGCAGCTCTCATTTGTTTTTGAAAATGAAGAAAAAAAAAAATAATGTATATTTTTTTTCTTTTTTTCAATTTTCAAAACTTTGTGACAAAAATGAAGGTCTGCAAAATACTAACCATACCTCTCGGCAAATAGCTTGGGGTGTCTCCTTTCCAAAATGGGGTCACTTGGGGGGATTTTGTGCTATCTGGGCATTCCATGGCCTCCGAAACTGTGATAGGCAGTGAGGAATGAAATCTAAAATTTACACCCTTAGAAATCCTGAAGGTGGTGCTTGGATTTTGGGGTACCGTACGCGGCTAGGCTCCCAAAAGGTCTCACACTTGTGGTATCCCCGTACTCAGGAGAAGCAACAGAATGTATTTTGGGGTGTAATTTTACATATAACCATGGCATGTTTGAGCAATATATCATTTACTGACAACTTTGTGCAAAAAAAAAAA
The DNA here is from genome assembly GCF_037356315.1 of Lithobates pipiens. Lineage (NCBI taxonomy): Eukaryota > Metazoa > Chordata > Amphibia > Anura > Ranidae > Lithobates > Lithobates pipiens. Next base: position 533,805,311 of record NW_027507903.1, on the reverse strand, counting down.
AAAAAATAATAATAATGTATTTTTTCCACAACTTTTGTCAAAATATAAAATATTCCATGGACTCGACCTGCCTCTCAGCAAATAGCTTGGGGTGTCTACTTTCTAAAATGGGGTCATTTGGGGAGGTTTTGAACTGTCCTGGCATTTTATGCACAACATTTAGAAGCTTATGTCACACATCACCCACTCTTCTAACCACTTGAAGAAAAAGCCCTTTCTGACACTTTTTGTTTACATGAAAAAATATTTTTTTTTGCAAGAAAATTACTTTGAACCCCCAAACATGAAGTGTTTTTTTAAAGCAAAAGCCCTACCGATTAAAATGGTGGGTGTTTCATTTTTTTTTTTCACACGGTATTTGCGCAGCGATTTTTCAAACGCATTTTTTGGGGAAAAAACACACTTTTTTTTATTTTAATGCACTAAAAATCACTATATTGCCCAAATGTTTGATGAAATAAAAAATATGATCTTAGGCCGAGTACATGGATACCAAACATGACATGCTTTAAAATTGCGCAGAAACGTGCAGCAGCGACAAACTACGTACATTTTTAAAAGCCTTTAAATGCCTTTACAGGTGACCACTTTAGATTTACGGAGGAGGTCTACTGCTAAAATTAGTACCCTCGATCTGACCTTCGTGGTGATACCTCACATGCATGGTGCAATTGCTGTTTACATATGCCACCAGACCAACGCTTGCGTTCCGCGTTGCGCCTTAGCAGGGGGGGACAGGGGTGTTTTTTTTTATTTTTTTTTTTTTTATTATTTATTTTGCTTTTTTTATTTTTTTTTAAACTGTTCCTTTCATTTATATATATTTTTTTATGATTTTTATTGTTATCTCAGGGAATGTAAATATCCCCTATGATTGCAATAGGTAGTGACAGGTACTCTTTTTTAAAAAAATTAGGGTCTATCAGACCCTAGATCTCTCCTCTGTCCTCAAAGCATCTGACCACACCAAGATCGGTGTGATAAAATGCTTTCCCAATTTCCCAATGGCGCTGTTTACATCCCGCAAAATCTAAGTCATGAAATGTTCGTAGCTTCCGGTGTCTTAGGCCATAGAGATGATTGGAGCCATTCTGATCTCTGATCAGCTCTATGGTCAGCTGGCGGAACCACCGGCTGCATTCTCAGGTTTCCTGTTGGGACAGGAGAGCCTGAGAAAACCATGGAAGATGGTGCGGGGGGGGGGGGACATTCCCTCCCACTGCTTGTAAAAGTAGTCTAGAGGCTAATTAGCCGCTAGGATTGCTTTTACATAAAAGCCGACCGCTGGCTGAAAAGAATGATACCAAGATGATACCTAAACCTGCAGGCATCATTCTGGTATAAGCACTCAAAGTCCCGCAACATACCAGTATGTTGCTGGAACTGGTTGGGCATATATTGTAATTTTTTTTTCATGCAGCCTGTGGGCTGAACGAAAAAAAAATATTGATCGGTGGGTATGCCCACCATTAGATACCACCCTTCATCCACCCACTTTCTAATGGTGGGCATACATGCACCATTTATATATGCCGAAGCATGGGGGCATCCTCCCGCAAAAGGTAGGAGCAGATCGCTCCTCCACCCCTTATGCCCCCATGCTTCGGCATATATGCTCTTTTTTAACTGTGGTGGTGAAATCACCCCCGACAGTGCTGGAATCGCGGCTTTATGTATCATGGGAGCAAACGCTGTTGCTGTCAAGATAAATAAATCCGCTCTGCAGCAGAATGGCGTACCTGCTAAGCAAATGATGGTTAACAATAAAACAAAGTAACATTACAGTATAACAGTAGGACTTACCATACCTGCAAAGCAAATACAAAAAAAAAATCGCAAAAAATAACACATTTAACACAATCTGTGCCTAAAATATATATATGCCGAAGCATGGGGGCATCCTCCCGCAAAAAAGTTATGCCGCGTACATACATTCAAACTTTTCCACGGGCAAGCCCTCCGTCGGAATTTTGACTGTATGTACGCGGCATTAGGAGCAAAATCGCTCCTCCACCCCTTATGCCCCCATGCTTCGGCATATATGCTCTTTTTTAACTGTGGTGGTGAAATCACCTCCGACAGCGATGGAGTCGTGGCTTTACATATCGTGGGAGCAAACGCTGTTGCTGTCAAGATAAATAAATCCACGCTACAGCTGAATGGCGTACCTGAAAACAAAAAATGGTTAACAATAAAACATTGCAGAATAGAATACAGTACAAAGGAGCAGAACAATAGAGAGAGAATAGAGAGAGAGAGAACAATAAAACGACAACTATTTTTGGTTTTTTTATTTTATATTTTTTTTGTTTTTTGTTTTTTTACTTTTTTTTTTTTAACACTTTTTTTTTTTTTTTTAACACTTTTTCTGTTGTAACGGTTCCAGCGGTTTGGGTCTCTCAAAATGCAATGGCATCTTGGGAGACCCTGTGAACGTGTGCCTAGCCTGTGCAATGCTGTACCCTACGCTAATACTCAACTAGTGAATGGTAGCGTTCAAAACACTCACCCTGACAAAGACCAGGCTGGTCAGGACAGCGGGGACAATAAGAACGGGTGTCACGCCTAAATCCGCGCTTTCTGCAGACACGACATTTTCTTTGGGGGGCTCGTTGGGTAGGGGTACTCGGGATGACATAAGAATAATGCCTCTCATGCAGCCGGCTTACTGCATCTGGTAGGGGAAGGTGAGGTGGAGCACCGCCTGGATACAGAAGGGCTCTGACGATATCCTCCTGGAATTTGAGGAAGGATCCAGTCCGTCCTGAAGCTTTGTGTAGTACATAAGCATTCAGTATAGCCAATTGGAATAAATAAACAGACACTTTTTTGTACCAGCGTCTGGACTTACGGGCAACTAGATACGGCGCCAACAACTGGTCATTGAGGTCCACCCCTCCCATGTTAAGGTTATATTTGTGGACACAGAGGGGTTTCTCCACAATACCAGTCGCCGTAGGAATTTGGACCGTCGTGTCTGCATGAAGGGAGGTAAGAACGAAAACATTCTTATTATCCCTCCACTTCATAGCGAGCAAATTATTACTGCGCAAGCAGGCTCTCTCCCCCAGCCTAAGACGGGACTCTACAAGCCGCTGGGGAAAGCCCCGGCGATTAGGTCGCACGGTGCCACATGCTCCAATCTGCTGATCAAACAAGTGACTAAACAGTGGCACGCTTGTGTAATAATTGTCCACGTACAAGTGGTACCCCTTTCCGAATAAGGGTGACACCATGTCCCACACTATCTTGCCAGCGCTTCCTATGTAGTCAGGGCAGTTCTCCGGCTCTACGTGACTATCTTTACCCTCATAAACCATAAAACTACGTGTATAGCCTGTGGCCCTGTCACAGAGCTTATACATCTTGACCCCGTATCTGGAACGCTTGTTGGGGACGTATTGTTTGAATGACAAGCGACCAGAAAACTTAATCAGGGACTCATCAACGCAGACAACTTGATCGGGAGTAAACAAGTCTGCAAAACGTTGGTTGAAGTGGTTTATGAGGGGCCGAATTTTGTAGAGCCGATCGTACTCAGGGTCTCCACGAGGACGACAGAGTTCATTGTCGCTGAAGTGCATGAACCGCAAAATCATCTCGTATCGTGCCCTGGACATGGAAGCAGAGAACACGCGCATATGGTGAATTGGGTCAGTGGACCAATATGACCGCAACTCACTCTTTTTGGTTATGCCCATGTTGAGGGAGAGGCCCAGAAAGATTTTAAATTCAGAAACCGTAACTGGTTTCCATTGTTTGGCAAGGGCGGACTGGGGAATAGTGGCGATGTGTTGAGCAGCGTACAAATTGGTTTGGTCCACAATAGATCTAAAGAGATCTTCGGTGAAAAACAGTGAGTAAAAGTCAAGTGTCGTAAAATCAACTGTTTCCACCTTAATGCCAGGTTGGCCAGTGAATGGGGGAAGTACGGGTTCTGCAGAAGTGGTGGGCACCCAAATAGGATTGGCGAATTCTGCAGGAAGGGCACTATGGGTACGACGGGCCTGTCTTTGTCTTCTTGGTGGCAGCGGGACACTACTTGTGCTTGCCACCTCGCCAGCTTGAACTGCACTTATGGGACTCGCCACGTCACCACGTGTTACTGCAGTGCTGGATGTAGGTCCAGGGTGTACTAGGCCGCTGGTGCTTGCCAGTTCACCAGAAGGATGAGCGGCTCTAGTACGTCTCTGCTCCATACGAGTGGCCTGCGGTTTATGCACCTCAACAACAGAATACATTCGGGATCGGGCACACCTGTCCCTAACAGAGGCCTCATCTCCGTCGTCAGAGCTATCTGTCATGGAGCCGCTGTCCTCTACAGGATCGTATTCTGAGCCTGAATCTGACAGATGAGTGACGTCCTCTTCACTATCTGTCATGCTCAGAAACGTGTAGGCCTCTTCACTAGTGTACCTTCGCTTTGCCATTTTGGGCTCTAAATTTAGGGGTACACTAGTGAGACTCACAGGTAAAAAAGCACCTAGCCTGTCAGCGACTGTTTCAAAACGCTACAAAAAAAACTGTTAGCGATCGCAGGGATCAAGCCTGACTCTGCGAACGCTGCAGTTATGTGTGTTGTGTTTTGTAAGTGACAGTGATCGATCGATACTGCACTTGGGTGGGCTGGGCTGGGCTTGGCGGAGGGGCTAAACGCAGGTGCTAGCGGGTATCTGGGCTGATCCCGCTAACAATGCGTTTTGGGAAACCTAAAATGCAGGCAATGCTAATATAGATCTGATCAGATACTATATTACTAAGGGAGGTGTATGCTTTGCGCGTGGGTGTTAGCGGTACTGGCACTAACCTGACGCTGGGGCGACGCAGGCCTTATCTGACCCTCAAACTTATATCACCCGCCGGGTGATCAGGGGGTTAAACCTTTATTAGGTAATAAATGGCGGGTGCCCTGAAACAAAAAAAAAATAACTAACCAACCAGCGTCACCTGTAACAGTTATATGGTGATCACTGGTGAAAGGGTTAACTGGGGGGCAATCAGGGGGCTATGCGGTAGTATATGGGGGTCCCTGACGCTATAAAAAGCTGCGGCGAACCCAAATACTTACCTGCCTAACTAGCGTCACCTGTGACACTAATACAGCGATCAGAAAAAAATCGCTTATTAGTGACACTGGCGACGGGGGGTGATCACGGGGTTAAACCTTTATTGGGGGGGTTAGGGGGGCACCCTAGAGCTAAAGGGGGCTAACCCTAACTGCCCTAACAGTTATTACAGTCACAAATGACACCAATGCAAAAAAAAAAAAAAAAAAAAAAAAAAAAAAAAAATGCACTTGGTGTCACTGTGACTGGGGGGGGCAGGGGTGATTGGGGGGTGATTGGGGGGTGATCGGGGGGGTGAAAAGTGTGCCTGGCGTGTTCTACTGTTAGTGTAGTGTGTTGGTGCAACTCACCGATCCTCTCTCCTCCGTGCCGGAACGAAAAAGACCGACACGAGGAGAGATTACATCATTTCCTCTCCTGTGTTTACATTACAGGAGAGGAAGTGATGTCACGAAGACTTTCTATTCGTCGGGAGCGATCGCGAGGGGGTGGCCATGAATGAATGGCCGCCCCCTCATCCCGGATCGGTCCCGAACGAATACCGACCGCCGCAGGCACCGGGCGGGGGCCCGATCGGGCCCCCGACCCGGGGCAAGGCAGGGACGTACATGTACGCCAATATGCCTGCCCGTGCCATGCTGTCGACGTACATCGTCGTGCGGCGGTCGGCAACTGGTTAATAAAGAGCACTAAATTTAGTGCCCCATTAACAGAAATTGTATGCAGAAGTATTGCGTCATCCAGTGAGCTCTCAAGGTACAGATGACATAATTGAAAAATCTTTATTCGATGGCAGCCTCGTGCATGCACCATGTATCCTACAGGACCAGAATTAGCAAGCTCCCAGATCCCTTGGGTGGTGATGTCACCTTTTACAAGCTGCCTGCCCTCTCCCTGTCTGTGATTGGCTTTTCTTTCTTTTTTTCCATTGATGCATGGATATTATATCCTCCTAATGCTGACACAGTCAAGGAGAAAAGAAAACAGGGAAGGAAAGTGCCAGAGAAGGCATAACCTACCAGCTGTTCTGCTTTCAGTTTTGATTCATCCTGTCTACATAATGTTCTCAATATGTGCTAAAAGATAAAGGTTTTTATATACTTCAAGAATAAGAGCCAAACCAAAGGTCGGGTGCTAAAGTCTATACCAAATGAACCAGGAAGATAAGCCATATGAACACTTGAAAAGTAGCAAAGTGCATGAGAGTGTATGCCAGTGGCATAGTGATCGCTTGTTGTTTTCTTTATGTGTTCTTGTTTTGTGCAAGAAAAAACTGATTTAAATGGATTTCTATGAATGCATGCCATAATGAGGGTCATCTACTATAGCGCCGCATGCTTACATTATTGTGATTGCGCTAATTAGCTCTAAAACGGTATTCACTATAGTGCTGGTGAAAAGATACTTCCAAAATCAGATTTACTATAGCTCCCAGAAAACAGATAGCACCCAAATCCATAATCTGCTAGAACCTGGAGTAGTGCACATGGAAATAATGTTTAGAGCATGATATGATCGCCTAAATGGTACTGAAATATGTGATATATTGTTTAAAGATAATCTGCTTGAAATAGTGATATATACACTCAAATATCTTTAAAAGTCTGAGGAGAGATGAATTCCCTATCTCTGTGCAGCTAGGTGCCAGCACTGAGCATGCTCAGACATACAAACTACTCTCATTTTAACTCCTATGCGTTTTTACAGGTCGCTATAGTAAATACCTAAATTGGTGATGGGCTAAAACACGTTATCGAGAGTGAAAATGTGCACTATATAGCCCAATGCATGTTTCAGCCATTCATTATAACGGTACAATTGTAACTTCTCCAAATAAATACTGTAAAGCAGAACTCTGGGATTTTCAAAAAATCCTCCATTAGTGCACCCCCCCCCCCCCCACACACACACACACACACACACAAAACACTAAACAGTTATTACATTTGTGAAATTTCTCACCGTTTAAGAGAGATGTGTGATTGAATTTTCAGGAAGTCAGTTTTGTGTTTGAAAAAATGCTTCATCTTTTCTGTCAAGGAGGATCTCTTAGAACAGTGATTGCATCATATCCTCTTCTCTCTCTCTCTAATTGTAATCAGCCTACATTTCCCATGAATCCTTGGGATGGGAGTGAATGTGGGAAGTACACTAGGCTTGTACATGTAAATGTGAACTCACCCGCTTCAACATAAATCCCACCCCTCATTCTGCAGCCAGCAAGCCATACATAAGAAACAGTATGATAGCCTTATAAATGCAAACCAGTGCAACGTGTCAGTGTCCACCAGTGCCAAATGTCAGGGACCACCAGAGTCAAATGTCAGGGACAACCAGAGCCAAATGTCAGGGATCCCCAGAGCCGAATGTCAGGAACCACCAGTGCCGGATGTTCGTGAAAAACAGTGCGAAATGTCAGGGACCACCAGAGCCAAATGTCAGGGACCACCAGTGCCAGATGTCAGGGACCACCAGTGCTGAATGTCAGTGACCACCAGTGCTGGATGTCAGGGAAAACCAGAGCCAAATGTCAGGGACCACCAGAGCCAAATGTCTGGGACCACCAGTGCCAAATGTTAGGGATCACCAATGCCTCAGGTCAGGGACCATCAGTGCCGAATGTCAGTGAACAACAGTGCCGAATGCCAGGGACCACCAGTGCCACATGTCAGTCCCACCAGTGCCGCTTGTCAGTCCCCTTAGTTAGTAGTGTATTTAGGTTTTGTGCTGCCCTAGGCCTGACTAAACTCGTGCACCCCCTCATTTAAATATGACCCACCCCTTCCTGTTAAGGCCACATGCCTTGCTGTTTAAGACCCGCCCTGAAATTTTTGAGTGGGGACACTAGTTCTGAGTTCTGAGGGCCTGTTTGGCTATGGGGCAGGAAGTGAAGGGAAATATCTGCAATGAGACAGGGATGGTAAAAAAAAACTGACAGGGCTTACTCTATCCAAAATGAAAAAAAAGTGTTGCCTATAGTTCTACTTTAAGCACAAATTTCTGATCATTTTGTGGAGAGGACTAAGAAGATGTAACTATGCCAATGGTGCAGCAGAAAACATATAGCACAGTGAGGAACATTTAGATTCAAAAGAGTGTCTGGGGGTCCCCTTTGTCTGCCTGTACAGTGTTGCATTTGTCCCAAGTCTTGAACCTGCTGCAGCAATAATGACATATTTAAACATCAAAAAAACTACATATGAATAGTTTTCTGTGGCTGCAAGCCATTTCTGGCAATATAACCACAACACAAGCAGACCACATGGCTCTGTCTCAGGTCTTGAAGGACTCATGGGTTAAAATCCCACAGAGGTATTCTAAAAGATTGCATTGCTGAAAAAAAGGTGAATGTCAATTAGCCACAGCAGCATATGCTGAAAATAGGCCAAGGCCAAATAGCCAATGCACTTTAGTTTGGTTGATTCTATTATATTAACACTTCAAATGCATGTAAGGGTATGTAAGTATTCAATAATATTATGGCGTGGAATTCTAAAAATCACACACTAGTTAACGGTCAATTTACATGTTTTGTTTGTTTATTTTAATTCACTTGTACACTAGAAAAATAAACACAGCTGGTGGGTTGACTGATATTTGAACTCATAACTTGAGTGCTTAGGAGACATCTGAGCAGACCACCAAGCCATTGTGCTAAGTTTGCTAAGACCTGTATAATAGTGTAGTATGATTAACCACTTAACAACCGCCCATTGCCGATTAACGGCTTCAGGGCGGTTGTTTAACTCTGAGAGGCCGTTAATTAACGGCCTCCCAGAATTCTGCTCTCGCGTGCCCCCTGGGGCACGCACACGAGAGCATCCGTGACCGCTGGGTCCAGTGGACCCGGCGCATCACGAATCACGGTAAACGCCCGCTCGTCGCGGCTGTTTATCACGTGATCGCTCCGTCAAATGACGGAGTGATCACTTGTAAACAAGCCGGCGTCATGTTATGACGCCGGTTCCTCCCTCCCCCTCTCTGTACCGATCGGTACAGCGGAGGGGGAAGAGATCGGTGTCAGCAGCGATGTGGGCTGCATCTTCAGTGCCCACATCGCTGCTCACCGAAAATTAACCCCTCGATTCCCTGCATTACTCTGCAATACCCTGCCATTACTCTGCATTACTCTGCAATGCCCTGCAACACTCTGCAATGCCCTGCAACACTCTGCAATGCCCTGCAACACTCCGCAATGCCCTGCAACACTCCGCAATACCTTGCAACACTCCGCAATGCCCTGCAACACTCCGCAACACCTTGCAACACTCCGCAATACCCTGCAACACTCCGCAACACTCTGCAATACTCCGCAACACTCTGCAATACTCTGCAACACTCTGCAACACTCTGCAACACTCTGCAACAATCTGCAACACCCTGCAACACCCTGCAACACTCTGCAATACCCTGCAACACTCTGCAATACCCTGCAACACTCTGCAACACTCTGCAACACTCTGCAACACCCGCCAATACCCTGCAACACTCTGCAATGCTCTCCAATACCCTGCAACACTCTGCAATGCTCTGCAACACCCGCCAATACCCTGCAATGCTCTGCAACGCAGTACTCTGCAACGCCATACTCTGAGATACCCAGCCATACTCTGAGATACCCAGCCATAGTCGGTGATACCCTGCAATACCCAGCCATAGACATCCCCCCCCCCCTCCCGCCGCCCTCCGCCCTCCGGTGCTTCTACCGAATCGCTAATACGATCAAAGCCAGAATCTTTTTTTTTTTCAGGCTTCCCAGCTTAGAGGTGAGATGCGGGGTCTTATTGACCCCACATCTCACTGTAAAGAGGACCTGTCATGCCATATTCCTATTACAAGGGATGTTTACATTCCTTGTAATAGGAATAAAAGTGATCAAAAAAATTATTTTTGGGGAAAAAAATGTCAAACTAAAATAAATAAAGTAAAATGAACAATAAAAAAAATGTTTTTTTTAAAGCGCCCCTGTCCCCATGTGCTCGCATGCAGAAGCGAACGCATATGTAAGTCCCGCCCACATATGAAAACGGTGTTCAAACCACACATGTGAGGTATCGCTGCGAACGTTAGAGCGACAGCAATAATTCTAGCCCTAGACCTCCTCTGTAACTCAAAACATATAACCAGTAAAAAAAAATTTAAATCGTCGCCTATGGGGATTTTTAAGTAGCGACGTTTGGCGCCATTCCACGAGCGTGTGCAATTTTGAAGAGTGACATATTAGGTATCTATTTACTCAGCGTAACTTCATCTTTCACATTATGTAAAAATTGGGCTAACTTTACTGTGTCTTTTTTTTTTGTTTAAGCACAAAACTGTTTTTTTTCCAAAAAAAAGCATTCGAAAAATTACTGCGCAAATACCGTGCGAGATAAAAAGTTGCAAAGACCACCATTGTATTCTCCAGGGTGTTTGCTAAAAAAACATATATAATGTTTTGGAGTTCTATGTAATTTTCTAGCAAATAAATGATGATTTTTACATGTAGGAGAGAAATGTCAGAATTGTCCTGGGTGCTCCAGAACGCCTGATGGCGCTCCCTGCATGTTGGGCCTCTGTATGTGGCCATACTGTGTAAAAGTCTCACACATGTGGTATTGCCATACTCGGGAGTAATAGCAGAATGTGTTTTGGGGTGTAATTTGTGGTATGCATATGCTGTGTGTGAGAAATAACCTGATAATATGACAATTTTGTGAAAAAAAAAAAAAGTAAAAAGAATCTTGATTTTGCAAAGAATTGTGGGAAAAAATGACAACTTCAAAAAACTCATCATGCCTCTTACTAAATACCTTGGAATGTCTTCTTTCCAAAAAGGGGTCATTTGGGGGGTATTTGTACTTTTCTGGCATGTTAGGGTCTCAAGAATTGAAATAGGCTTCAGGTGTGATCAATTTTCAGATATTGGCACCATAGCTTGTGGACTCTATAACTTTCACAAAGACCAAATAATATCCACCAATTTGTACTTATTTTTACCAAAGATATGTAGTGGTATAAATTTTGGCCAAAATTTATGAAGAAAAAATTACTAATCTGCTAAATTTTCTAACAGAAACAAAGAAAAATTCATTTTTTTACAGAATTTTCGGTATTTTTTCTTTTATAGCACAAAAAATAAAAAACCCAGCGGTGATTAAATACCACCAAAAGAAAGCTCCATTTGTGTGAAAAAAAGGACAAAAATTTCATATAGGTCCAGTGTTGCATGACTGAGTAATTGTCATTCAAAATGCGAGAGCACCGAAAGCTGAAAATTGGTCTGGTTATTAAGGGTGTTTAAGTGCCCAGTGGTCAAGTGGTTAAAGCATAACTCCACTTTTGTTGAGAAAAAAACATTCCCCTCTGGGTGATCTATTTACATTGCAAGGTTTATAAAAAACTTTGTTGCAGATTCCTACCTTTTGTTATTCTTTTTTTTTTTTTTTTATCAAAAGGAACTTTATTGAGATATCAATAACAGAGAAACAGTACAGAATTACATATCTATACATATTATGCTGAATCACTTTACATTTAGTACATGACACCATCGGCACATAATGACATTACATCCGCATAAGATTCAGTTGTAACAATGGAATACACTCAGTCACAGAGTAACTGAAACAACCAAGGCCGCAGGTGGGAGGACCCAGCCCATTCACTACCGCAGCCAATTTACAGAAGTAAGTGGTCCATAATTAGGTCTACAGGGGCTAAACACAGAATAACTAGCCATGGTGTCCAAATGTTTTCAAATTTTCTTGCACTACCCCAGTGCTGGTAGATACATTTTTCCAGCCTTATAGTGTCACCCATTTGCGTCAACCACTCCTTCACCATGGGGGGAATCTGTCGATTTTCAGTGCCTCAAAATAATTTCCTGGTCTGGAAAAGAGCCCCAGCTATGGCTAGTCTAGGGGTCTCCTCCAGCAGAACTTCATCTATAATTCCCAACAGGCATAAATTAGGGTGTTCTACGAGATGAATCTGAAATACTCTGTTAATAATCCCTACCACCTCCAATCCCTTCCAATATATGTGCAGTTTGGGGCACCTCCACAACACATGGATCAAGTCGCCATGATTCCTCATGCATCTAATACAAGATGGATCATCACACACCCCCATTCTCACCAGTCTAGTGGACACGTAAAAGCACATATTATTGGGATAACCTTGGGCCACATTCAAAGAACACAGAGGAACTGCTGCAAGAGCGTCCTCCCATTGGTCCTCCTCAAATACTCCAACATCTCTTTCCCATCTGGATATCACTGCTGTGGTGCTGTCAGGGAGGGATTTATTGAGTAACATAGAGTAGCTGCAGGAGATAAACCCCTTGTAAGAGGTCACCTCCAGCATGTAATTGAAAATTGGCGTGGGACTCTGTGTCCAAGAGTCAATCTCCAGTTGGGCCTTAATGGAATGCTGAAGCTGGAAATAATAAAATAACATGGATGAGGGGAGTGCAAATTCTAGCTGTAGAGCATGGAAGGGGCGTAGCTTGCCATCCCTAAATATTTGAGTCATAAGAGTAATCCCATATTGTTTCCATTTTGTGCTATATTGTAGTTTCTCCAACTCCATGTACTGCTTACTCCCCTATATTGGGTTGAACCTGGTGTATCCCTCAACTTGTTGTACTGCCCTGACCTTATTCCATACTTTCTGCATCAAATTGTAAGTGGGGTACAGCTTATTTGATTTAGCAAACTGCAATGCTTCCAGGCCCTCTGCAACCTCCCCCCCTGTGGCAATCTGGAGAAGTTGCGCCGTTGATTCTACCAAGTTCAATACCGGCTCTTTACCTGGGCCTAGAACTCTGGCTATGTGTTGTAATTGTGAGGCCAGATAGTAAAGCCATGTGTTTTGGAAGAACCAACCCACCTGCCTCCTTGGGTCGCTGCAGCTGTTCCAGTTTTATTGTGCCAGATGAGAGACCGGAAGATTGAATTAATGATGCAAAACTGCTTCAGTGGAACAACTATCAGAGAATTGTGAAGTATGTATAGGATCTGTGGCATTAGGATCATTTTGATCAAGTTTATCCTACCTACCAGGGATATTTTCAATCGGGACCACACCTTGACCCAATCTGAACTCAGAAGATAAAGGGATAATATCCATTAGTGATACTGATTGTGGGTCTGCTTTCTTATCTAACATCATGAGGGACAACTTGGTCCAGTTGAACCTGAGTTGTGGCCAAACCATTGAATGACTCCCATGTTCTCCCTCAGGGAAGACGATGTGTCTCCCAATAGGAGCATGGTGTCATCTGCATACAGCATAAAATTTTCGTGCAGCTCTCCATACCGAAACCCCTGAACTCCTGAATTAGAGCAAATACAGGCTGCCAATGGCTCAATAGTGAGCACAAACAAAAGAGGGGATAGAGGGCATCCCTGTCTCGTGCCTCTAAATATGCTATAGTACAGAGATACTCTCCCTGACTCTCAGATTGCTGCCTTTGGAGAACTATATCATAATTTAACCCATGTGATATATTCCTTCCCTAGCCCAAATTTGTGAAGCATAGCCCAGAGATATGACCATTCAATACTATCAAAGACCTTATGGGCATCAATAGAGAGAAAAGCTCTATCCCCCATGTTATCAGATCTGGACTGTATGTTGATAACTAGCCTTTATAGATTTATAGCCTTAGATTTCTGAGGCATAAACCCTGCTTGATCAGAATGAATTATGAAGGATATTACCTGTTCAATCTTATGACAAACATCTTCGCCAATATTTTCACATCTGTTTGAAGAAGGCATATTGGCCTATAGTAGCCAGGGTCCAAGGGGTTCTTTTTGGCCTTTAGGAGTAAGACTATAATGGCATTAGTCATAACGGGTGGGAAGCAACCATTTTTTTGGCCTCGTTGAACACCTCTAACAATTAGGCCAGGGATATGCAATTAGCGGACCTCCAGCTGTTGCAAAACTACAAGTCCCATGAGGCATAGCAAGACTTTGACAGCCAGAAGCATGACACCCAGAGGCAGAGGCATGATGGGACTTGTAGTTTTGCAACAGCTGGAGGTCCGCTAATTGCATATCCCTGAATTAGGCAATAGGGTCTCGTCATGTTGCTTATACACCTCTGTCGGAATAAAATCCTCCCCCGGTGCTCTGGAGTTAGGGAACATCCCGGTCGCCATTTGAAGTTGTCAGTGTCAGAGGGGCATCTAGTTGTAGCCTAGCACTATCCAACAGAGTTGTTAGCTCCACTTCCCCAAGATATGTGTGTAAAGAATCTTCTGTGTAAGTGTGCTGAGATCGGTATAGTAATAGGACACAAGCACTGACATAATTTCATTAGGTGAGTTTGTGGCTACACCAGTGGAAGTCTGTAGAGCTCAAATGGATAGAGATGTCTGCTGTGAGTGGGAAATTTTTGCAAAACGGCGACCGGTATGCCCTCCCTCCTCATAGAATGCTAGTTTACTAAACAATAGTTTCTGTTCCGCCATAGAGGAAGTGAGACAACAGAGAGCATCCTGAGCTGACAGCCATGCCTCCCTTCGGTCCTCCGTGGGATTAGAAATAAACTCAGCTTCCAGGTCATGAACTAAACGTTCTACCCCCTCCCTTTATGCATTAGATGTCCTCTTAAAATCTTTAATTTCCCTAATAAACATGCCTTGCCTTGAAGGTTTCCCAAACCACCCCTGTGTCTGGGTATCCCACATGATACTGCCAAAAATCTGCAATTTTCTCCCTATCTGGGCCTGAGCCACAAAAAGACTGAGCCAAAAGGCATTCAATTTCCATGGGGCCCTAGACAATGTGAAGGGGGAGCATACCTCAAGAGTGAGAACCAATGGGGAGTGGTCTGAAATCCCCCTAAGTGCATATTTAATCTCTGACACAGATCGGGCCGCAGTGTCCGAGCAAAGGCACAAATCTATGAGGAATAATGACAAGTGGGACTTCGAAAAGCATGAAAACTGTCTTTCCCCAGGGTTTTTACTCCTCCATGGATTACACCAACCCACTTCATCAATCAATTTTTTCAAGGCTGTGGGGCACACTCCTCTCCCCTGCACCACATGGGGGTGCTTGTGTAATAAGGAGTCTAGGTAGCAATTAAAGTCATCCAGGATATACCTCAGCACATCTGGATGACCCAGTTGGTACTCTAGTACCACCCTCAACACCTGATGGTTATATGGAGGTGGAATATAAACAAATGCAAGTACACATTTCAAGGAAAATAGGCGGCAGTACAAAATTACATATCTCCCCTCCTCGTCCAGCACACAGTCAAGTTCCTGGAAGCCAAGTGACCCATGTATCAAAACACTCCCCCCCTGCGAAAAGAAGGTGTGAGTGGAGTGATAGATCTTACCCACCCACCTATAATTCAGGCAAGGCAGGAAATCAGGTGTGAGATGAGTCTCCTGCAAAGCACAGATAGCAGGGGGATATTTGCATAGAGATGTCAATACCATAGCCCGATTGAGGGGGTCACCCAACCCTCTAACGTTCCAAGACACTACAGGTATTGCAGAGATCATCCCACATGAAAGACATGTACATCAGGATATATATTAGGCATCACTTTGCATAGTACCAAATGCCCTTCCCTCCCTCCCCAGTCCCACCAGCCTAGTACCAGCAAGGATCCAAGTATGCAGTGAAAAGTCCAAAGTGACTCAATACTGCAAGGTTGACATCTCTGTACTGCTCCAGAAAGATAATCCAAACAAGTGGAACCATTGAGTGCAACGGCACTCAAAACTCAGTGTGTGTAATCTATTGGTTCGCTGCATGAGTCAGGACCCAAGGTATATATTGCAAGGCCCCGGTCTCTGCAGAGACCCATACGCCTTTTCCAGATGTAACTTGCTAATAAGCAGAGAACCACTGACCTAGAGCACCTATACTACATTAGTACACTCTATATACCGAAAGATTCATAACATCACATGCATGAAGTATTACATGGAGAACAAGACACTGTGCTGTCTGTTTTATGGTCACAGCTGCATGTGTCAGTACATTAGATACTAGCTTCTCTAATCACTTTATTAATTTGTTCCAGTTACCCTAATCTTCTACTTTATATTCTAGCAGCACCAGTCACTCCATAATGCCGGCAGCTGCAAAAGCGCAGATATTTGCTGCCAACTCATAACATTTGCATTTTTGTTGCAGCGAGAACATATAATCCTGTTTTGGTGGCTGGTATCACTGATTTTTTTCTGGAAGCCTCTGGGAAAACACTTGATCTATTCTTATTTATAGGAGAGAGAAGGCAGCATGCAGTAAACACGATGGTTTATTAATTAATAACTGGGGCAAAGGAAGCATGGAGAGGTTGCCCATGGCAACCAGTCAAATGTTCTCTATACTTCTTTACCCTGGAGTAGAATAATGACAGCTGGAGTCTCACTGGTTGCTGTGGGCATCACCTCTACTATTTCTTTTTTCCATTCTTGTAAATTGGTCCCACTGTTCAGCAAGGCGAGTTATTTTTCCTTCATGCTGAGAATACAAGCAGCCTATATTTCAGAATTAACCATCCATCAAGAAAGGTTATACCAGTTTTCAGTGCATGTTAATTAACCAAACATTGTACACAGAGTATCTACATAGTTATGTCACTCGCTCAGTTTGTTTTTTTGTTTGTTTTTATTTTTTTGGGGAGAAATACAAGTTACACCAGCCAGTCTGTTGCGATGTACTAACACATATGCATTAAGCTGGACAAGCACCACATTTTTCAACTCAGAACACCACAGTGCTCTGTTCATTATCATGTACGGCAATGCATGTATGTTGGAGGTGTGCTAAGTGTGTTAGGGTGTCATTGAAACTGCATGTCACCACAAGTTTCCAATGTTTGCATGGTGTGTTGCAGTAACACGTGTTATTGAAATGCACCACAACCGATGTGTGTGGGTTTGGCTCACATCAAATAGCGTCTTCTAATTCATTTTTGAACCTGGGGGCTGCCAAGTCTTTCTTCAATAACCAGCTGATATACAAAAGTGAAATGTAAATTTAAAGTTAGAGTTATTTCTACTCACTATACTGGAAATCAAATACTTTTTACTGATCAAGGATGCATTACTCCACGCACCAAGGCCGCGGGTATTAAAACGTAGCTTTTGTCAAAATTATATAAAATGTACGGACTGTGTATATGTGTTTACTTTAAGGGAAGATTAGTGTTTATTGATTGGCAGATGGCATGAGCAATGATTTTTGTAGATACAGTCACCAGAAGTAAAGTAAAATAAGAAATCCCTCCTTTACTAAATATACATGACTTGAGCAAATCCTCAATATCTAGTGATTCTGGCAAGTCTGGCTGTCCGCTGAAGGTACTGAGTCAGTTGGACCCTATACCAAACCAGGCTATCCACTAAGAACTCATTCTGGTATTGACTAGTATTTACTGTAGCTCCTGTGATCCGAACCCCTCCCATGTGTAAACTAGGGCACCTACTGTGATATCAGCCTCAGGACTAAGGGGTTCCTCATAATCTATCAATGACTGGTTTTGCAACCATGTGGGGATAGTTTTGTCCCCTCCATTTTCTTTTTATTTCTTTCACATATTATTTGGTGCACAGTTAGCTTTTCACTCCTGATGAAGCTCATAATTTAAGAGAAACATGTAAAGTATTTTTTGGGAGCACCTTATTATTTTTTTGAGGGAAAGAATGGTTTTGTGGGGAGGGTGTTTTTTGAGATTATTGACAGGCAGGTGGCAATTGTTAGGCTCCTAGAAATCCTATGTTTTAGGCAGAGCTTATTTTCAGAAGTGACTCTTTTACCAGGAGAAGTTGACCCTAGTTTTGGAGGTAGTATAGTATTACCTTTGGTCCAGGCAGGAACTAGAGATATGTTAGTTATTGGCAGTATTAGCTTACACTGTGAGGAACCCTTTGATATTGGGGCTGTCATGACAGGTTAAACCCGAGTTTATACTTTTATACTTTTATGTTTTAGGAGGAGTTCTAATCACAGGAGATACACTAAATACTAGTCAAGACCAGTATGAATTCCTAGCGGATAGCCTGGGTTGGTTCAGGGTCAGACAGACTCAGTACTTTCAGTGGACAGTCAGACTAGCCAGTTATTGACAGTATAAGAGTAGACTGTGAGGAACCCCTTAGTACTGAGGCTGAAATCACAGTGTGTGCCAAAGTTTACACATAGGAGGAGTTCTGATCACAGGAGCTACAGTAAGTACTAGTCAAGATCAGAATAAGTTCTTAGTGGATAGCCTGGTTTGGTTTAGGGTCCAACTGACTCAGTACTTTCAGCGGATAGTCAGGGGAGTTGCTCAATTCATGTATATTTAGTAAAGGAGGGATTACTTATTTTTATTTACTTCTGATGACTGTATCTAAAAAAAATCATTGCTCATACCGTCTGCCAATCAATAAACACTAATCCTCCCTTGAAGTAAATACATACACACAGCCAATACATTTTATATAATTTGAGTAAATGCTAAGTTTTTATACCCGTGGCCTTGAGTCATAGCCAATTTTTAAAGGAAATATACAGTCAGCGTGTTACTTTCTGTAAAAGCTATTACAGCAGTGGGAGATTTGCAGTATTGACCTATACACAATCCAGCTTGATAACTCACAAACTCCACTAGAAAGCCTGCCACTATAGACCTTCAGCATGGCGCTTTGCATTCTGTATAATTTGTAACTCTTCCATGACATGCTAAATCAGTGATTACCAGGAAAGATGTGGGTTGCTTTTACACACTGGCACATTGCTTGGGGGTCATCAGCAGTAACTGTCCCCTCAAGGGTACTTTAAAATCTAAAAGGATAAAACATAAAAGTTAAAAAAAATTTTTTTAGGTTAAAAGTTTATTAAGTTCCAAACTATATACAGGAACAAAGGCTTAGTTTGATTTACTTTAAAAGCCAGGGACATAGATAAGGAGGGGGGGGGGGGTCAGGGGTGTTCAAACCCCCACCCAGCTCATGCTGGAAAAATGGCCAGACAGTTTCCCTGCTGTTTAGCCTCAGCATCAGCACAGTAGAAGCAATCAGAATTTCAGAGTGCAGTAGCCAGCCCCCCTTCTATTGTACCCCTATCCTCTTAGTTTAATAAGGGGTCCCTCTGAAAAGCATGAAATTACTGCAAGGTCTCAGATGCCAGCAATTGACAGTGCATGGTTGAGGGAACTCCTAGACTCCTCCTCGAGGTATCATATGACACAGCGGGGTTTTGGGAAGGAGGAAGTGAGAACTCCAGCCTGGGGGAGTTTCTTTTGGTGGGGGGGGTTAAGGAAAGGGGGTGGGTTTGCTTTTGGAGGAGGGAGGAGTTTCTTGTAGAGTAGTTTACAGGGGGTGGTTAATGGCCAGGATTTGCTTCTGGGAGGGAGTTTGATTGGATGAATGGAGATTGTCTTCATAATTAGGAATCTTTGCTGGGGGAGAGGATGTTGACTGAGGTAGATATTTTTGTTTTGGGGGGTTGGTTTAGAGACAGGGGTTTATTTTTGGGGGGGATATTTGAGGAAGGGAGATATTTTACAGTAGGAATCTTTGCTTGGGGAGAGAGGGTTCTTAGGAGGGAGAGGGGGATTTATTTTCCTTTAAAAGAGATTTTTTGTTGTTGTAAATTATACTTACCTAGGTGGGTGGAGCATCGATCCAATGTTGCATCTGTCTCCAGCTGTTTCTAAGACCAACAACAGAGCGATCGAAGACCACTGTTCACTCAGTTCTCGACCTTCAGTGAGCAAAAAGTGGTGACTGTCAGTCCCTGGCTCTACCCCCCACCTTTCCCCAAGCTCACCGGAATTCCAGGCTGTGGAGAGGGCAGGAGCGGCTGGCTTAGGGTCTCTGCAGCTCACTGAAAGGCTGAGCAAGCTGCTGGTCCAGGCACCTGGGTGAATTTCCACAGTCTGGATCTGCTGAGCAATGTCAGCTGACAGCGGGCTATAGCTGGCTGTCGGCTAAAAATGGGTCACAAAAGTGCAGAACAAACTGGACTCCTCCCCAGGAGAAGTACAACAAAGCGGTATGCCATCCCTTCAGAGCGCATGCACCGTTGACATCACTGGCTGCTTTCCATGTGATTAACTCCTAAACACCACAAGTCGAGGAGATATTCACTGTACCTACAGGTAAGCGTTATTATAGGCTTACTTGTAGGTACAAGTTCAAAAGCTGGGTTTACCACATTAAGACCGAATAAAAGGCAACCATATTGACCAGGTGCAAAGGGCACCACCCTGTGGTAGGCAGTGCACATATTTTTTTTTCCCATCTCTTAAAACATTTCAGAGAATTTCTTAGGACACAATTTTTTAAGGTTTAAATAAATCACAGAATTTACTGCCTACCACAATATGTTGCTCCTTGCACAACTTGTACAGTAAGGTTAGCTAAAATCCAGTCTTGGGTCTCATTCATACATCCTACATGACCATGGTGCAGCAAGTATACTGCAATTACCTGTACCTGGGGTCTCAGATGTTCCAATATCTGATGGGCTGAAAAGAGCCAAATCTGCAGTAAACATGTATCCACATATACCTGCACATCCAGTGGTTACCTGCAGGTAGGGATCCATTTTTGCCCTTGGATAAAATTTCTCTGCATCCAGGGTCAGAAACCATACCTAACAGCAGGTAACCATTGTGACCCAGGAGTGCCGGTGAGGGATAGAGCTCATCCCAGCTCCTGTAGTCACTGAAGAGAAGAGAGGAAAAAAATCCCTGTTGCCGCACATCCACAGAGTCCTATGGTAATGTAGTAGTGATGGGAGAGACTACCTCAGCCCAGGTTCCCTCCAGGCCACACCCCAATGTGTTTTTCTTTGTCCCCCGAAGCTTAAACATGGGGACCGCTGGATGTACAGATACATGTTAACATGTGTCTCTTTTCAACCCATCACTCAGGTGAACAGGCTGAGCAGCTGAAAAAATTGGAACATCTGGCATATTCATGGTATATTTGCCATTCCATGTCCATTTAGAACGTATGAATGAGATCTAAAGCCTGGTTCACATGGTCATTTTTTCTTAGTTAAACCCAGCGGGCTAAACAAAAAAAAACTAGGGAGCTTGGGAGGAGCTTGCTGTACTAATGAGTACACTACCGAACCACAACTGTGTTCATTGCGTTCTATTCAGTTGAATGGGGATCATTTTTGCTGCGCTGCATTGCAAAGCCTCATGCCCCCACTCTGCTGTCACATGTTTTTACCGTACCTCCCCCAGCATAAAAGTGTAAATGATGCCTTTAAGTTTGAAAGCCCTGTACCCCCCCACCCAGGAAAAAATTATTATCTACGGCCCTGTTAAATGCCCAATGGATTATTTCAAAAGCAAAGAAACCATTAAAAGGTCAAAAATGTACATACTTTAGGTGCCGGTTCACACTACAGCGACTTGACCCAGAAAATGCAGGCTTATCAGTGCCCACCAAATGCAGTTTGTCAGTGCCCCTTAAAATGCAGCTTATCAGTGCCCACCAAATTCAGCCTACCAAATGCAGTCTACCAGTGCCCAGCAATTGCAGCCTTCCAGGTCCCACCAAGTGCAGCCTACCAGTGCCCGCCAGTTGCAGCCTGCCAGTGCCCACCAGTTGCAGCCTGCCAGTGCCCACCAATTGCAGCCTGCCAGTGCCCGCCAAATGCAGCTTATCAGTGCCCACCAAATGCAACTTATTGGTGCCCACCAAATGCAGCCTACCAGTGTCTACCAAATGCAGCCTACCAGTATCTACCATTTGCAGCCTACCAGAGCCCAACAAATGCAGCCTAGCAGTGCCCATCAAATGCAACCTACCAGTGCCCACCAAATGCAGCCTGCCAGTGACTACCAAATTCAGCCTACCAGTGCCCATCAAATGTAGCCTACCAGTGCCCACCAATTGCAGCCTGCCAGTGCCAACCAGATTCAGCTTATCAGTGCCCACCAAATGCCTTTTTTAACCCACCTTTTATTCCTACAGAGATTTTACTGTTAATAAAGCCAATTTAAACGTTTCAAGTGTACAGGTACAGGGCAGGTCATCACTGGAACAGGGCAAGGGGACTCAAACAATCCAGCAACTCCTCTGGGAGTAGTGCTGCACAATTATATGTCTAAACATCTGAACTCCTGCCCTATGTGTTTATTCTAGACTCACTAGGTAGAGAAGAATGGATGAGAACAGCCCTGCAGTCTGCAAATCTAAACAATAGGTCAGCAGTGGCAGCTCCGATATTTCTGTCTTCACAGGTTTGCTTTAGGCTAAACTTCAGGCAAACAGCTAACTATACTGTTAAAATACATATTTAACATCTGTCTTAACTACCAACGGATTTGTACTTCTGTCCATTCAGCCCTGATCAACAGAGACCTAATTTTGCTGCTGCATTTAACCTTTTCCCGTGCACTCTATAGCCGAATGACGGCTACAGCACGGACCTACTTTGCCGGGAGGGTGTCCATAGATGTATTCCCTTGCTCAAACAGCCTGCACACTCCCTGCAGGGCATGCACTGCACGCTCTGTGATCAGCGAGTTTATGAGACTCGGCTGATCACAGATCGGAGTAAGGGGTCAATCCCGATGACAGCCAATGACAGCTGATCATGTGATGTAAACAGAGCCGGTAATTGGCTATATTTTCTCCTCATGCTGCGTGGAAAGAAAAAAAAGCCGATCACCTCTCCATACGGCTGAGAGGGACATCAGTCCCGATCATGGAGAGCCTCGTGGAGAGCCTCTGCAGAGGCTTCTGTGCCCACCTGTGCCACCTACCAGTGCACAGCAGTGCTGCCTACCAGTGTCCACAGTACCACCCATCAGTGCTCACACTGTCTCCTATCAGTGTCCACAGTGCCACCTATAAATGTCACCAATCAGTGCCTCATCACCAGTGCTGCCTATCAATACCACCTACCAGTGCCCATCAATTCTACCTATCCGTGCCCATCAGTGCCACCCAACAGTGCCACTCATCAGGGCCCATCAGTGCCCACCAGTGCCGTCTTATCAGTGCCCATCAGTGTTGCCTTATCTGTGCTTATCAGTGTCGCCTCATCAGTGCCCATCAGTGCGGCCTCATCAGAGAATATCAATGAAGGAGATAAATTGCTCATTTGCAAAAAAAAAATTTTTCGTTTATTTAGCAAAAAATAAAAACCCAAGTGGATACCACCAAAAGAAAGCTCCATGTGTGTGAAAAAAAATGAGAACATTTTCATTTGAAAAGTGTGACAGCGCTGAAAGCAAAAAATTGGTCTGGGCAGGAGGGGGGTTTAAGTGCCCAGTAAGCAAGTGGTTAAGCAACACAGCTAGGTCATCTTCCTACCCCTGGCCTGTGAATGGATAATGAAGGAATAGCAACAGAGAGATAGGGTCATATCGCTACTTTCTCTTGTCTGTGGGCTTAATTCACAAAAGAGTTATTTTCCTCCTAATAACTGAGCTAAAATAAATCACAATATAAGGCATTTTACTCATGAAACCATTTGGTATTTTATCTCATAATGTGTTATCCATTGGGATGGATACAATGGAGAAGGATTAGAACCCCTTGTAAGTTTTTAGTGCTAACAAAGAGGTAAAATGGGTTTAAACTGTAGAAATATGCCAACTCACTAAGTATATGCTGTCTAAGTATATGCTGTCCCTACAGCATATGTATTAATACAAAAAATAAAATTTCACTGGAATACCAGGCAAAGGGAACTGCTTTCATGGGACACACATGGCGTATCAAAAACAAGTTAAATTAAAAAAAATACAAAATATCTTTATAAATGTCAAATATTGAAAGAAAATAGTATTAAAAAAATCCCACACATCCTGTATATAAATACCCTTCTTCCACCAATAAAAAATACATCTTTGTCATTGGGGAAATTTTCCTTCACTTCTGTCACATAGCCAAAACAGGAAGTGAGAGGAAAACCTTACAAATTAAAAAAATCCTTTGGGGACCCCCAGGTCACCTGAACTAGTGTCCCCATTGGAAGATTACTCTATTACTTTTTTGTGGAACACCCATAATTTGGCATTTTCTTTCAATGATAATAGTAAACAGGATAAATAGAGAAATTGAATCTCCCCAATGGAGGCACCAACAGCAAAAAAGACAGGGGATCTAATCCCTCTCCATGCTATCCAAAAGTAAAAAACAAAAAGGTTTGCCTTTAGTTACAATGTGACCACTTGCTTACTGGGCACATATATAGTACCCTTAAAAAGTATTCACACCTCTTGACATTTTCCACATTTTGTCATGTTCCAACCAAAAATGTATTTTATTGGGATTTTATGTGGTAGATCAACACAAAGTAGCACATAATTGTGACGTGGAAGGAAAATGATAAATGGTTTACAATTTTTTTTACAAATAAATATGTGAAAAGTGTGGCGTGCATTTGTATTCAGCCCCCCTGAGTCAATAATTTGTAGAACCTACTTTCACTGCAATTACAGCTGCAAGTCTTTTTGGGGATGTCTCTACCAGCTTTGCACATCTAGAGAGTGACAATTTTTACCCATTGTTCTTTGCAAAATAGCTCAAGTTCTGTCAGATTGGATGGAGAGCGTCTGTGAACAGCAATTTTCAAGTCTTGCCACAGATTCTCAATTGGATTTAGGTCTGGACTTTGACTGGGCCATTCTAAGCCCACGTACACACGGTCGGAGATTTTGCCAGCCAAATCCGTCGGATTTTGCCCCTCGGATTTAGTCCGACGGATTGTGTCCGAAACTGTTGCATACACACGGTTGGGCCAAGTTGGCGAAAAAGCCCATCTTTCAGAACGTGATGACGTAATTTCATTACGATGAGACTACATTCAGGCTAGTAGCCAATAGCTTTGATGTAGGAATTTGATCTGAGCATGCGTGGCACTTGGTCCGATCAAAATGCTCTACACATGATCGGATTAGGTCCGTCCGGCCCAGTTGGTCAGGAAATATTTCCAACATGTTGGAAAATTGGGTCGGACGGAGATTCGGACGGAATCAGTCCGATGCATACCACACACAGTCGGATTATCTGACGACGCGGTCTGATAAGACTCATTCCGACAGATTCTCCGACCGTGTGTACAAGGACTAACACAAGAATATGCTTTGATCTAAACGATTCCATTGTAGCTCTGGCTGTAGGTTTAGGGTCATTGTACTGCTGGAAGGTGAACCTCCACCCCAGTCTCAAGTCTTTTGCAGACTCTAAAGCTCCATACACACTATCAGATTTTCTGCTGAATTTTGTCTTCAGATTTACCAAAACCATGTAGTGCAAGGGCCTGCCTGATTGCATACAAATTGAAACTCCTAAGGTTTGACCTATTATATGCTTTTGGAAAATCTGAAAGAAAAAATCAGCATAAAATCTGAGAGTGTGTATGGGGCTTTACAGGTTTTCTTTTAATGCCCTGTACACATGACCGGACTTTCCAGCAGACTAGGGTCCGACGGACTTCCGCCTGAATTTAGAGTTCCGGCGGACTTTACGAACGAACGGACTTGCCCACACATGACCGGACTTCCCGGCGGAATTCCGACGGAGTTCCGGAGGACTTCCAAATGAACGGACTTGCCCACATACGGACTAAAGTCTGTTCATTTTGAACGTGATGAGTTACAACGGGACTAGAAAAGGAAGTCAACCTCGCCACTTTTATTGGCGAGATTGACACCTTGCTAGCCCCATCGCCTGGTATGGATTTTAAGGGGAAGCCCCTACACTGAAAAAAACGGCATGGGGGTCCCCCCAAAATCGATACCAGACCCTTATCCGAGCATGCAGCCCAGCTCCCCACCCTATGTGAATATTTATGGGGTACATCGAACTCCTACCCATTCACCTGTGGGAAAATTGTTAATAAAAAAAACATACTACACAGGTTTTTAAAATAGTTTATTAGGCAGCTCATGGGGTCTTCTTCCGACTTCGGGGGTCTTCTCGCTGGGCTCCTCCGCTATCTCCTGCTCTTTTGCTGCTCTTTTGCTAGTGGAGGAGCCCGGCTTTCTCCTTCATCGTCGCTGTCTTCTTCTTTCTTCTTCTGTTCTTCTGATGTTGACACAATGCTCTCTCCCGCTGTAATGCTGTGGACACGCTGCGTATCAACTTATATAGGCATAGTGATGTCACACGATGACCCTGCCCCTTATGACGTCACAGTCCCAAAAGGCCATGGAACTGTGACGTCATAAGGGGTGGGGTCATCATGTGACATCACCCGGTGACCCCCGTCCCTTATGCCTATATAAGTCAATACGCAGCGTGTCCACAGCATTACAGTGGGAGAGAGTGTTGTGTCAACATCGGAAGAACAGAAGAAGGAAGAAGATGGCGACGATGAAGGAGAAAGCCGGGCTCCTCCACTAGCAAAAGAGCGGCAAAAGAGCGGAAGATAGTCGAGGAGCCCAGGGAGAAGAACCAGAAAGCGCAAAGAAGTCGGAATAAGACCACCGAAGTCAGAAGAAGACCCCAGGATGATGATGACGACATAGGCTGGGCACCACCGCTAGCAAAAGAGCGGCAAAAGAGCAGAAGATATCGGAGGTGCCCAGCGAGAAGACCCCCAAAGTTGGAAGAAGACCTGCCTAATAAACGATTTAAAAAACCTGTGTAGTGTGTTTTTTTATTGACACTTTTTCCCCCCAGGTGAATGGGTAGGGGTTCGATGTACACTATACATATTCACATAGGGTGGGGGGCCGGGATCTAGGACTTGCTGCGATAGGAAAATGTGTTTTTTCTGTTGCAGCGAGCGCGGGATGTACAGTACCCAGTACCCTGTCACCGAGAACCAGCGTGATAGGATTGCGCTGGAAACATTCTCGCGGCCAGGTGCTGTAGTTGCCTGCGCGTCATATTTGGTCTGTCGGACCAGCATACAGACAAACGGGTTTCCCGCTAGGAGTCCGGCAGAGTTCCGGCGGGAAAATTTAAAACATGTTCTATTTCTAAAGTCCGTTGGATTTTTGGCATGTAAAGGTCCGATGGAGCCCCCGTTTGGAATGTCCAACGGATTCGTTCCGTCGGACCCAAGGGCGGATCCAGAGTCAAGTCTCGGGAGGGGCACTGCCAGAAACGAAGGTGTTGCTTACAGAACTCGAACGTATCGTACAGTCCTAAACTTGTTTAAAACAGTTATACTTTTATCATTCCAGATTAGATTATTACATTACAAACAGACAAGATAGGTTTAACCACATATAACTTAAATTCTTGCTCTTTTTCTGTTTATATCGCAAAAAATAAAAAAAAACGCAGAGATGATCAAATGCCAGCAAAGAAAGCTCTATTTGTGGGAAAAAAAGGATATCAATTTAATTTCGGTACAGCATTGATTGCACTGCACAACCGCGCAATTATCAGCCAAAGTAACGCAGCGCAGGATCACAAGAAATAATCATACATAATGGCACACATGTATTTTGCGATTTGTCACATAACAGTCATTTATACTCACGTTTAGGCAATTCTTTTGGTAGTCTGGTGAGGGGATGGGTACCGTTCCCATGCAGGAACAATGGAGTGGAGATGGATGGGATGGATGGATCCAGCAGTAATCTTCTCAATATCCTCTGTAGAATTCACTCTGTACTGCACTGCACAAACCGGTGGAGAAGATGGAGGAGGTGGGTGGAGCTAAAACTAACTCAGGGGTGGCAGAGCGGAGGCCTGTAGCGTGGACAAGATGGAGGGGGAGCTGGGGGGGTGGGACCACAACGTCAGGGGCGGACTCCAGAACTAAGATTGCTGCAACTTGCAAGTGCCACTCTGCAGAAAGGAAGACTTCGTTTTTTAGCTGAAGTTAAACAGCTCAAATGCAGTGACTGTGATTGATTATCACAGTCACTGGCATAACATTGCCTCAGTCAGTCTGCTCTTGCTCTGAGGCTGAGCTCTCCCTGGCTGCGCTGCTGCGGATGCCTGATCTGTTCTCCAGGCTCCAGCAGGCAGCTCTGCTCCGCTGTGTTTGTCTCCCTCCCCCAGGTGACCGGCGTGACCGTGACGTCACTCGTTGCTAGACGCCAAGCGGCCCAGGCGTTAGCAACGAGTGCAGGAGAGAGGCTCCACCCACCGCTGTTCCTCCTCCTCCTATCTGAATCTGTTACTGGCGCTGGCCAATGAGGATGCGAGGCTGCAGTGCTGGCTGGGCGTAACTAGTACAAGTCTCTCTCTCTCTGCGCCGCTGCCCGCTGATGATCTGATCGGGTTATGTGACAGAGAGAGACACAGGCAGCGGCACACAAACGAACAGAGCTGCAACGACTCAATCTCACTGCTACTATCTCGGGGGGGGCAATTGACCTGTTGCCCCCCCCCCTGGATCCGCCCCTGGTCGGACCTATGCTGTCAAAAAAGTCTGGTCGTGTGTACGTGGCATAAGATTGCCCTGTATTTGGCTCCATCCATCTTCCCATCAACTCTGAGATTAAATGACACACAGGTGGACTCTATTAAATAGTTAGGTGAGTTCTGAAGGCAATTGGTTCCACTTGATTTTAGTTAGGGGTATCAGGGTAAAGGGGGCTGAATACAAATGCATGCCACACTTTTTATTTGTAAAACATTTTGAAAACCATTTATCATTTTCCTTCCACTTAATAATTATGTATTACTTTGTGTTGGTCTATCACAAAAAATCACAATAAAATACAGTTAAGTTTTTGTTTGTAACATGACAAATGTGTAATATTTAAAGGGGTATGAATACGTATTCAAGGCACTCTACCCCCTTCCTGACCAGGCCAAATGTCAGCTTTCGGCACTGTCACGCTTTGAATGACAATTGTGTAGTCAAGCTACACTATACCCATATGAAATTTTTATAATTTTATTTTTCACACAAATAGAGCTTTCTTTTGGTGGTATTTAATCACCACCGTGTTTTTTATTTTTTGCTAAACAAACAAAATTAAAAAATTTCATTAAAAAAAACTGTTTTCACAGTTTCTTATAACATTTTCCAAACAGGTAATTTTTCTCCTTCATTGACGTATGCTGATGAGTCTGCACTGATGGGCACTGATAGGCTGCACTAATGGGCACTGATAGGCACTGATAATGCGGCACTGATGGACACTGATAGCTGGTACTAATGGGCACTGATAAGGAGTCGCAGGTGGGCACTGATCAGGAGGCACTGATGAAGCTGTACTGATAGGTGGCAATGATGAGCATTAATAGGTGGCACTGATGGGCACTGATAGGCAGCACTGAAGGGCACTGAATTGTGGGCAATAATTAGCAGCACTGGTGGGACTGATGTCCCTTTTACAGAAGCTGGTAATCAGCTTTATTCTTTTCTCCTCACGCTGCCAGCGCAAGGGTAAAAAAACCTGATAATCAACTTCTGTTTACATCATGTGATCAGCTGTCATTGGCTGACAGCTGATCACATGGTAAAGGGTCGTGATTGGCCCAATCTGTGATCAGCCAAGGACTCTGCGATCACAGGGCACGCCGCCTGCAGTGTGAGCATGGGAGGATGTCCTTGGGTGCCCTCCTGCCCTTTTAAGCCCACACTGTAGCTGCCAAGTGGTTAAGCAAATCAGCCCAGATGATTCTGTGTTTTTCCATATTTAGGTTTCTATGCATTACTGTTGAGAAATTGATGCAAATATGGCAGAAACTACTCAAAACTGGCTAATGGCTATTATATTTTTACATTCCTTAAATACCTCATGCCTGGACTACTACTTATTTACCTCATGCACTTATTTATTTACTTCCTTTAGTGAATTGACTTTAACGTTGTTTTATGAGTTCTATACCTCAAGTTTTTGTTTTGGTAATAACTCATAAGCTGTACAGGAGCTTACAAACAATTGATATTAAATAAATTGTAGACATTTAAAATATAGTGCCCTGCAAAAGTATTCACCCCCTTTGTTTTTTACCTATTTTGTTACATTACAGCCTTTAGTTTGTTTTTTTAATCTGAATTATATGTGATGGATCAGAACACAATAGTCTAAGTTGGTGAAGTAAAATTAGAAAAATATATAAATAAAACTATTTTTCAGAAATAAAAAACTGATAATTGACATGTACGTATGTATTTACCCCCTTTGTTATGAAGATGAAGACCATAAAAAGTTCTGGTGCAACCAATTACCTTCAGAAGTCACATAATAAATGAAATGATGTCCACCTGTGTGCAATCTAAGTACATGATCTGTCATTACATATACACACCTTTTTGAAAGGCCCCAGAGGCTGCAACACCTAAGCAAGAGGGACCACTAACCAAACACTGCCATGAAGACCAAGGAACTCTCCAAACAAGTAAGGGACAATGTTGTTGAAAAGTACAAGTCAGGGTTAGGTTATAAAAAAAATATCCAAATCTTTGATGATCCCTAGGAGCACCACCAAATCTATCATAACCAAATGGAATGAACATGGCACAACAGCAAACCTGCCAAAAGATGGCCGCACACCAAAACTCACAAGTAGGTCATTAATCAGAGAGACAGCACAGAGACCTAAGGTAACTCCGGAGAAAAACTCTGCAGAGTTCCACAGCAGAGACGGGAGTATCTGTACATAGGACGAGAATAAGCTGTACGTTCCATAGCGTTGGGCTTTATGGCAGAGTGGTCAGAAGCTATTACTTTCAGCAAAAAACAAAATGGCACATTGTGAGTTTGCGAAAAGAGATGTGGGAGACTCACAAAATGTATGGAGGAAGGTGCTCTGATCTGATGAGACTAAAATTTAACTTTTTGGCCATCAAAGAAAACGCTATGAAAACACATCACATGACCCAAAGAACACCATCCCCACAGTGAAACATGGTGGTGACAGCATCATGCTGTGGGGATGTTTTTCAGCAGTCAGGACTGGAAAACTAGTCAGAGTTGAGGGGAAGATGGATGGGGCTAAATACAGGGATATTCTTGAGCAAAACCTGTACCACTCTGTGTGATTTGAGGCTCACCTTCCAGCAGAACAATGACCCCAAGAACACTGCTAAAGCAACACTTGAGTGGTTTATGGGGAAACATGTAAATGTGTTGGAATTGCCTAGTCAAAGCCCAGACCTCAATCCAATAGAAGACCTGTTTTCAGACTTAAAGATTGTTGTTCACAAGCGCAAACCATCCAACTTGAAGGAGCTGGAGCAGTTTTGCAAGGAGAAATGGGCAAAAATCCCAGTGGTAAGATGTGGCAAGCTCATAGAGACTCATCCAAAGTGACTTGGAGCTGTGATAGCCGCAAAAGGTGGCTCTACAAAGTATTGACTATAGGGGGGTGAATAGTTATGCACATTGACTTTTTCTGTTATGTTGTCCTGTTTGTTATTTGCTTCACAATAAAAAAAATCTTCAAAGTTGTGGGCATTTTCTATAAATTAAATGATGCAAATCCTCAAACAATCCATGTTAATTCCAGATTGTGAGGCAACAAAACATGAAAAATGCCAAGGGGGTGAATATTTTTGCAAGGCACTATATATCTAATGATTTACTTAATAAATGCATATGGCATTCACTGATATTTTTTAAATATCTCCCTGGAGTTAAACTTTAAATGATATACACTTCAGGTGATTGTGACATTTCTTAATGGCTATATCATGCTATTTAGTGTTTTGCCAATGTCTAGATTTACCTCCAGTGAGACAGATTTCATTTCAGACTGTATTTTGTATGTGTTAATATATGATACAGAATGTTCCACTCTTTTTTTAATATATCATTTCATAGACAACATTTGACAGTGCATTTATATGTACAGAAAGTCTAGCTGGCATATGGGCATGCTGGTAGAAAAAGTGACATGGTAATGATGACATATGTATGGGTGATATCTGCATGCCACATGTTTGTGAACAATATTAAAGTGGATGTATCCCATCAGCTCCATTTTGTTATGTGGTGCCTCATGCAGCAATCTGTTCCCTAAAGAAAATAATAGATTACTGGTAGCAGACGTGTTGTTCTTTGCAGTATAAACGCTTGGTCAGTTACCGGTTTAGTGATTAGGCATTAGGTTGGACCAAATCAGGCATGACAGGTCTTTGTATTTGCTTACAGATCTCATTCAAGCAAGCATAGGAGAAAAGGGTTTTTTTTTTTTGACTTTTGCATTTGATCCTCTTCATTTACTCTCTAAGTACATTGTGACAGGTCAGGAAACGTGGGTTGACCAGGATTGATAGCTCCAGGCACTGCTGTGTGTTAAATTGTGTTTGTTTTACAAGGACAACAAATACAGCATTCATGAAATCAATCATTGTTAAATAATAAAAAATATTTCATAATCAATATATTTAAATATGCCAATCACATGGCAGCAACTCAATGCATTTAGGCATCGAGATGTGGTGAAGACGACTTGCTGAGTTTCAAAGCGATCATCAGAATAGAGAAGAAAGGGGATTTAAGTGACTTTGAACATGGCATGGTTGTTGGTGCCAGATGGGCTGGTCTGAGTATTTCAAAAACTGTTGATCTACTGGGATTTTCGCGCACAACCATCTCTCGGGTTTAAAGAGAATTGTCCAAAAAAGACAAAATAGCCAGTGAGTTGCAGTTGTGTGGATGAAAATGCCTTGTTGATGTCCGAGGATAATGAGCAGACTGGTTCAAGATGATAGAAAGACAACAGTAACTCAAATAACCACTCGTTACAACCAAGGTGTGCAGAATACCATCTATGAACACATATCACCTCAAACCTTGAAACAGATGGACTACAGCAGCAGAGGGCCACACTAGTTGCCATTCCTGTCAGCTAAGAACAGGAAACTGAGGCTATAATTCACACAGGCTCACCAAACCTGGATAACAAAGGATTGGAAATAATTTTGCCTGGTCTCATGGGCCTCGATTTCAGCTGCAACATTCAGATGGTAAGGTCAGAATTTGGCGTAAACAGCATGAAAGCATGGATCCATCCTGTCTTGTATCAATGGTCCAGGCTGGTGGTGTAATGGTGTGGGGGATGTTTTCATAGCAAACTTTGGGGCTCTTAGTACAAATTGAGCATTGTTTAAACACCACGACCTACCTGAGTATTGTTGCTGACCATGTCCATCCCTTTATGTCTACAATGTACCCATCTTCTGATGGCTCCTTCCAGCAGGATAATGCACCATGTCACAAAGCTCAAATCATCTCACCACTGGTTTCTTGAACAGGACAATGAGGTCACTGTACTCCAATGGCCTCCTCACTCACCAGATCTCAATCCAACAGAGTACCTTTGGGATGTGGTGGAACAGGATATTTGCATCATGGATGTGCAGCCAACAAATCTGCAGCAACTGCGTCATGCTATCAAGTCACTATGGACCAAAATCTGAGGAATGTTTCCAAAACCTTGTTGAATCTATGTCACAAAAAATGAAGGCAGTTCTAAAGACAAACGGGGGTCCAACCTGGTACTAGCAAGGTGCACCTAATAAAGTGGCTAGTGAGTGTATATTTCATATATATGTAATATTTCAAGCTCTGAGATTTACACAGCCAATCCTGTATGTTGGGACATAGTATCTGATCTCTCTTTGGTGCATTTTCACATACAGCTCTTCTTCCCATCCTACTCTGTAACTTGTCAGTGAAAGGAGAAGTAGCACACAGAGGAGCTCATCTCTGCTCACTTTGCTTTCTCCTTCTATCAACATTATGTAGGAAAGCAATTGGCTGATACCAGATCAAATTCAGGTACTTACACTGCTTATATTAAAAACTTATATTGGTCCAGGTTAGCTCAATGTCGGTTTTCATATCTGATACCTGGAGGGCCCTGGGGATGCTGAAAGTAACTGGCTGGGCCCAATTAGCCATTTTCCCTCCCCGGTGTCATGTGACTCGCTAGTGTTAAAAGGTCTCAGGTGTGACTAGGGTGCAGGTGTGTTAAATTTGGTGTTATCGCTCTCACTCTCTCATACTGGTCACTGGAAGCTCAACATGGCACCTCATGGCAAAACATTCTCTTTGAGGATTTGAAAAAAATAATTGTTGCTCTACATAAAGATGGCCTAGGCTATAAGAAGATTGCCAAGACCCTGAAACTGAGCTGTAGCATGGTGGCCAAGACCATACAGCAGTTTAACAGGACAGGTTCCACTCAGAACAGGCCTCGCCATGGTCAACCAAAGAAGTTGAGTGCACACGCTTAGTGTCATACCCAGAGGTTGTCTTTGGAAAATAGATGTATGAGTACTGCCAGCATTGCTGCAGAGGTTGAAGGGGTGGGGGGTCAGCCTGTCAGTGCTCTGACCATACACCGCACACTGCCTCAAATTGGTCTGCATGGCTGTCGTCCCGGAAGGAAGCCTCTTCTAAAGATGATGCACAAGAAAGCCCCAAAACTGTTTGCTGAAGACAAGCAGACTAAGGACATGGATTACTGAAACCATGTTCTTTGGTCTGATGAGACCAAGATAAACTTATTTGGTTCAGATGGTGGCAATCAGGTGAGGAGTACAAAGACAAGTGTGTCTTGCCTACAGTCAAGCATGGTGGTGGGAGTGTCATGGTCTGGGGCTGCATTAGTGCTGCTGGCACTGGGGAGATACAGTTCATTATTGAGGGAACCATCAATGCCAACATGTACTGTGACATACTGAAGCAGAGCATGATCCCCTCCCTTCAGAGGCTGGGCCGCAGGGTAGTATTCCAACATGATAATGACACCAAACACACCTCCAATACGACCACTGCCTTGCTAAAGAAGCTGAGAGTAAAGATGATGGACTGGCCAAGCATGTCTCCAGACCTAAACCTTATTGAGCATATTTGGGGTATTCTCAAACGGAAGATGGAGGAACACATGATCTCTAAAATCCACCAGCTCTGTAATGTCGTCATGGAGTAGTGTAAGAGGTCTTCAGTTGCAACCAGTGAAGCTCTGGTGAAATCCATGCCCACGAGTGTTAAGGCAGTACTGGAAAATAATGGTGGACACACAAAATATTGACACTTTGGGCCCAATTTGGCCATTTTCACTTAGTGGTGTACTCACTTTCATTGCCAGTGGTTTAGACATTAATGGCTGTGTGTTGAGTTATTTTGAGGGGACAGCAAATTTACACTGTTATACAAGCTCTACACTAACTGCTTTACATTGTAGCAAAGTGTCATTTCTTCAGTGTTGTCACATTTAGAGATATAATAAAATATTTATAAAAATGTGAGGGGTGTACTCACTTTTGTGAGATACTGTACAGATGTATTACAGGAGTAGGGAGTACATTAGGTAAACTAACAGGCTAGAGGCAGCAACATTTATATGTTCTGACTGCCTTATTCCGATATTTCCAACGGAGTAAACTCAAATAATACGCTTGGCTCCATTCTGAAAAAGAAGCGGATGCAACGGAAAATCTCATTCAAAAGATCAGATAACTGGTGTTTGCTCACATGCTTATTTAGTTTCATACGTGTCATTTCAACTTTTGAAAGAAAAGTTAAAACACATGTTTTTACCTCTGATCACTCTAAAGACTTTATTCAAAACCTCTGCATGAGAGAATGTTTTTGTCATGTTTTAGGTGTGTTTTATATTCTTATGAAATTTGCATTTTGATGGAAATCCCACCAAAGATGCATCAAGCAGAGGGGTGTAAATGTTTTCTAACGCCTTGTACACAGGGTCGGATTTTCCGATGGGAAATGTTTGATGGGAGCTTGTTGTCGGAAATTTTGACCGTGTGAAGGCTCCATTGGACATTTTCCGTTGGACTTTTTCGACAATCAAAATTTGAGATCTGGATCTCAAATTTATCGACAACAAAATCTGTTGTCGGAAATTCCGATTGTGTGTACACAATTCTGACGTACAAAGTTCCACACATGCTCGGAATCAAGCAGAAGAGCCGCACTGGCTATTGAACTTCAATAGCACACGTCACCGTGTTCTTGACATTCAGAATTTCCAACAAGATTTGTGTGACCGTGTGTATGCAAGACAAGTTTGAGCCAACATCCGTTGGAAAAAATCCATGGAATCAGAATCGTGTGTACGAGGCATAAGAATCCGTATGACTGAAGTAACAATCTAATCTGATGTAATGTGTGAAGTGTCCTATGTAAAGATAGCATTGAAGTTATACCTGCACTTACCTACCTATTGTGTTTAAATGTGTCCGTAGCCTGGAGTATACTGTATCCCCAGTATGCAATTTCCTTACTTGACCAATCACACTTAAGCATTGTTAAAAACACATTAAGTAGCCCTTGGGCCCTAAGTATTATTTACACAGCACCTTTTTTACTTATGTTTCGCATTTCAATGCACCTACCATGACTTTTACTTACATTTCCTAACAAAAATGTAAGTTTCCTGGTAACCATGACTTCATTATTTTGGTCTGTAATCCAGAGCAAGTATACAGATAAGAACCTATGACTTTAATCTGACTTTTTTTTGATGACCATAGGCAGGGCCGGGTTAAGAGCATCATGTGCTTGGTGCTGAGGATTTTGGTGGGCCTTTTATTGGGCACCCTTCTGCTTTCCAAGAGCCTGTACTGGCATGCGCCCAAACTCAAAAGTGCGCAGCCGCACAGGCATAACACTAGGGAAGCCTGGCATTTGATTTGCCAAGTTTCTGTAAGGGCCATGCATTGGCGTGCACTCTGAGCTGAAAGAGTGCAGCTGCGCAGGCCTAACACTATGGAAGACCCAGACTTCTGTAAGAGCCCTGCATTGGCGTGCCCAAGGCTTCTGTTAGGACTGCTCATGCAGTGCACATCATCAATCTCACCACCCTGCCCAGGCGGTGCATGTGGAATGCAGAGCCCGTCAGGGGAGATCTCTTCCCGTTGACCCATTGCTTTCCATGTCCTTTTTGGGTGGCTGGGCCTATATTAAAGGTAAGGGCCTGGAGCTGCAGCTCCAATAGCCCCTACGTTAATCCAGCCCTGAGCATAGGATAGTTTAGACCAGCAGTTTTAGGAGGACAATGATGGCAGACTCATCTCTCTTCCATGAAATTAATTAGCTGTGTTGCATTTTATTGTTTTAGGTAATACCTCAAGAAAAACAGGGATTTTTCTAATCTATTATTTTCTAAAGACAAGAAAATGCACCAAAAGCGTTTTTATGATGGTCTTTGTTCTTCTTTGGACATTGCCAGTCTGCAGTATGCAGTGTATATTTGACATGCAGTGTTGCCCACAGAAAGGATTTCCGCATTAACGGGTAGGGTATAAAAAAAAGGTACTGGGAGTGAAAGTGTAAAGAGGTGACAAGAGTGGAGGACAGGAAGAGAAATTACAAAGCAGAATAAAAAGCTGAAGAGGCATTTCAGTCTACCTATTTATAATTGACACTAATCCTCATCTCTGGACGATTGCTGGTACTTAAAGTTCATGTAAAGTCCAAATATTTTTTAAGTAGTTTTGTATAGGGTAGGGGATGAAAAAACCTCCATCAGTTTTTTTTTTTTTTTGCTGTGGGGGAGATTTCTCTTCACTTTTTCTCCCAGAGACACAATAAATGTAAAGCCGCGTACCCACGATCGGATTTTCCGGCAGGAATTGTGCGGTGACAGGCTGTTGGTGTTACCGTTTGTACGCTCCATCAGACAACCGTTGTCGGATTTTCCGTGGACAAATGTTGGATAGCAGGTTTTCAAATTTTCTGTGGACAAATGTCTGTTGTTGTATTTTCCGAGCGTGTGTACACAAGTCCCTCGGACAAAAGTCCAAAGTACACACACACATGTTCGAAAACCAAGGATGAGCCAGACGCGCGTCGGTCTTGTAAA
This sequence comes from Lithobates pipiens, assembly GCF_037356315.1. NCBI lineage: Eukaryota > Metazoa > Chordata > Amphibia > Anura > Ranidae > Lithobates > Lithobates pipiens. The sequence goes on along the minus strand of NW_027507903.1, from coordinate 533,767,568 downwards.
CTAGCATTCGTAATGGAGAATTAACATTCGTGACGTGGCAAATTATTAAATCTCGAAATGCAGCGCACATTCTCTTCTTCTTTAACCACTGCATTTTTTGCAATTCGGCACTGCGTCAGTTTAACTGACAATTGTGCGGTCACGCGACACTACACCCCAATCAAAATTGGTGTCCTTTTTTCCTACAAATAGAGCTTTTGTTTTGGTGGTATTTGATCGCCTCTGCGGTTTTTATTTTTTGTGCTATAAACAAAATTTTGAAAAAACACAATATTTTGTACTTTTTGCTACCCCCATTTTTTTTCTCAGTTTATGCTAAAGTAATAGCGTCTACAATAGAGGGGATAGATTTATAGCATTTTTTTACCAGTAATGGCGGCAATCTGCAATTTTTATTGGGACTGCCACATTATGGTGGACGCATCAGACACTTTTGATCAGTGCTATAAAAATTCATTGATTACTGTAAAAATGTCACTGTCAAGGAAGGGGTTAACACTGGGGGGCGATCAAGGGGTTAACTGTTTTCCCTAGTGTGTGTTTCTAACTGAAGGGGGAAGGGACTGACTAGAGGAAGTGATGGGTCGTGATTCCTAGCTAACAGAAACACTCGATCTGTCACTCCTCTCAGAACAGAACTGGGATTTGTGTGTTTACACACACTCTTCCGTGTTCTGTCTCTTGTGCTCGCAATCACTTGTGGCCGAGGGTCATCACGACCATCGACCAAGATCATCGGCACCCCCACAGTGCAGCAAGTGTGCGCCTCAGGCGGCACGTGCGCATCTGCTATCCCGATCCAGCGAGCTGACATATAGCTACAACGGTTCACGGGATTGTGCCGACCTGCCTCAGTAAAATGGCGGAGGCTGGTCGGCAAGCAGTTAATGGGATAAAAATGAAGATGTTTTGCTGGTGATACTGATGGAGTTATTGCAAACACATTTTCAAAGGCTCCAGGGTCATCTTACCAACAACATCCCTATTCACATTGCAACCCTCCAGGGTTATCTTACCAACAACATCCCTATTCACATTGCAACCCTCCAGGGTTATCTTACCAACAACATCCCTATTCACATTGCATTCCTCTCCAGGTAACTCACCAACAATACCCCTACTTGCGTTGCATCCCTGGTCATCGCACCAACAACATCCTAATCCTTATTTACATTGTATCTCTCCCTGGCCTTCTCACCAACAATATCCCCTACTCACACTGCATCCATCCAAGGTCATCTCACCAGCAACATCCCTATTCACATTGTATTCCTCCCCGGTCATTTTAACAACACAATCCCTACTCACACTGCATCTCTCCCTGGTCTCATCACCAACAACATCTCTACTCACACTGCATCTCTTCCCGGTCATCCCACCAACAACATCTCACTTCCTACTCACACTGCATTCCTCCCTGGTCACATCACCAACAACATCTCTACTCACACTGCATCTCTTCCCGGTCATCTCACTCCCTACTCACACTGCATCCCTCCCTGGTCACATCACCAACAACATCTCTACTCACACTGCATCTCTTCCCGGTCATCTCACTCCCTACTCACACTGCATCCCTCCCTGGTCACATCACCAACAACATCTATACTCACACTGCATCTCTCCCTGGTCACATCACCAACAACATCTCTACTCACACTGCATCTCTTCCCGGTCATCCCACCAACCACATCTCACTCCCTACGCACACTGCATCCCTCCCTGGTCACATCACCAACAACAACTGTACTCACACTGCATATCTTCCCAGTCATCCCACCAACCACTTCTCACTCCCTACGCACACTGCATCCCTCCCTGGTCACATCACCAACAACAACTGTACTCACACTGCATCTCTTCCTGGTCATTCCACCAACAACATCTCACTCCCTACTCATACTGCATCCCTCCTTGGTCACATCACCAACAACATCTCTACTCACACTGCATCTCTTCCGAGTCATCCCACCAACATCTCACTCTCTACTCACACTGAATCCCTCCCTGGTCACATCACCAACAACATCTCTACTTACACTGCATCTCTTCCCGGTCATCCCACCAACAACATCCCTAACCCTACTCACATTGTATCTCTCTTTGGCCATCTTACCAACAACATCCCCTACTCACACTGCATCCACTTCTCCTCACCAACAATATCATCTCCCTCTCAGCTCAAATTGCATAACCTCCAGCCTCCTCACCAACAACATCCCCACCACTTACACTGTATCCCTCCCTGGTCAAGTCACCAACAACATCCCCTCTCCCCTCACACTGGCCACCTTATCAACAAAGTTTCATCCTCGTCATCTCACCAACAACACAACAACACCCCCCCCCCCCCCCCACACTCATATTGAATATCCCCCTGCCACTTCACTAACAAACCAACAACATCTCGGCCTCTCATACTGCATAACCCCCAAACGTTTCACCAATAGCAGCCAACCCCTCACACCCTACATGCCTTCCTGACCCCTCACCAATGATATCCACCCCACTTATACTGCATTCCTCCCCCGATACCTCACCAATAATATCCACCTTGGTCACACTACATGTCTCCCAGGCCACCTCACCAACAACATGCCCCCACTCACACTGAATATCACCCAGCCATCTTCATAACAAACCAACAACATCCTGGCTTCTCACACTGCAAAACCCCTACGCGCCTCACCAACAACCTCCTCTGCGCTCACACTGCATGCCTCCCTGATCCCCTTTCCTCCTTCCCCGCGCTTACACTGCATCACCCCCCGACAACCCAACCAGCACCCCCCCCCCCCCGACAACCCTAACCAACAAACAATGCTGCACTGTACAGAATGTACTGTATTTAGCTGCTCTATTTCTGTCACAATTGCATCCATTTTGCCGCTATTGGCCCCTCACCCCTCCTCAAACTCAGGCTCCTTGAATTTGGAAAGTTCCCAGATATGCATATGACTGTTCTGGATAATTGTCCTTTTTCATAAAGTATAATGCTGGCTGATACGTCAGGAGCTTATAAATAAAATTTAAAGACAATAATAATAAAAATATTTGCAATAAAACCCTTGAAACAAATAACATAAAACTTCTAATTGTATTGCTTGCTGTAGGCCATACTAGAAGTATTTTTTCCTAGTGACAAGTAAGCGGTGATATACAGCTTTGCATTATGGAGATGTTTATTTATTACATTACATACACTAGCTAAAGAGCTCATTAAATTATGCAAATGACAAAATACATTTGCACACAAACAGTTGGTGATGCTGGAACACCTGTTATCTATTTGTTTGTTTCAATACAGGAATTCCATAACTTATTGCTGATTGTCGTGGCCTATACAGGTGACTGCTTATTGGTGTCTGAGTAAGAGACGCTACCCAGTGTACTCCTTCAGGATATGGGGCTAATCTACACATATGTAGCCTGATTTATATAAATTATTATTATTATTATTATTATTACAACATTCTCAATGTCTCCTCTTCCATGTCTTCTTTAAAACACATCTGTCACATGGTCCTTAAAAACTGGGACACTAGAGATGAACAAAGGCACCCTCCAGTACCACGTTGTACCTTTCGTTTTCTTTTTTTGCCTGGAGCACCCCAAAAATCGTATGCAAATTTTGATTTTCTCAAAAGTCTCAACTTGTACAGCGCTAGACACAACTGTTATTCCACATCTGACAGTGCTTGAGGCTAGTGATAAGTTTTGCAGGTACTTTTTTCGTTTAGGAGATTACCATGGCAGTTGGCGGTCTTCCTTGTGCTTTAAAGCCAGATAATTCATAATAAAGATGGTCTAGAGATAAAAGTTTATAACTGGCCTAAAACAAGTATATAGATACAGGACTTCAGACTTTTGTGATCTGCTTACATTGTCTAGTTGAGCTGCAAAGTCAGGGCTGAGGGTCAGTATAATAGTCAGGCAACTAACATTTTCAGAAGCATGGCAGCCCAGATATTTATTACACTCATGACATCTTTACTTTAAAGTGGTTGTAAACCTCTGAAATAAAAAGTGATCACAGTACAAGATATCTTTCTATAGTGTGTACTTGCCCTAATCTATATCACTTAGTGTGGTTCATGCCCGCTCTCTTCTCTGCTAACTGCATGAGACACTTCTGACAGTTTGATACAAGACAATCCATGGACATGGTCCTGTCCCATCCCCTTCAGCACACAGAATGCAGGGGATTAATAGCCTCGGCTGTGCATGTTTACCTAAGAAATCATGTATTTGGGGGGTGTGTCCACCCCCTCCACTCAGGTGTCAAATTACACTCGGCTCTGTGTTGTGCAATGTGTGTGAGGTCAAATTCCCACCCCCGCCTCTCTCCTGCAAGTTTAGGCTGGCCATACATTATACAATTTTCTTCTATAGATTTTCTTTAGATTTACCAAAACCATATAATATGAGGTCAAATTTAAACACTTTCAGTTTGTGGGCAATCAGGAAGGCCCTTGTACTACACAGTTGAAGGTAAATCTAAAGAAAATTGAATAAGAAAATTGTATAGTGTATGGCCAGCTTTAGAAACACCTGTTGATCTGTCTACTGCAGAAGGCTGTAGAAGAGAGAGGCTGCAGATAAATAGGTACAGCTTATGTAGGAGAATTTGTTACATCACTGTGCCCCAGTTGAAGTCCTTTAGGATGAAATACATCAGGCCTGCTACGCTTCCTTCCCACATTGGTTTTTATACTTTTTTATATATTCCAACCTGTGATCACCAGTTCTTGTACTTGTACTCATTTACTTTTGATGTACTACTATTTTTAAAATAAATACCTTCCGGGTTTTTTTGACCTACACCATATGGAGTCCCTCCATTTTTTCTTATTTTACATCCTGATCTGATTGAGTCCATTTACCACACATCAACTACCTTCAGATGGCTCCCCCCATTGGGTGGAAGTTCTATATCGCGTTGGAGAGTCACAAAGATTCGGGATCTCTTACTGGACCATCGCAGATGAGGAGTGGAACCGCCCTGCTTGGAGTGATCGCTTCCCTGCCAATCCTAACCTTGTGGTCCTCGGCCCACACAAGCTCGATTGACCCCCTACTGTCTGGTAAGTGGGTCCACCATACCTGATAAGAGTACCCATCTTTATTCCCTTTGACAGAGGATTTTTGCACATCCGCAACTGCACAGCTGTATGCACACTGTTTGTGCTGTCCTTGTTCAATTGAGGATTCGCCATTCGCCATTAAGCTCGAGATGGACATATTTTTCTGAATTTTCATTAATTATTTCCCCACCTCAGGGAATATTGGACTATTCATTAATTCGCTTATCTTTGTCTCTAAGTTATATATATTGGATATCACAGTTCATTGTTTTTTGTTTTTTTTCCTCTAAGGCCGCGTACACACGCGGGGACTGTTCGCCCAACTTTGTCCGCTGAACAGTGTTTCAGCGGACAGTCCGCTCGTGTGTGGGCTTTCAGCGGACAGTTTCAGCGAACAGTCTGCTGAACAAAGTTTTTCGGAAATTCCGAAAAACTGTCCGCTGAAACTTTGTTTCAGCGAACAGTCCCCTCGTGTGTAGGCTTGTTCGTCAAACTAAGTTCCGCGCATGCTCAGAAAGGATTTAAACGCCGAAGTTTGCATTGCAGTGTATAGGACGTCGTTTTCTAGTCCCGTCGTACGTGCCGTTCACGTCATCGCGCACGGTTTCAGCAAACTGTTCGTTCGTCGTGTGTGGGCAAGTCCGTCCATGCTAATTTTGAGCGGACTGTTTGCTGAAACTGTTTGACGGACAAAGTTGAGCGAACAGTCCCCGCGTGTGTACGCGGCCTTAGTGCTACACTGTATGTTTATAATCACTGTGTATTGCCTGAGGTTAGTCAGTTCAGTTGGTATACCCAAGTTTTTTTTACCACTTCAATTTAAACAAGTTCATAGAATTGCACTAAAAGGGAAAAAGAACAGTGCATTCAAATCTAAACATAAAACTTGAAGCCCACTCTACTTTTTGCAACTAATACCCCCCCTCCCCTCCCCCATCAAGCTCCCCCTACTGTTTTTTCTTTTCACTTTATACATACCTTTTTTTCTGCCAGCCTATAGGCCGGCAAAGTGACTTCAAGGGTCCTTACACTTATGTGGTGACAGAGGCTTTGAATAGTCATTCTGTCTAGACAATGTAGCACTGTCGTAATGATGTGTAAAGAAAGTGTTGTCCAAGAATACTGTGAGCCCCAACAAACATGATGAGGTGGCCCCAGGGAGCATGTTCATAGAGGCATGATAGCCAGGGTTTACAGTAAATGGATGAAGCTGGGTATCATTCATCGTAGAGGAGGAGCAGCAACTGTGAGTGGTGGTGGTAAAGTTGCCCTTATATATATATATATATATATATATATATATATATATATATATACACACACACACACACAGTATATATACTGTATATATATATACTGTATAATAGGGATACAATTATATATTGGCCACCGTAAATTATCAGCCGAAAATAGGGATATCATTATCTGCCGATAGGAAAAAAGGTGCCGATAATGGTAACCGAACACATGTGTGATTATGCTGCAATTTTACTGCGAATTTCATAGGTCATGTGACTTAAAAATTACAAAAGTGCAACATGGGTGCGTTTTTGGGGCAATAGAGAGGTGCATTATACTGCATTGGAAGTGCAATGCCCCAATGTGAAGACATACATAAAATTTAAAGGGATGCATTTTTCTTGAGCTTTTCTTGCATTTTTTTTTTAGGCTCCATTCACACCTGAGCATACTGGAATTGCACGATTCTGCCCACGATTCCAGAATCATGACAAACCACGGGACATGTTTGCAATGCTATTGTTTCTTAATGGCGCCCCAAATGCGATTTTGAGCAGCAATTTGGTACATGAGCTTCTTTGGAGGGGGGGTTATGGTGGGAGGTTGGGCTTGGTCTCTTAGTTGCAGTGAAAGGAAATCTTAAGGCATCAGCATACCAAGACATTTTGAACAATTTCATGCTCCCAACTTTGTGGGAACAGTTTGAGGATGGCCCCTTCCTGTTCCAACACGACTGCGCACCAATACACAAACAAGGTCCATAAAGACATGGTTGAGCATGTTTACAGTGGAGGAACTTGACTGGCCTGCACAGAGTCCTCACCTCAACCCAACAGAACACCTTTAGGACAAATTAGAGTGGAAACTGCAAGCCAGGCCTTCTCGCCCAACATCGTTTCTTGACCTCACAAATGTGCTACTGGGAGAATGGTCAAACATTCCCGTAGACACACTTCTAAACTTTGTGGACAGCCTTCCAAGAAGAGTTGAAGCTGTTATAGCTGCAAAGGGTGGGCCAACTCAATATTGAACCCTATGGGCTAAAACTGGGATGCCATTAAAGGTCATGCGCATGTAAGGGCAGGTGTCCCAATACTTTTGACAATATAGGGCAGCCCTCAAATTTTTCACTCGCCTACACATAGCGGAAAATGAGGGTTGGCGAGCGTGGGCTGCCTCGGAGGAGGGGGGATGGGCACAAGTGAGGCTGAATTAATGGGAACTGGTGAGGCTGCATAAAACATTTAAGAGTGGGATTTCATGAGTTCATTTATGAGGGAGAGTTTAGGGGCGGAATTAGTGGTGGAGCAGGTTAGGGAATGGGTGGGGCAACTGGTGGCAAGTAACCCCTAAGGCCTAGCTAGTAGCTCAGGACTTCACATTTTGAGCCCTGATATTGTGTATATGTTTGTATATATATATATATATATATATATAAAAATTTGAGACTCGATATAGTAATATAGTATATATATATATATATATATATATATATATATGACACACAAAATTTACAGTAAGCAAATTACATGTAGAAATAGATCTAACAAAAAAATAAAAATAAACTGTAAGTAACTGGCCTATGAGTCATAGTGAGCACAATGACTGTTATTTTAAAATGCAAATAAGTATGTTAAATGTTAGAAGTCCCCATGGAGGAACCTGACATTTATCGTTAACTGCCCTCTACTCCACATCTATATTAGAATAAATATACACTTTATGCCAAGACATATACCGTATATACTCGAGTATAAGCCGAGATTTTCAGCCTCTTTTTTGAGGCTGAAAGTGCCCCCCTCGGCTTATACTCGAGTCATCGCTGTCTGCCCGCTCGATCAGCGTGTCGAGCAGACAGACAGCGGCCATTCTATAATTCAAAAGCCGCGCCTCCGGCTCCGCCTTCGCCTGTGATAGGCGGAACACTGAATTTCCCAGCAGCCTGTGTTCCGCCTATCACGGACATCGTATCATCCTCGTACTACGGACGAGGATGATACGATGTCCGTGATAGGCGGAACACAGGCTGCTGGGAAATTCAGTGTTCCGCCTATCACAGGCGAAGGCGGCGGCGCAGCTTTTGAATTTTACAATGGCTGCCGAGGCGCCGACGAAGAGGGCACGGGACGGAGGCAAGGCAAGGCACGGCACGGGACGGGACGGGACGGAGGCAAGGCACGGCGGCAAGGCACGGCGGCAAGGCACGGGACGGAGGCTCGGGACAAAGGCTCGGGACACAGGTAGGCTGGACACACACACACACACACACACACACACACACACACACACGGATGGAGACACACACACACACAGGGATGGATGGATGGATGGATGGAGACACACACACACAGGGATGGATGGATGGATGGACACACACACACACAGGGATGGATGGACGGACACACAGGGATGGACGGACACACAGGGATGGACGGACACACACACAGGGATGGACAGGCATGTCTCACCCTCGGCTTATACACGAGTCAATAAGTTTGCCAGTTTTTTTGGGGGTAAATTGGGGGCCTCGGCTTATATTCGGGTCGGCCTATACTCGAGTATATACGGTACATCATTGTTTCTTTAGATTTCCAGAACTATTCTAGTAATAAATATATGTACTTTTTAATTTACTTATGAATGGCAGTAGTAGTGGAACATGTACTGGACTGGTTAGAAGAAATTCGTTTTTAGCTAGTGTGTGACTGGTACTGGATAGAAGTCCATGGTATCAAATGGCTAACAGAACATTGCTTGTATTTCAAAGCAGAAACCTGGATAGCTTGAACTGGCAACTTTCACCTATTCTTTTCTTCTCCACCTCTATGCTTGCCTCTTTTCTAAGCTCCCCTTTGTAAATCGGTCTCTTTGTGTTTTTGCCCTGTAGGCTTAATTAATGATTATATAAAATCAAAATGATTTTGATAAGATACATTTAATAATTTTCTTTCCTTCCTTCTTCTTGTACAAAGCATTTCTCACTTTGTCCACTTGCAAAAAGCCATTAGAATATAAACTGGCAACTGCATTTCTCAAATGTTAATATATTTTCCAAATAAGTAACCTTTGCCTAGAAGTGTAAAGTGATCCCTGGGCGTTGTGTGCCTAGAAGGCTATGTTAAAAAATCTTCTTTGTTGTGTATTGTTAAGGGATATCTACGTGTACAGCAATGTGCACATAGAGAACTGCATCAATGCATTGAGCAGTGTAGTGAAACCTTAAAAGCGTATTAAGTTCTATTGGAGACTGTCTCAAATCCTCCAGTGCCGAGTAGATGAATCTAACAAAACTTTATTTCTAAAATGTTTCAACAGCCATTGCACAAGATTCTAATTATTAGTTCTTAACCACTGGGTTCTTAGGAGACCCATTCTCCCCTTAACACGCTCACAATGTTCAGTGTATGTCCGAGAGTTCTCCGACAGGCAGTAAGGAAATTAGGTGGTCAATCTCTGCAACATCAACAGAAAGTATTGGAAATTACCTCATTATTTTCCAACCACTTGATCTATGTGGTATGAGGCTATAGTTCATACTCTATTTTTAAAGAAAACTGGACTAAGAGAAATATGTTGGCGGTTGCTGCCAAGCTGATCCAATCGCTTGAGCACTTTCTAAGTCATTGACCTGGACAATTTGAAGGCCAACTCCTTCTTTTAAACCACGTTGCATATTACACTCGTATTTATGGTGTAACATGTAAAGCTAACCATATACGGTTTGAATCTCGACCGGTTCAGCAGGGATCGGTCGAGATTCGAACCATGTATGGGCAGACTGAATGTACTCAAGTTGATCGATCGATCAACTTGGGTACAACCATCCTATCAGCTTTTATGTGCGATTATTGCTAGCGGCTAATATAGCCGCTAGCATTAATCACTGTGTTCACCCGGCAGGGAGAGCACAGTGGCTCCGCATGAAAGAAAATCGCTCTATCTATGGCTGGCTTTACTTGGTGGCAAGTAGAACCCCCAGAATGCCCCCTGTTCCTGTGACAGTGAGCAGGGAATCTTCTTCCTTGCAAATGCTGTCCTTTTGGAATCAGCAGGGCTGTGTGGGGATCCATTCATTCAGCCACGTCATTCGTTCACAGAGATTTGTGAATGAACTACAAGTCCTGCATGCAACCACGGCAAATGGACTTGTAGATCTCAGTGGAACATACGTTCAGTAATTACCACACTCCATTGACACTTCCTCCACCTTTCCAAATGAAAGTCTATTCCTTTGTACTAACATAAAGATGAAGGAAGAGGCTGCAGGCACCTACCATTGCTTGCAGGCTCTTAAGCCCCATACACACTATCAGATTTTCTGCAGATTTTTTCCTTCAGATTTACCAAAACCATATAATATATGAGGTCAAACCTTAGGAGTTTCAATGTGTATGCAATCAGGCAGGCCCTTGCACTCCATGGTTTTGGTAAATCTGAAGACAAAATTCAGCAGAAAATCTGATAGTATGTATGTATGTATGTATTTTAAAAAAATACATTTTTCCTGTAAAAACTATATGCATTTATTTAATTTTTTTATAAAGGTGAACTTAGCCTTGAAGTGTATCTCAAGCTAAAACTTTTTGTTTTAGTTTTGGACAGAATGCAGAAGTGTTAAAATCCCAATCAGTTTTTTCCTGCTGTCCCCACACCCCAGATTCATCTTTTCTATTAGCTTTGGTGACCTTTGTCACTGGTATAGTAAATAATGGGAAAAAAGTGTCACTGGAAAAAGAGGTAAAGAGTATCTCTTTCAAATAGAGGCATCTGCAATCAGTAAAGCTCATACTGTCTGCTGATTGATAGGCTTGAGTTTCGACTCACTAGCTGGTTAGTTGGACCTCTGCAGATAGACCAGTGTTCCCACAAAAATCCTTAATTTGCCTAAACAGGCTGTGGCTGTTTTATAAAACAAACTTTAAGACCCCTTATACAATGGGGCATTTTTCAGGCGCTCTTGGGCTAAAAATAGCTCCTGTAAAGCGCCTGAAAAACACCTTAAAAAAGCCCCAGTGTGAGAGCCTGAGTGCCTTTCTTACACTGGGGTGGTGCACTTGCAAGACGAGAAAAAAAAAACTGCAAGCAGCATCTTTGGGGTGGTGTGGGAGCATTGTATTTGGCACTCCCAAACCCCCCCTGCCATTAAAATCAATGGCCAGCACTGCCAAAGGGCCTGAAAAGCGCTTCGGCAGCAGCGCTTTGCGTGTGCTTTTAACCCTTTTTCGGTTGCAAGCGAGGGTTAAAAGCACCCTGCTAGTGGCTGAAAAGCACAGCTAAAACTACGGTAAAGCGCTGCTAAAACTAGTGGAGCTTTACTGGCGATGCCCCCACCCCAGTGTAGAATTTAAAACTTTTTTTGTATATAGCCGTAATTTGGCTTTTAAAAAGGGTTTCAAGCAGTTCCATTCTGTTTGTCTAAGAATATTAAAAATAATGCAGTTCCTCTTTAAGGTTCTTAGGATTGTTGCAAACAGTTAGGGCATTGTGAGGGTTAGGAATCCAAAATAGCTGCTGACAATTGTGGCATTGTGAGTTTGCATCTTTCATGATTGCATGTGTCCCTTGTACCAAGGCAAAATAATCTCCTGTCAGTTACAAGACCAAAATCAGTTCAGAGACGGCGGATTAAATTGCTGGTATTGCAGTGGCACGAACACAATATCACTGAACAACAAAACCTTGAACAGTTTTGTTAAAAAATATTTTAGAGCTTATGGCATTCATTTGTTATTGTCCTTAGCTAAACTGCTTTAGGCTTCACATCGCTGGGCATTCTTATCAAACACTGTTTTCCATTTAAGAAAAGGCAGGGTTTGACCTGCTCCCTCTGCAGTTCAAATGCACCATAAAAAGAGCCTACAGAAACGCAAAAGCAAGTCAAAAATATCCTCTGAACTGCCATGTGTACTTCTCAACAAAAGGCAATGGGATTTTGCTGAACTATGTTTGGCGTACATATCATCAATATGAGCAAATTTGTAATAAAATCCTTCTGCATCTGTAAAGAGCAGAGAGGAGGGGGTGGAGAGCTGCAGTTACAGTGTGTGAGAGCTGATTGGAGGAAAGGGACACCCCCCCCCCCCCCCCCAACACACTGCACAGGAATGAAGGCACATGCAGAGTTGTGTTCTGAATAGACAGGCTGTGTGATGAGCTCCCTCCCCCATCACGAAGGTATCTCATGTGTCGGGAAAACTTCTTAGAAATGACTCATGCTGATAACAGAGGAACGAAGCACCAGTGAGAAATTGCACTTAAAGCTTTAGGGATAGACAAGCAAACACTACAGATATATGTGCTTTGTTCAGATTTCATGAATGAGGTTTTTAAAGCAGAGCTTCACCCAAAAGGTGAAGTTTCACTTTAAGCCCCCCCCCCTGCCATATTTGGCAGGTCATTTGTTGAAGGGGAAGTGGGTACCTAGCTTTGACAGGTACCCACCCCCACTTACGCTCTGATCGTCTTACCCTATTCCTCTCCACAGTCTTCTGGGAGACATCACTGGTTCCAGAGAACTGCGGGATTCACAAAGCGCAATGTGCTTGTAATCCAAAGCACTTTTATATCAAAGCAAATTTCCCCATAAGAAATAATGGAAACTCAAATGATTTGTTCTACAAAAATGTATTCATAGGTCCTTCAGTTTATAGTCCATATAAAAAGATTATAGCAATGTGACCAGGTTGTATAACCATAAAATGTCCACCCACAAATGGAAGCCTCCACAACGGGGATTAGAAGCAAAATCCAGAGTATACAGAGTATAAAAAAGAAGAGAGGCACCTCTAAGTGTGGCAATATGTTGCTAAATGTTGTACCTTCATTAAATGCAACCATATTGCTACACTCAGAGGTGCCTCTCTTCTCTTTTATACTCAGTTGTGACATGACACAACTTGTACATCAAGACATTGCTTGTATAGCAAGTCAAATTTTATTTAAAAAATGTTGCTTGTCTTGTAAAACACTCTCAAACCAAGGTTTTGCTTTATATGTGTTTACTTCTCTGATCTATAATAAGCTCATTTGTGCATCAGAAGGGATCATTATACTATTCTTGATATTTTCCAGCATGTTGGAATATCTCTTGGATCATTCAGGGAGTGTTTCCTTTTCTTTATAACAAAATTTAGTTAGCAAAAACTTTTTATGATACCATTTACTCTTCAATCTGCTATCCAATCCAAGTTGTCTCGTATTATGTAAACCGGAGCTCATGTTTTAAACTTTTGTATTGTGTAACCCATGTCCAAAGATTTTTGTCAATAAAATCTATTTTTATGAAATTACTTACTTTTGCTGCTAAAAAAACCCCATGGGGAAACCTCAATGTGTTTTTTGCAAGATTTGTTTTGGGGTGTGCAGCCTTATCAGACTCTTGATAGGTGTCATTCTATGCTATAGATATAGCAAAAACATAATCCCTTTTCCACATATACTGTACATACATGTCTTCCAAACGTTGGCTCGGTGGAGAGAAAAAATATTACGGCACGGCTCGACATCCTCTATCCTAATCCAGCCTCTTGCCATTATGGACTTTTTTTTATCTGAATGTGCCCAATGTACTGGATCATTGCAAGGTATTATCTTAAACAGTCCCCATTTACTTCTGCCCAGTTACATCCCCTTTAACATCAAAGAGAGCAAGCGAGACACTGCACTTTCATTGTTTGGGTTTATACAGAGGTGGCCTTAGACAATTACAGCTTAGTCATTCCTGACGTCTGTAGTTGCTCATCATCTGGGGAGCAATTAAACAATGGTCCCACCAGTGTGCGACTTGGTGGACGACTTAGTCACAAGACTAGCGAAATATATGTCATACATTTACTGTAATACAGACTAGACTGTTATAAAGAAACTGAAATAACAGTATGTATATAGATATATTACTGCATTATTGTTATTATAATACAGGATATATTTATTGCCACCAACTCGCATAGCATATTACAGAATAAAGGGAGACGGTGCATTTACAATACAATTCTACAAGTCGGTTAGCAGGGCCTCCCTCATCAGAGGAAGGGGAAAGTCATAAAAAAGGTATAAAAGTATAAGAGAACTGTAACACTGTTGTAGATTTCAGGCAGAGTTCTCTTTGATGAGTAAGCTTTAGGTGGCTGCATTCGGACTTGAATGTAACAAAGGAACAATATTTGGCTGTTCTCCAAAAGATCAAAAGGAAAGCTTTGGAAATAATAGAGCAACATACAATAATAGTACAAAAGATCTACTTAGGTATTAGTAGCACCTTATCCACTGATTTGTTGAATGCCAATTCAGCACAGTAATGTTTGCAGATATTGTAAAGTGTTGTAAAAAAATATATATATATATATATATATTTTTATATTCTTTCGGGTGGAAGAGAGAGTTTTGTGTTAACATATAATAACTTCAATAAGTTTAACAGGAAAGTGCTGTTTACCTTATTTAAAAAAAAAATATATATATATATAAATATATATATATATATATATATATATATATATATATATATATATATATATATATATATATATATATATATATATATATACACACAGTGCCTTGATTTTATGTGATAGACCAACACAAAGTGGTGAAATGGAAGCAAAATGATAAATAGTTTTCACATTTTTTTACAAATAAATATCTGAAAAGTGTGGCGTGCATTTGTATTCCGCCCCCTTTACTCCGATACCCCTAACTAAAATCTAGTGGAACCAACTGCCTTCAGAAGGCACCTAATTAGTAAATAGAGTCCACCTGTGTGCCATTTTATCTCAGTATAAATACAGCTGTTCTGTGAAGCCCTCTTTTAGAGAACCTTACTAAACAAACAACATCATGAAGGCCAAGGAACACACCAGATAGGTCAGGGATAAAGTTGTGGAGAAGTTTAAAACAGGGTTATGTTATAAAAAATATCCCAAGCTTTCAACATCTTACGAAGCACTGTTTAATCCATCATCTGAAAATGGAAAGAGTATGGCACAACTGCAAACCCATCCTACCAACACATGGATGTGCACCTAAACTGACAGGCTGGGCATTAATCATAGAAGCAACCAAGAGGCCCATGGTAACTCTGGAGGAGCTGCAGAAATCCACGGCTCAGGTGGGAGAATCTGTCCACAGGACAACTATTAATCATGCACTTCACAAATCTGGCCTTTATGGAAGAGCGGCAAGAAGAAAGCCATTGATGAAAGAAATCCCTATGAAGTCCTATTTGCAGTTTGTGAAAAGCTGTGGGGGACATAGCAAATATGTGGAAGAAGGTGTCTGGTCAGATGAGACCAAAATTAAACTTTTTGGCCTAAAAGCAAAACGTTATGTGTGGTGGAACACTAAAGCCGCGTACACACGGGCCTATTGTATGGCCTACTTAGTCCGTCATACAATCCGACGGACAGTCCGTCATACTTTCGAATGAACGGACTTGACCACACACGGATGCACAAACAGTCCGTCGAAAGCTTGCGCGATGACGTGTACAGCACGTACGACGGGACTAGAAATAGGAAGTCCAATACACAGCAATGCAACCTTCCGCCGTGTAAATCCTTTCTGAGCATGCGCCATTCTTAGTCCGTCGAACTAGCCTACTCACGAGCGGATTGTCCGCTGAAACCAAAGTATGACGGACAGTATTACGGAAATTCCGAAATACTTAGTACGCCAGACTGCACGCTGAAAAAGTCCGCTGAAGCCCACACACGAGCGGACTGTCCGCTGAAATGTGTTTCGGCGGACTAAGTAGGCCATACAATCCGCCCGTGTGTACGCGGCTTAACACTGCACATCACCCTGAACACACCATCCCCACCGTGAAACATGGTGGTGGCAGCCTCATGTTGTGGGGATGCTTTTCTTCAGCAGGGACGGGGAAGCTGGTCAGAGTTAATGGGAAGATGGATGGAGCCAAATACAGGGCAATTTTAGAAGAATACCTGTTAGATTCTGCAAAAGACTTGAGACTGGGGTGGAGGTTCACCTTCCAGCAGGACAATGACCCTAAACATACAGCCAGAGCTACAATGGAATGGTTTAGATCAAAGCATATTCATGTGTTAGAATGGCCCAGTCAAAGTCCAGACCCAAATCCAACTAAGAATCTGAGGCAAGACTTGAAAATTGCTGTTCACAGACGCTCTCCATCCAATCTGACAGAGCTTGAGGAAGGAGGTATCTGCAGAACAGACATATAGGAAGAATAAATAGTAATGCGGACAGCACAGTTTTGGGGATAAGAACATGAGCTCAGTGCAGCCACAGTGTCCGTCTTCATAATAGTCAGACTGAATGGTGAGCCACCTTTTCCAGCTTTGTGGGTAGTAAGCAGTTTACTCAATGATTCCTACATTTACTGAATCTTTGTATCCTTCATTAAATAGAAGTTTACGGGCTCCCAAGAGCTGCTTAAAATCTCTCTTTCATCGCACCACTTCCTCTGAGAAAGGGCAGTTTTCAAGACCCCACTGTTGTTATCTCCTCAGTGGGCCTGTTAACCTGTGATGTCTTTACATCTGAGTTATTTTTAACTGACAGAACATTATGTCTGTCCAAAGAAGTAGATATTGAACGAAGTCCCACAGGAAGGGCACAGCTTCCTGATCATCCACAGTTCTGTACAGATGTTGAATCCTGTCGCAGGATTTTTTACACTTTGGGCACAGTTTTAATAATAATAATAGACCAAACTACTTTTTGACCTTGGTTCACCCATTTTTATTATGCTATTCAGGACAGTGGCAGGTCTGGAAGAATAAAGTAATTTGGCATATGTATATCATGTTTGTATCCCAATATGATAAAGCCAACTTCTCCAATTAGTCTTCCATGCAACATGGTCATTTGCTCACCCCATATATACTGTACCTCTGATAGAACCTGCAAATTATTTAAAGTGTAACTATGGGCAATATAAAATAAAATTACATACAGTATATGTCGCAGTTGCCACTTGCATTAACACAGCAGTCTTCTCTGAATGCCACTTGCATTAACACAGCAGTCTTCTCTGAATGCCACTTGCATTAATACAGCAGTCTTCTCTGAATCCTGTAATATATTTTTATTACTTGTAGATCCTGCCTGTAGATCCATTATTTCTCTACTTTCTGGGTGGCAAAGCTGTTTTTTCTGTAGTGAAATCGCTGCAGTTTTATCAGCTTGTGGACAAGGTATTATTGAATTTAGTAAGTGACAAGCATATTAAAGCCTAGTTCCAGGCCAGCCAACACTTTTCCCACAGTGACAGCAACAGGTTTATTTTGCTCTGTTAAAAAGGTTTAAACCATATGAAGTTAAAGCAAAACTAAACCATCATCTCCTTGAGGCTGGGCCCAAAATTCTGGCTGAAATCGGACCTGAAATGGTGAATGGAGATGCACCAGACTCCTGCTGGGAGCCACAGTGTGTTCCAGTATGAACCCAGCCTTAAAGTGAAGGAAGCTGCCATCTAAGCCTCTGTTTAATCAGCAGTTGCCATGATTCTGCACATACTGTATATTAAGCTATGACACAAACTGTTTGATAGCTGTTTGATAGCTTGACATTTAAGTTTAGAGCTAAGCACACTAGTAACTGTATCAGTTATCATTAAAGGCATGGCTTAAAGCGGAACTATACTTACTGTATCTTCACCATAGCGCTGCTATGTCCCAGAGCTACCTGCCAGCATCTGTCCTCCGGCTGAATGGCTTCCGAGTATCGTTCTTAGGCCATTTTAATTGACTGGGCTGAAGTGACATCACTTAGTGTACAGCGGCAGGCAGACAGATAAGACATTCTGTTGTGCATTAAAAATCCTGCATGTTCCCCAACCTTTTTTGTACCTAAGGTTTTTGGGAAACACTTGAATCGATGGGTTTAATTCTGATTTGAACTGACTGTTGTAAGTACCACTGGGGTTGTTATATGGTTTGTTGCATTTCTTGCAATTTGTCCTGGACAGCTTGGTCTGTCTGTAAGTGTGGAGAAAACAAAAATAAAGGCATGTCAATAATATAATAATAATTATTTATATACTATAAGCCATCAATACCAGATATTAACCACATACATTTACCAGTTTGCAATGATTTAGCTAAAATGGGCCCTCAAATCTATGACATTTTAAATTTCGCCCAACCTTCTGATAAGGGGGGCACCTTTTAGCACAGAGCAGTGTTTTGCAACCTTTTTTCAGTCAAAGCACCCTTTAAAATTATGGACAGTCTTGAAGCACCCCATTCTAATATGTAAACAAACTATTCTAATAGCTTTACGTAATGCAGCAACATCCACACCTAGGACCCCTACGTTAGAGGTGATTTACTTTTCCAAAGCAAATACACTTTGGCACACTGGATGCTGTGGAGGCAACACATATCCTCCTTATTAACTGATGGCATTGGTTGTTAGAATGCCAGTGTCTAGAAAGTCATAATGATGCATAATGAAAACCCTTGGCTTTGTGTAACTAAAAGGCAAGCTTAATTCACCTGCTGGTTGTATATGATATTTGATACATTTTTAGGCATTTTGCCAAGGCACTCCCAAAGAAGCCTCAAGGTACCCCAGGGTTGGAAAAAGGCTGGCAAAGAGTATAGAGGCAAAGGCCATACCACTGTCACACCCTTATTTATGTTGCCCATGAAGAATTAACATGCACAAAAGTGATTGGAAATCTAACAGGTTGTTTTTCAGCCTCTAGTTTCTTTTGTACTGGCTGTTTCGATGACCTGTTTAAGGTTGTATAGTGTTTTAATGATAACTAGAGAGAGGGATTTTAGTTCAAAAGATGGACAGTCCCTCCAAATGAGGGAAAGTTTGGAGCTATACATTCTCAAATGCCTCACTGGATAATGATATTTCTACATGCAGTGGTAGAAATTGAAGGAGTTAGTAAATTTTGATGAACATTTGCCAGTAATTATATATAATTAAAATAAGCGACTCTTTGAAATTATTTGAGACTATATTATTTAGTAAAAATGAAAAGAAACCTGCAGAGTTACATACATTTATTCTGTAGGACATTAAAAAAAATAGGTATAAAGACTACAGCTTTGCCATGGAAAACTACTGAGCTCATAAAGCTGTTTATATGAATAGGGATGGTAAATCAGATGCTGCCTCTGTATAAACTGACATATGAAGCCTCTACTAAATTTGAAAAAAGAATATTGGCAAACTGGGTTAGTGCCACAAATACATATGGACCTCAATGAGTTCCAGCAGTGAGATTCATGCATACATCCTACATCAGCCAACATACATCCCATAGCACCTTTCATTTTTGCTGTCACCACAGAAACTCAAGGACCAGTATATTAGATAGAACATATGTATGCTATTCATTGATTTTTTCAAATAGCAAAACATATATGCTAAAAATGCTTTATGAAACCATAATCGTTTAATGTTCAGTTGGGATCATTCCCTTTCTTTTCATTGCTTATTGCCTATTTCTGTTAATAGGAAACTTAAAAATATGTTGCACTGCATACTTTCCATTCAGATCAATTATATGCTTAGTAATTACTGTACTTACTCTATTATACTGACTTATGTACTGTTTGATCTGTTGCATCAGTTTATGTACACTTGTTATTGCTACTAATTTAAAGTGGAAGTAAAGGTTACAAAAAAAAAAAAAAAAAATTCTTCTTCCCTCCCACTTCTACTCCTTTAGTTCTGGTAGAAAAAGCCTGTGTAAATACCATATTTCAATCCGCTCCGGTGCATTCACATGATGCAGAGGCTCCGGCTCCCCAGTGTTATGGAGTGATCAAATATGGGGCTGAATTCTGGGAGCCTTGATTTTGTTCCACTGGCTTCCATTGCCCATCCATTGACCATGCTCCCTTCTCTCTCCTGCAGCAGCTGTTCAATGACACAGGGAATTCGTTACTTATGCATTATATGACCGCAGCAGATTGAAATAAATCTGTTTTACCAACACTATACAACTTAGGTAGAAAAGGTGAGCAGTACATTCTTTATTGTCAGAAGGGGCTCTTCTCTTGCTTTTCTCCAGACAAGTCATCCTCATTTACATTCACCCAACCACAACTCATAAACACTTCCATCCCTAAGCTGTCAATGTTCCTAGTGGCTGTATTAGCTCAGCAGGGTGACATATACTACATTGGGATACAAGATAAAAGTCCTGCTCCAAACTAAAGTTTCCATTCACCAGTAGAATTTTGTTTTAAAATTTTCGAAGGACCAGGATAGAAAATTTTTCTCCAAAAAATTAATTTCTAACTATGAGTGTGGTTTACATTTGGTAAAAAACAGTTTTATACATCTGTAATTCCATTCAAATAGATCTGGATGAAACTTTAAGGTGATATTAAAGCTTCATTTTTTTTATTAAAATAATTAATATTGTATACTTACCTGCTCTGTGCAATGGTTTTGCACAGGGCAGCCTCGATTCTTCTCTTTCGGTGTCCCATGCTGACATTTCTGGTTCCCACTCTTCGGAGAAAGACGCTTTCTATGGGGGAACTCACGCGGGCTCGCTCCCGAGCCACCCTGTCTGCATCTATAATCACAGACAGGGTGGCTTGGCCCCGCCCCATTCCCTTGTCACAGAATTTGATTGACAGCAATGGCAGGCAATGGCTCCTGCTCCTATCAATCTGCCTAGTGAGTAGGAAGAGATCAGAGAGAGCCACTACTATCGTGCATGGCACTGGGTTGAATTCAGGCGCAGGTAAGTATAAGACAGACAAAAAAAATAATGGTATATGAAGATGATGCTTTGCTACTTCTTGGGGATACTACATCCTCCTTACAAGCAGTAATGGACACATTTTGGATGTATGGTATATATTCAGGACTTATAATTAGCCTTGACTGCCTTGATACTACTGGATGGAGACGTTTAAATATTTGGGGATACAGATTACTTGGTTTCAGAATTAAATACAAATTTGGAATAAGATGAAACTCAGTTGCTGGCAAAACTAATGTTATAAAAAAAAAATTACCGTATTCTTATGATTGAAAATATTTAGGGAAAGGGGCGTGACCGGAAGTGGACCCGCATGGACGCTTGATAGCCTCGCTCTCCCACCAGCCTAGCTCCAGCGGCACATAGGGGGATAAACCGCCGCCATCCGATGGGCAGATTGAGGGCCACCCGCTCTGCTGCTACCAAGGGACCCTCCGCCGTCCCCCCGGGGCCCGCGGCCGGCCTCCGGGCATACTTTTCACCACCGGATACTCCGGCCGGAGGGCCTCCCAAGATGGTGCCAGCCGCGACTGAGGAGACGCTACAGGCCTCATCCCCGGTCTCCAGTGAGCAGAGCGGCCGCCGCGTGGGCTCCGAGGAGGACGGGACGCCTCTCCCATCCAGCGCTGCCACTCGGACCTCCGCTGTGGTGAGTGAACCCCCGCTCCTGCCCCCGCACCAGGCCGCCCGCTTAGGCCCGAGGCCTACTATGCTGCCCTTCCCGCCGGACGCACGTGCATCCAGCCCCCCACGGGCATCGGAGCAGCGCACGGATCTGAGGGACCAGAGACCACGGCAGTGGGGCCGGCAGTCCCCCCCAGGTAATGTACTGGACTGGGAGCATGACAGAGGGGATGACTGGGGGGTGGCTAGAGGCCGCATCGCGCCTGGTCAGAGCCCGGAGTACTTGGGGAACGGATCCCCTCCCCCCCAACGGACACACAATGCACGCTAGCCCTCCCTAGGGTGCTCCGGGCGACGTTGGACCCCCTTCTCCCTGCCAGCTCACTGGGGTCCCCCCCCTCCCTAGAGGATAATGAATTCCCTGCCCTCCCCCCCCCCCCAGGAGAACCATTGCCCTGGCCTCAGCGGGGACGTGGGGGAGTGGTCTCCACCATCCAAGACCCAGAGACTGTCCTCATCATGGGCTCCCGGCCCACAGCGACACTGGAGCGGCTCAACGGCTCCTGCCGTGCTTAGGGCGGGACTTACCCCCACATCGAGGGGAGAGACAGAGCCGTCCAACCCCCCGGCCCCAACGCCTCCCTGGAGCGGGGTGTGGGACTCACCCACTGAGCCTCCCCCAGCTCCACGGGAGAAAGATTATGGAAGCCTCGGACCTCCGCCGCCACCCCTTTTGTACTCAGCCGGGGGTGACCCTGGAGGGCCCCCCCCACCGCCCCTGCACCCGCAGTGGCAGCAATACCTACAAGCAATCCCCACTAAGGAGGATTTTAAGCAATTGATCGAAGATGTTAAATCAACCTGTAGATCAGAAATACAAATGTTACACTCCGGCCTCAAGCATCTAGCGGACCGGGTGGAGATGGCCGAAGAGGAGATACAGGAGACCAAAATAGCAATCCACAGGACCCAAGCACAAGGGGCCGATCATCGCATGCTCCTGAGGGACATGCAGCATCATGTGGAGGACTTGGATAACAGGGGACGTAGGCATAACATAAGGGCGAGGGGGATTCCAGAGGCGGACGGGCCGGAAGACCTCCAAATTATCCTGCAGGAAATATTTAATGACCTTCTTGGGGAACCCCCCTCCAAGTTTATTAAAATGGACAAAGCACACAGGGCCTTGCGCTCCAAAAATGTAACTTCCAACCCCAGGGATGTCATCTGTAGAATAACTTCGCTCCATATCAAAGAGGACATTATGAGACAGGCCCGCCTGGCGCGGGTGGTGACCTTTCGCAACACCCAAGTGCAGCTCTTCCCGGACCTATCCTGGCTTACGCTGCAGAAACGTAGACTCCTTCAACCGCTACTCCGCACCTTGCAGGACGCTCACATTCCTTACCGCTGGGGCTAACCGTTCGCTCATACAGCTAAGCATCAAGGCAAGACGGCATCCTTGCTGTACCCTGAAGATCTACACGCCTTCTGTGAGGATCTGGGCGTCCACCCTCCCCAGCTGCCGAACTGGGATCTTGTGGCTACCCAGCCACCCTCTCCAACTCTGTGGCAGAGGGTCCCCTCCCAACAACGTCCTCGCAACCGGGAGGCACTTAAAAAATTGGCCCGACAAGGAAATGGCTGAAGTACTGCATAGAGGCAATTTTTGCATACCTTTTTTTCTTTTTTTGATCCCATAGGCCCTTGTGGCGCAAGGGATTACGGCCCGTTTTGTTTGTTGGTTGGCCGGTGGACCGATGTCCGGACGTTACGAACTTGCCCTCTTATTCTGCCCCATGAGTTCCTGTCTTTTTTCTCTGTGTCACCCTCCTCCTACCCGGATGCATTGGTGTTGCATCCGGGACCCTAGGAAATGTCTGGTGATTAATATCGCAAGGGCATTTCCTCGGCTTCCCCCCACCTATAACCACCCGCTTTATTTGCAACTCCTGACGGGGGGAGCTGGACTCCCATGCGGCCGCCGGGCCCGGCCCACAGGTTCGGGTTCTGGTGGCCCCCTGGGAATCCGTTCAGACCTGAGCGATTTGCCTGTTCATGGTCTCCTATGGCTCAATTTTATATTGTACAACAGTTGTCTATTTGGCATGTGTTTTTTTGTTTGCTGCTCTAACCTCTTCCTTTTCTCTCTTTTTCTGCTTCTTCCTCTCCCCTTCCCCTCCCTGTCATCCCACCGTGTCGAGGTCGGTGGGTGTCGTGGAACTCCCTGTCGAGTCCCTCCTCCGGAACAAGCAAGCTCCTGGCTCCTGGCGGTCGTCCTGAACGGTGGAAACCGGGTAAGACCTCGCTTACATTCTCCCACCCCTGACATGACTGATGGCTAAGATTTTATCCCTAAATGTCCATGGACTAAACTCCAACTGGAAACGGCATCTGGCACTGAGGGAATTTAGGCAGTCAGGAGCAGATATTGTCCTTGTCCAGGAGACACATTTTGATAAGGGGCGGTCCTTCGCTTTTGCCTCTAGATATTTTCCTTTAGCTTACCTATCCTCGGGATCTCACAAGAAAGCAGGCGTGGCCATCCTGATTCGTCATGGAGCCCCTTTCACCTACCTCGATCACTACAGTGACCCCGGGGGAGGCTTCCTGATTCTCAAGGGCAAGTGGAGATCCCAGCCGATCACCCTGTGTACCCTGTACGCCCCGAATGTCCGCCAGCATAGCTTTCTCTCCAAACTCTTGTCACGCTTGTTCAAAACGGATCATGGTTACTTAGTGGTGGGGGGTGATTTTAATCTGGCCCACTCCGCTACTGCGAACCGTTTGGCGACGACGCCCCGGCCGCCCTCAGCTAAAGCGCTTAGGGACTCAAAACTTTTTCGCCAATTGACCCGCAGACACGCTCTCTTTGATATCTGGCGGGCCCTTCACCCGGTGGATCGGCAGTACACGTACTACTCGGCCCCACACCAGCTGCACTCCTGCATAGACTACTTTTTTACCAACAATGCCACACTGAGAGTGACCCGGCGGGCCCTTATTCTACCAATCTCGTGGTCGGATCATGCCCCGATCCTACTAACACTGGACCTAGAAGTCCCCGCGGTTAGACCCTACAATTGGAAGCTTAACACCTTTCTCCTGCAACATTCCCCATCACAGGCGGAACTGGTCTCAACTTTGAAATACTATTTCGCTGAAAATGGAACCCCGGACGTTGCTCTCCCTAATCTGTGGGAGGCCCATAGGGCGGTCTTTCGCGGTAAGTGCATGGCCCTTTCTTCTGCTTTGAAGAAAGATGCCGAGGCCACAAAATTGCAAACGGAAAGGGAGCTCGGGCAGTTAGAAAGGGTTATGTAAACCTCCCCGTCACTGCGAATTCTCCGGAAGATCACTAAGCTTCGCATGGCGCTTAAGCACCTGGCGCTTCGCCGGGTGGAAAAGACCCTCTTGAGGATTAGGCAGACGTTTTATGACAGGGGCAACAGGGCGCACTCACTTTTGGCGAGGAAACTTAAAGATAAAACCCTCCTGTCCGCCCCACACCAGATTAAAACTAAAACCAACACTGTCGTTTCCCACCCTAAGGAGATCGTAGACACGTTTGCGAGCTTCTATGAGGAGCTGTACAACAGCAGTGACATACCCAGTGCCCCCCTGTCAGCGGGGCTCTCCCAACGCATGCACCAATACCTGACGGACAGCGGGATCCCCCGCATCCGAGACCAGGATCTAGCCTCCCTGAATAAGCCCATTACAGAGGAGGAAATAGAATTGACCATCAAGTCGTTACCGGCTCATAAATCTCCGGGTCCAGACGGCCTACCCTACGAATATTATAAAACGTTCCTGCCCCTACTGCTCCCATACATGGGCAGACTGTTCAATGCGTTTCTGTTGAACACCCCGGTTCCTCCCGATATGCAACGCTCCTTCCTCACCCTGATACCCAAGCCCGATAAAGACCCCATCCCATGTGCCAATTATAGGCCCATTGCGCTCCTGAATGCGGACCTGAAGATCTTTACGAAACTTCTCTCCCTGCTGCTCAACATGGTCCTCCCTTCCCTCATTCATAAAGATCAGGTGGGATTCGTCCCTCTTCGTCAAGCTAGCAACAATACCAGGAAGGTCATAGACTTAGTCGACGTGGCGAATAGGGGGGGGCATCCCGTCCTTGCTCCTGAGTCTGGATGCGGAAAAAGCATTTGATAGATTGGGGTGGCCCTTCCTGTTCGCCACGTTGCAGCACATGGGGATGAGGGGACCGTTCCTGCAGGCTATACGGCACCTTTACTCCAACCCGTTCTCCCAAGTTAAGACCCCCTTCGCTACCTCCTCGACATTTTCGGTCTCCAATGGCACGCGCCAGGCATGTCCCCTGTCACCCTTATTATTTGTTCTCTGTGTAGAACCCCTGGCGGTGTCCATTAGGCGGAATCCGGATATCAGGGGCGTCCCGGTTAGGGACAGGGAATTTAAGGTCTCATTGTTCGCGGACGATGTTATCCTCACCTTGACCCAGCCCAGGATATCCCTGCCTAATTTACATAAGGAACTAGATCGCTACAGCGCCCTATCGGGTTATAAAATTAACGCATCGAAATCGGAAGCCCCCCCGGTAAATATACCGCCCCTGGAGGTTGAACATCTCCGAGCCACTTTTCCATACCACTGGAAAACCTCCTTGAAATACTTGGGGATACATATCACCCCGACATTTGACTCTCTGTATCAGGCAAACTTCCCGCCCCTGTATGGACCTATCAGGCAGTTACTCTCCCAATGGCGAAAGCACCAGATCTCCCTTTTCGGTAGGATAGCTTCGGTGAAAATGACGATTCTCCCGAAACTCCTCTACCTTTTCCAGACCCTTCCTATTCCCGTACCTTACCACCACCTGGAAAAATTACAAGCGGACCTGCTGGATTTCCCATGGAACTGCAAACGCCACAGAATCCCCTGCTCGGTAATGACAGCCTCCCGCTCAGACGGGGGTCTGGCGTTTCCGGACCTCGTTAAATATTACCAGGCGGCCCAGCTCCGTGCAGTGACCTCCTGGTTCACCCAGAGGTCGTACAACAGATGGACGGAAATCGAAAAGCTTTGGTTGGCTCCAGCTCACCCTAATAGTATGCTCTGGAGTGCAGAAGCACTGGTTCCCCGGGCCCAATTGCTGGGTCCTATGTCTCATTTACAGGGCCTATGGCGCAAGCTATCTAAGATATATGTCTTGTCTTCGGATAAGTTGCTCCTGACGTCCTTCCTGTATCACCCTAAGATGCCAGATAGCCTGACGTATGCGATGTCCCATCCATGGTCATCCCGGAACCTTTTCCATCTGGGGACCTTAGTGGACCCCAGATCGCGGAGATTGCTGTCATATGCTGACCTTCAGTCCAAATTCGACCTCCCGAGACAGAGCTTCTACAGCTACCTGCAGATACGACACTACGCCCAGACCATATCCTCTGACCTGCGCTTCTCCCCGCCCTCCGCTTTTGAGACCATAATCCTCGAGGGCACGGCCCAAAGGGGATTGATATCTGCTATATATAAAATACTCAATGCCCCCCTATAGCTCTAAAAGACAAACACGCTTATATGCTCAAGTGGGTGGAGCAGTTGGGTGAGGAGATCACGGAGGAGCAATGGCAGACGATATGGTCCCAGGCCTCAAAAAGCTCTCTATGCACGCTCTTCAGGGAGAACGCGTACAAAATTTTATTTTTCTGGTACATGACCCCAGACGTTCTTCATGCCATTTACCCCACCACTTCTGACAGATGCTGGCGGTGCATGGCCCACAGTGGTACGCTGTTCCATATTTTTTGGCAGTGTCCCCTTATAGTTCCTTTCTGGGAGGGGGTCCAGCACCTCTTGTCTGATCTCTTGGATCGGCGAGTGGTCCTGGATCCTAAGACCTTCTTGTTGGGCATCCCCTTCCCTAAGCTGACGAAGTCCCGTAAGAAATTGTCACGACACATTCTGACAGCGGCGAGATGTCTAATAGCCCTACATTGGAAAAAGGTGCTGCCCCCCGCTCTCCGTGCACTCCATGCTAGAATCAAGGACGTGGAGTTGATGGAGAGGATGACCGCCAGGATACAGGACCGGCTCGAGGCCCATGATGTGGTCTGGAGCCCATGGAACTCCCGGGAGGACCGGATGTGATCGAACGCAGGGACCACACACGGTGATTGCCCCATCTTCCCTTCCCCTACCCTCCCCCCCACTCTCTCCTCCCCCCTTTTTTCTTTTTCTCTTTCGATATGTTCTTTCTCTCTTTCCTTATCCTTCCTATCTCCTATCCTCCCCGCCTTTGTTCTCTCTTTTCTTCTCTCCCTACCGCTCAGATTCATTATTCCTTTTTGTTTGCCTCTCTTTCCTCTATTCTGTCTGGCTTGTGCTTTCATGTGCTTTGTTGCTCCTCTAGAATTCTGCTTTGAGGATAACGCTTGGAATGAGTGGTTAATATCGTTTGTAGATGTTTATATCCAAGTACTGGGCTACCCTATTGGACCCTACGATGGGCAACGCCATTTTTCTATCTCCAGGGTCGGCCCGGATGTTCGCGGGGGAGCCCCCCCTGGCCTGGTCTGTGCCAGCCCCGGGGGGCTCCCTGGGATGGGCCATTGGGTGGGAGGTCCCTAAAGACTACTCATTCATTTTCTTGCTGATTTATTGTGACGCAGTAATGCATGAAGTGTAATGCACTGTTTGAAAGAATAAAAAGTTAATTGATAAAAAAGAAAATATTTAGGATGGTGAACTATATTTTTTGCAAACACTGCTGTGGAAAGCATATCCCATCCACCTAGGATTCAATTATAGCAATCACAGCAACCTAAAAATAGTGGTGGTCTTGCTCTTCTTAACTTATGGCTCTATTACATGGCTGCACAGCTGCATCATCTGGTAGGCTCCAAAGCCCAGCCCACAGACCCAGACGACCCTCCTCTTAGCACCACAACTTCAATACTTTTTTTTTTTATATACTCTAGTAATCTGTCCCCTTGGGACTTGAGTCACTGGCATTTGGGAAATCAAACAATTTCCAACATATAACCTCATTCAAAAAATTTGGAACAGAGCAAAACATCTTCAACAAAGTTACAAAGTTCGCTTGTTATAGCCCTATCTGGCTAAATAACATGTTTGCAGAGGTGGAAAAATTACAATATGGTGATCGCTGGAGGGAATGTGGGGTTACACATTGTCTCTGTATCTTGCGGGTTGGTATCTTTTTGCCCGTTTCAGACCTTCAGACTAACTTTAACTTGCCCCGAGTATGTACCTCTAATATGTGGAATTACTCCATGCAGTTAGGGCACAAAAAGATTTGAGTGAGTGGAGTATATCACCAACCCCATTATTTAATTTAATCCAATCCAATTAAATCTTTAAGGGGTTCATATCTCAATGCCATGCACAGAAGGAATTTCTAAATGATTAAAGGTTATAATGCAGTAAGAAAAAAGGATATAGACCCTGTAACGGGATCAATGGAGGAGGCTCTTCAATTTGTTTTAGTCAGCTCCCTTAATGTTCCTCAAATCTCTCACAACTGTATATTTTATTGAGTACTCATTATACTCTATGTAGGCTATATAGTATGGAGATTGAGGCAGATCCACTTTGCCTTACATATGCTTAACATTGTGTTTCAGACTGCTATTCCACTTGGTCCAAAATGCTATATATTGGGTATCCTGGAGGAAGTGAGGCCTCAGGCATTTAGAAGGGAGTCAATTACAAAAATGAAAGCTTACATTTAAAGAAATGGATTAGGAATGTTGGAGACGCTCTTAGATTTGAACAATATATTTAGTAATGTAGGGGCCGCCCAGATAAATGTGAAACATTTTGGGCAAACTTGTTAGACACACCAAGCCTAAGGCCACTGGAATTAACGATGGCAAGATGATTGGCATGCACACGTGCACCTCGTGACAGGTGCTGGTGTCAAATTAACAATTTAAACTGGGACAGTGCTCAGGATCAGTGCTGTCTTGTTTACAGTGTTCCAGTGCTAACCTGCAACCTATTACTCCCAGCTATTGACCCGGCTTACCTTGACTACTCCTGAACTTCAAATGTACCAACCCTGGCATGTCCCTGACCTTCAATTCTGCCTGTGCCTATTACCGCTACTTTACTGATTTGTTACTGACTTGGACTGTACCGTGACTTCGCTCCTGCTTCAGCATCAGTACCTGATCTGTCTGCCTGTGTATGACCCATCTCGTCTGACCCTGTCTTTGTTCCAGTCCCTACTGGAGTTCCAAGCTGCAAGCATCGGCCTGCTCTCTCTGCCTGCTACCTGCCTTTGGTTCACCTGTCTGCTATCGCCAGTGCCAGCCTGCTCCTGTCTATGAAGGGGAACGAATATGTGCTAGCGTAATGTGTGATAGGACACGTAATCCTGAAAACTGTGCTCTGGTGGCTTGAGAAGAGTTTTAGAAAGCACCCCCTACCTGGAAGTGTATGTAAGTGGCAAGGGGGAAGAATGAGTATGAGGCTAATAATAAGTAATAATGTGAGTCTTTCTGCACTTTATTGCAAAGAATCATTGACTGACCTGTGCTATAATAAAATACAGCAAGGTGTTCTAGGTAAAAATGTTTAGTACAAATTTGATGGTGAACAATGAGATAGAATGGATACTGAGAGAAATGTTAAGCTGAATAATAAAAAAGAACATATTTATGATCACTAATCAGACCGTAAGAGGAGTACCCAGCTTCTTACCACATGATCATCATATGCAGATGAGCCCCACCTACATACAGGGTCTCATCAGGCTTGCTCTCTGCCTAAACCCACACTCTGGCCACATGCATGAACACAGGTCCTAGACCTTCCCACCACATCCCCCGGTCACAATTCACATTAACCCACTAACACTCATGGTACTCTCACATAGGCCTATACTTTCCGTGGTCCAGATAGAAGCCCCAGGAGTCCAACCAATCACCGGGGGCCCACTGGGATTTGGACCATCTGACACATGATGCATGAATTCCCTCTCCTTCAGGCTGGGGTGTCCTTTTCCCCCCATAACCACCTACTTCTGAGCCAACCTGGCCTTGCACCAGTAAAAATCACATAACTCTTCTCTCCAGGCTATGGCTGTACTTAACTCATCATTCTCAGTTTAACATCTCACAGAGACTTCTTGGTTGCAGATATAACTTCTTCACCTGTATTAATATTAAGCATGTAAAAATTTTATGTGATCTAACTTTACGTGACCTCAGGAGGCTCAAGAGGCTGCGGGCATGTGTATTATTTTATCTTAAAGTTATTATGGAAAAAAATATGTCTAATTGGAGGGGTGGGGTGGAGAGATAATGCTAAGTGCAGTTTCTCTGGTCCTTGAGAACTGCAGTGTCAAAAGATGTAGCCATTTATCTATACAGAGCCATGACCTTGGGCTTCAACACCTGCAGGCTTTTACTGGTTCTAGAACAGAAGGCATGGAGCAACTCCCACAACTAGCAACTAAAATGTGCCGATAATGAGATTTTCCTTGAAAACAAGAAGTACAATTAAGACATTGTTCATGACATAAACTTAGAAAGTAAACTCTTCACTTAATGTACTGTTCCTCATCATCCTGCCTTCTTTTCATGCTTCCTGTTGAAAGTTATCTCGGCTTCTGGGAACAGGGTTAATCTAGTGTGGTTCTGACTCCCTGCCAAAGCAGAGTCACAGCACTTAGAATAGGCAGTTGCGAGTTTGATGTACTTTCACATGAACCCATAAGGCCATTGTGTTGTTACCATTGACATGTAACCCTGGTGACGCCAGCTCTTAAATGCTGCAATCATCTGTACATCAAAATACAGAACACGGAAGAAGTATAAATTATGCACAGCTGACGCGTTGGAAACATTGTCAATTAAAGTGATCCTATGTAAGCTGGGGCTTTCCTTCGTTATGCTGTAAAACTGTATGTTTGCTGAGCTGAGGTCATTCATGGTATATGGGATTTCTGTACCTATGATGACAGCGATGTGCCCTTGTACAAGTGCATGCTTCATGCCTCCAGTTGAGTTTTGAAATAGAATCTCCATCGGTCTTAAAAGTTGGACGCGGCTTCTGCGTTGTTGTTTATTATTATCAGAGAAAAGTTATAATAATCTCTGAAACTGGCCCAGCATGTCTAAAACCTCCAGCATTGCGTCTGGTTTTAGATGTTTTCAAGTGAGGAGGCCCTCCTAGGGGAGCAATTCATCCAAACAAGCACTATAATCTCAATGCAGGGTTATGCTGCCAGTGGTAATTACAGTTTATATATGTATTTAGGTTGGTTTGTGTGGTATTTAGGTTAAAGGGAATGTATCATTTTTTCAGGGTATTCTTTTAGAGATATACATAAACGTAAAAGAGATCAGGTTGATAAAAGTAATCTTATCATTGTGTACTACTGTCCTAGAGGTTGATACAAGTAATCTTATCATTGTTTACTACTGCTCAACAGGTTGATACATGTAATCTTTTCATTGTTTACTACTGCCTAAACAAACCTTGTTTCAATTTACAAAATGTTGTAATAATGTAATGCTATCTCCAAAAGGGCCACTGATTGCCGCGGGTTCTTTTACCTGATTAGTGTAGAGGCAACCTTCATTCTCTCTGGCTCAATGATCAATCTAGGGTATTGTTTTTTTATGCTTTATTGCAGACTAAACTTGGGTCAGCCAACACATATATATTCCCGATTTGAGGCCTGTTATCCAGAATAAATAAAATGTCCAGCCCAGTTGCATTTTAACTGTTTACTGCATAAACCTTGCAGTACATTGACATTTCAGAGTTCACAGTCTAGAGCACTCTGTTCTTTCTCATCACTTGTTATACAGAGGTGACTCAAGTACAGAACACTTAAAGGCCTTCTGAACAGTAAAGCCATCTTGGTCAGATGTTACGGTCTTCTTAACAACAGGTGTTACTCACACAGGGTGTCCTTTACACACAAAAGAGATCCTCCATAAGCCCAGTGGCCACTCTAAACCCAGTCACCGAACCTGCTAGGTGAGGGTCAAGGGGGTTCATAGTTTCTCTGTCTGCTCCTACGGGTCCTCTTTCAGCACACTGCCAGCTCAGCCCTGCAGAGGGCTCTTTAGAGCAGCTCCAGCTCAGCACTATGTCTCTGCAGATGAGTGGTGTCCTGCCCCCATAACCCAAGTGCACTGGGCCCCATCCACAGATGGCATATTAAGGGGCACCCATCACATTACTACAGGAGTGGTAACAATTAAAGGGGACTAACCTGACAACAAGCCTGTTGTGATGGGTCCCTCCCACAGTTCTGCTGTCTAAACAAGCTTTACGCAGCCTAGTGCTGATGTCACTGTTAGTATGTTATATCTGGACTACTAAAGGCATTTTGTGAAGACAAAGTGAATTTATATCCTTTGTGGCTATTAGGGCATATGTTTAAAAATGTAAATAGTTTTCTTTGCTTTGGATCTCCATTTAACCATTTTCCAACTGCATACTGCAAATATACTGTGGCAGAGAGGACCAACTGCTATTGCTTGCTATTGTTCTTTTGGGTATGGGGTGCATTACCGCTGCCCTGGCTGTGCTACAGCACATGCCGATTAAAGTGGAGGGCCAACCTAAAAATAAAAATAGCATTAATATTCTTAAAATTAAAAAAAAAAACATTTGAAAAAAAAATTGTAACTTACTAGAAACCCCATGTTGCTAGGCAGTCTTCCTAATCTGCTTCTTCCTATTCTGCGGCGCTTCCTCCTCTTCGGCGAGTGGCCCCGTTGCCTTCTGGGACATGTGTGTGTCCCAGAACACAACTGGGCCATTCACAAAGGCCTGCGCGACTCGCGCATGCGCAGTAAGAACCAGGCAGTGAAGCCACAAGGCTCCACTGCCTGTTTCACTTAGTGAGGATGGAGGCGACGGGACACGATACGAGGGACGTATTGGCCTTGGGGGTGCCGACATCGTGGGCTGCCTGGACAGGTAAGTGTCCTTATTAAAAGTCAGCTGCTACAGTGTTTGTAGCTGCTGATTTTTTTATTTTTATTTTTTTAAGGCTGGAACACCCCTTTAACGGGTCCCAACAAATGATGTATGGCCAGCACCCACTGATCGATTGAGCGACTGACAGGAGAAAGCTCTGTGTTGGTAAATGTTCCTAAATGTTAACCCCTTCCCAGTCAGTGTCATTAGTACAGTGACAGTATATATTATTAGCACTGATCACTGTATTAGTGTAGTGGAGATGTCAGTGTTGCTAAAACTGCATTCACACCTCAGTGTTTTGAATCGTTGGTTGGCAGATTTGCCGCGATTCAGCCTGTGATTTCAAATTGCTGATATGTGAATGACAAATTGCAGAAATCACATTTGAGATGCCATTCATTTGCCCCCATCATGTGATGCATGTCGCCCAAAAGTAGCTCCTGAACGTTTTTTGGGCGACAAGCTTCACACGGTGCAGGTTACCGCGATTGCAGCATGAATTATCGCTGCAGAGCGGTGCTTAGGTGCTATTCAAATGAATGCCATCTCATATGTGCATTCTGCGATTTGTCATTCACACCTTGGCGCTTTGGAATCGTGGGCAGAATTGTAGCAAATCTGTGAATGTAGTTTAAGTCAGTTCCCAACCAGCATCAGTTAGTGTCAGATTGTCCGCCACACTATAACAGTCCCAAGTCACTGATTGACACCATTAATACTATAGAAACAAATTCCAGTATATATACCATTGTTTCTAGATGCTATAATTTCCACGCAACCCAATTAGTATATACTTATTTGGATTTTTTTAACAAAAACATGTAGAAGAAAACATGTTGGCCTACATTTATCAAGAATTTTTGTGTTTTCATTTTTTTTATTGGATATGTTTTATAGCGAGAGTAAAAAATATTGTTTTGTTTTTTTAACATTTTACTGTCTTTTTTTCGTTTATATAATAAAAAATAAAAAAACCCAGTGGTGATAAAATACCATTAAAAGAAAGCTCTATTTATGTAAAAAATAATCATCAAAGATATATTTATATGCTATTTGCTATTTCTCGGCCGCTAGCGGGGGGTAAAAGCGCCCCGCTAGCGGCCGAAATGCACCGCAAATCTGGCGGTAAAACGCCACTAAAAATAGCAGCGTTTTACCGCCCACGCTATGGGCGGTGTGAAAGGGCTCGTAGACCTCATACACACTATTAGATTTTCTTCAGATTTTTGTCTGCAGATTTACCAAAACCATATAATATGAGGTCAAACCTTAAGAGTTTCAATTTGTATGCAATCAGGCAGGCCCTTCTACTACATGGACAAAAATCTGCAGAAAATCTAATAGTGTCTATGAGGCTATAGAGAGGATTAATCTGCCCAACGGGGGCACAGACAGCAATAAAAACTGACAGGTGTTCTAGCCCTTCTCCACTCCATCCACAACTTA
This sequence comes from Lithobates pipiens, assembly GCF_037356315.1. Taxonomy (NCBI): domain Eukaryota; kingdom Metazoa; phylum Chordata; class Amphibia; order Anura; family Ranidae; genus Lithobates; species Lithobates pipiens. Next base: position 533,732,498 of record NW_027507903.1, on the reverse strand, counting down.
AAAAAAAAAATTGCCTTTAAATATACTTTACGGGCTTGTTTACACCAGATGAACTGGGGCTACGTTGGCAGCTATTTCCAGATAAACCTCTATGTACTGACAAGGCAAAATGCTTTGTTTCCTATGGCGTCAGTTCATGATGCATTCAATATTTATTTTTTTATTTTTAGTGCATAATTTTGCAATGCAAGCCACTGCATTGCAATCTGCTATAGTGAGTAGAACTTGAAATATCACCCAAGACATTTCAATAAAGTTATGTGCAAAATGAAAGAATGTGATGTGATGGTTTAAGGCTGACCATTGACCTACTATTGCGGTGGGGCATTAAGGAGCCACTGGCTGACACACATACAAGCTTGTAGATTTAGAGTCTTAGTATGGCGACTACATTTTTTGTTTTTTATGGCTCAGGAGCCACTGACTGACACACATCCAAGCTTGTAGCTTCAGAGTCTTAGTATGGTGACTACATTTTTCTTTTTTAGGGCTGTGTGAATGAGCCCTAAAAAATAAAAATGTAGTCACCATACTAAGTCCCTGAAGCTACAAGCTTGGATGTGAGTCAGTCAGTGGCTCCTTAATGCCCCACCACAATAGTAGGTCAACTGTCAGCCTTGAGCTGGTCATGCATTGATTGAAATTCAACCAGTTCAGCAGGTACCAGCCAATATTTGATGAGTGTTTGGCTGTCCCTGATCAACAGAAGTTGAACATTTGACCGACTTCTGTCGATGGGACATGTTGCAAAATGTTTCTGGATCTGTGGCTGCAGCCAATCAGCTACATCCACTCATCAATGTATTCTGATGGTACCCCTCCATTCATCTCATTTGTGTAGAGGAATTTGGGTTTTGGCAAAAAAAAAAAAAGAAAAAGAAAAAATAACAGTGTATGGCCATCTTTGGTTTGAACTGTGTCATAAACTATTCTCATATTCTGCAACATGTCAGATTATGTCAAATGATCAAACTCTGTTGAGCAGGGACGGCCAAACACTCACAAAAATTGTCCTGTACCTGCTGAACCAGGTGTCATTACAATGCAATTTTAACTTCGATTCTCCCACTCCAGTAATGTTATCAGTATTTGAATAAGATGAAAATGACACATTTCTTTGGAACTGCAATGCACAGACGTAATGGAAAGTTAATGTATAAGCATACCTGTCAGTGCTTACTGGGTTGTCTTGGAATACATCTCCTCGCTCACATAGCAGAAGGTCTTGCTGTAGCTGTACATGAAAACTGAAGAGTCAAAAACAGTCTGTGAGCCACCACACTAATGATTACTGCAGAAAAGCAAGAGACCGCTCGCTGTTTAATTAATAACGCTAATTAGCCTATTTCCATTAATTTGTTTTGCTCTCATTTAGCAGCTCCTTTGTATCATGTCTCGGTGGTGTTGGAGTTGTCAGTGTACATGGCAGGTGGTCCCCTACACATAAGCCGATCACTGGCAGGGTTGGCTCTCAGCAGACTGCTCTGATCAACATTGCCCTCAGACAGTTTGACACCTATCTCTGAATATATTACCCTATACTGTCTCTGTATGGAAACCCATGATGGGGCAAATGGGAATTAGCCAGTGATAGGGTTAACAGACATTGGTGCCAGTTTATTTAGTCTTTCAAACAAAAGCTTATTAACTTCCACACATTATGTCATTGGTATCATTTTTAAAAACTGTACTTGCTACTTTTGGCACTTTAAAGCAGAACTACCGCCAAAAATAACATGCTAAATATGAATATAGACCAAAAAAAAAAAAATGACAGAACTCGCTTTTTCTGCAATATTTACCTTCAATGAAGAGATTTCCAGCACAGTAATTTATTCTGCCATGTCCTTAGTCTGATATCCAGTATTATTCAACCCACTTCCTGTGTGAGTCCAAGTTGTTGGCAGGTGCAGTTAGCTTGCCTGCTGCTAGATGGCTCTTTTGCCATTATGGCATAGTAAGAGGAAGGTTGTAAGTAGGTGTTAGCTCCCCTTTTAGAGAACTCCCTCTAGTGATGTAATGGGTGAAGTTAGTGCCTAAACAAGTGCCAGCTGTGGGTAGGGTTCAGAGAGACCGGGGTATGGGAAAAGGACACCACAGAGCTGTCAATATATAATCCTGTACTGAGCTAATCTAAAGAGCCCTGTGCAGGGCTATTTTCCCAGGCAAGGCGGTACATATCATGTGAGGAAAAACTGGAGTCACCCTCTCTACCCCTAACCTTCTTCTGCAAGTCATCAGGGAGCTATAGACTTGACATTTGGAAGAGAGCAGTATACTAATGAGAGCACCTTGTTCCCTTGACTTTCATCTACAGGTCCTGTGACTCAGTAATGGATAGCCTCAGGAGGTAGATTTAGCATACATGGGGAATTGGTCCCAATTCTGATACTCCCAAAGAGGAGAGTCAGGAGGGAAGATGGTTAAAAGACGTGTACTTGTGCTCTGCACTGAAATGACTGCTGGGAGATGTATATTCATGCTAGTTGCTCTACATGCAGAAACATCTGCAAGGTGGTCAAATGTGATATGTCAGGGGAAGTAATGTAAAGATGTGAAGTTGCAGTAAAGTGCAGAAAACACATTAATGTGTGGACATTCCTTTATTACAAGTGTAGGGTTCAGGCCACGAATGTGTGAGCGGGCCTCTGGCCAGGAGATGTATGTCCAAAATGGTGGTTACAAAGGCAGGGAAATGGGTGCTCTATACAAAAAGAGGCAGGATAAGTTCTGGTACATCCTGGCGCCAATATTTGCTGAATCACAAGTCCCCTAACAAGGTGGTCCTAGTCCCATCCCAGTGAAAGGAGAAGCAGCACAGTGTTGGGCTCATCTATTTGTTACTCTGCTTTCTCATCCTACCAGCATGCCTCTTGCCAGCATGTTAACTGATTAGCCACTTGTGATTTTTCCTCTTGCCCACTCTACAGGGACAGCAGAAAGAAGAAGACTGATACCAGGACAAAATTACTTACACCGATGGCATTTAAAATACATTTAATGATTTTACAGAGGTGCATTATTTTGTGCCTTTTACTTCTGCCTACAGTTCAATTTTAAGTTGAAACTGCTATTTATCTGAACATGTTTTGGGAGACCATTGCTAAAATTTTACTGAACAAGGCTACTTATTGACATTAGATGATTATTGCCAGACTATTGTTGAATGATTGTATGCGTATCAGCAGTATGTGGCCACTGGAGACAATCCATGCAGGACTGAAAATGTTGTCCTCCAGAGATAAGGATAGTACTAGTGGTCTATGCTAAATATATAAACATGCTTGTTCAGATAAAACAAGTGTGCATGCTTATTCATGGAGTAGGTGCATCTTCTGACCACCATCTCATGTCTCTGAGGCCGGGTTCACACTATAACCCGCTGCAGATTGTACAAGATCGCTGTGCGTTCCTGTTCCCCCCCCCCGTTTCAGGGACGAATCAGGGCCGAATCTATGCCTGAATTCGGCCCTGAAAAGGAGCCAAAGATGCACAGCGTTTTTATGCAGTGTGCTCCACAGCCGCAACGGACATATGTGAACCGGCTCCATAGGGAGCCAGTCACATTCTCCTGCTATGCGAATTGGAAACCCACATCTAATACGCATAGGTGTGAACCTGGCCTCAAAAGTTTAATGTATCTTTAATGCAAAACTGTGTAGAAACCAAATGTGTCACCAGGGTCATCAACACTAGTGATTGTGGAATTAGAAGGCAAAGTGCTCTCGGCACAAAAATAAGTTTGGGGAATGCAAAAAGAGCCTAATGCAGGTAGATTAATTGTCAATAAATTTTGAATATTCTAGGAAGTGTTTCAAACCGATCTCAATTTCAACAAGAATGGACCAGCTACAATTGCCAATCAACACAAGCCCAAAGCCCATCAATACAATTTCTTGGCTAACCATAAGCCCACATGGACCACCAAGACCTATAAATATCTCCTTCAATGTCAAACAGCAGAAAGATGAACAAGAGCAGCAACAATATACCTATTGTATAATGTTTTGGCAAGACTGCTAAAAGCAATAGACATTTGGAACCAATATCGAATAGCCAGTTGGTCAGATTGGGCTATCACAATGAATAAACTTTGACAAATAATATAAAGTGTTATGCCACGTACACACAATCGGATTTCTCGTCAGAAAAAGATATGAAAGTTTGCCTTGCATACACACGGTCATGCAAAAGTTTGCTGAAATTACGACCGCCAAGAACGCGGTGACATACAACACTACGACGAGCCGAGAAAACGAAGTTCAATGCTTCCGAGCATGCGTAGGAATTTTGCACGTCGGAATTGCCACAGACGGTCACATTTTCGGATAGGAACTTTTCCCGACCGAAAAATTTAGAGCATGCTCTCAATCCTTTGCTGGTTGGAATTCCTCCAGCAAAAGACCGATGGAGCATACACACGGTCGCATTTTCGGACGAAAAACTCTCATCGGTCTTTTGTGGGCATAGCCTACCCATGTATAGCCACTTTAATTCCGACAGTCGTCAACAATGAAGCATGTATGTCATCGACAAAGGGAACTGCTGAGAGCATAGTCTTTCTGCTGGAAGTTCTGAACACCAGGAATCTCAGAACAGATATCACCTCCAAAATGTCTCATAATGATTGCAGTACAACAGAAACAATAATCCTTCTGGATTTGTACAAGAATTTCAGTAGACTGCTGTGTGCCTCCATTGCTAAAGGAAAATGGTTTGCTAAAGCTGCGTACACACGGTCGAACTGTTTGACGTACTTAGTCCGTTGAAACACATTTCAGCGGACAATCCGCTCGTGTGTGGGCTTCAGCGGACTTTTTCAGCGTGCAGTCTGGAGTACTAAGAATTTCGGTTTTTCCAAAAATCTGTCCGTCGTACTTTGGTTTCAGCGGACAATACGGTCGTCAGTATGCTAGTCCGACGGACTAAGAATGGCGCATGCCCAGAAAGGATTTACAGGGCTTTGCTGTGTCTTGGACTTCCTATTTCTAGTCCCGTCGTACGTGCTGTACGTCATCGCGCAAGCTTTCGTCGGACTGTTTGTGTATCCGTGTGTGGTCAAGTCCGTTCAGTGGAAAGTACGCCGGATTGTCCGTCGGATTGTATGACGGACTAAGTACGTCAAACAGTTCGACCGTGTGTACGCGGCATAAGTCACAACCAGTTGTCGGTACTTCATTATTTTTAAAGGTACTGCGCATTGAATATCAGTGTAAGGTAAGTGACACAACAAAAAGTAAACAAGACTTGTGGCAGTGACAGAAGAAAAAGTTAGCCAGAGTAACAGTGACAACAGAGAAAGTAAATCATAGTGGCCGAAATATGGAGGCTGTTGTTGCTTGACCTGCTTGACACTTGGGTGTCTGTTGTACTGGTAGAACTGAGAATGCCAATGAAAGCAAATGTGTCTTGTACACACAGAGAACTGGTTCACATTATTGATAGTAAGTGTAGCTGTACAGATTTACAAAGGCAAATCTTGACTGTCAGCTGTAAGTCCTGCTTGGCAAAGCACAGAGAGGCGAATGGAGACACAACACCAAAACTGATGCCTGTCATAGACACTGACGTGGCAGGGAGTCGCTATACTTTCCAGGGGCACCAAAAAAAACAAGATGCCTAGATTTGGGCTTTAATCTGTTGCAGTCATATTCATCAACCTTTCCCTTTGAATTTTCCTGGAGTGGCCACAAGATCTTGTTACGTGATACTGTGACAGCCACCCCTCCTCGAAGAACTACATAGTGTGGTTCTTAGAATCAGGGAATATCCTTGGCCTGTATTTATTTTCATGTCCCCATATGCTATTCATAAAGTAAGGACACTAGCAACCTTTAGTGTTTAGGTAGTGGAATAGCTGTGCAAAAGATGAAAGCCGAAGTAAAAAATCAGAGATATTAGTACATAGGCTGTATTACCTGATTCCGTTTACATTCAAATCACATGAGCATAGAAACACCCATTTGGAAAATTGTACATTTTCTCTGTGGGTAGAAGAGGACAAATTACATACAAAGAAAAGCCCTGTGTATTAAAAAAAAAAAAAAACTGGATATGTACCTCAGATGAGAAAGAGATGGGTCAGATTGGTCCTATAAAAATAATAATATAACAATCGGTCCTATAAAAATAATCAGAAGCCTTGTGTATTTATGGCCACATCATATCATGCTAGCTGATATAGGGCCCCTTTGTAATTCAGACATGTCCCTCAAATTATATGTTGAATTATCTGCAGTTTAGCATAATAAAAAATATACGCTTACAGCTACTTTACCTTTTATTTAAAATACCATTTAGATTGTAAACACCCACATCATAGCCACTCAGGCACAGCTTAGTAAAAGGTCTACTCTGCATTGAAACTTGGTCAATATAACTCAACTTTATAGATAAGTAAGAAAATAAGTACACATATCATAGTGCTAATGAAAAAGTCCCACAACTGCCAGAAGACTTCCTGACACCAGCACATATTTTAAACCAAGGACTGCATCCCATTGCCTTTTAAATTTTCTTAATTCAACCTAAATGGGTCAAGTGGATAAAGGGGGCAGAAGAAAAGGAACAAGAAATACACAGGATAGTGGGATAAGCCCCTGAAAACCTAGAGAAAGATGAAGAGGGAGAAGATAAATGAAGAAAGGTCCAAAAGGAGGTGGTGGTGATCAGTAAATGCCAATCAAGGATGTTTTGTAAAAAGCCGTTGCCATCCTGCCAAAGACCAGATCAAGTATGACCAACCAAGAGGTCAACCATCATTGGATGCAATATACCTATATAGTTTGAGGAGCATATAAAAACCGTTTAGGGATATTAGAGTGAAATTAGGGAAATAAGAGATTGCTTCCATAGGGCTGGGATACATGCCTGAGCTGCATGTAGAAGATGTACCATTAGTGAGGATGTCATCCCTCGCCTTCACTTGCAAATCCTTTTTGATATATAGACATACCCCTCCCCCTTTCCTACCCTCCCTGTCCCTACGATATAGGGAATACCCCTGAACGGTTGACAGCCAATCGTATAAACTGTCAAACTAAGTCTCTGAAATTCCCACAAAATTAAAATCCTCCTCGTACATTACCAGTGAGTTCAGCTTGTCCAAGTTCCGGTAAACCCTGCGTGCAGCTAGTCCTGGCGTGAGGTTGAGACGTCACTTCAGCTGGTTCTTCAGTGGCTGTGTTCTGGGCAATGTCTTCTTCCTGTACCCAATCCCCATCTGTGCCACGAGCAGCATCGTTACAGCCTTCTTGTACTTCAGAGCAGACACCCCAGCCACTAACTTCAGCACTCTTCTCCACCAGCCACATGATCTCCGGTGCATCTCCATCTAGCGGCAAGTAGGCTCTTCCAGCCAGGGGCATTTTTTTCTATGAGAGGATCTCACAGCTACACGTATATTGCATTTCTGAAAGAATTTTCCATTCATCCCACCTGAAGGGAACAAAGAGTTCCCATCCATCCCACTTGTAAGGTTGTTTATCTTTCAACTTGTGATCCAGTAAATGTTTTTTTTCCACTTTCATGCAAGCTAGTTGTTCTACAATTAATTTTACCAATTGTGCCACTATAAGCAACTATATGTCCTAAGCACTTATAAGAGAACTTTTAATGTGTATTTCAATTTGGATTTGCCAGCTTACTTTTACTTACCTTGGGTTTTTATAATCTAGTCACCCCACCACCACCAATATTACCTGCTGAGCCTTGCTCAATGCTGGCTAGCTCTACATCTGGACCTCCAGATGACGGTCACTTATTTATTTCAGGTGCTTAAAAGCACTGTCAATTTAAACAGTTCTTTACGTATATTGTACATTCACACAAGTTAGAGTTGCCACCTCATCCTTTTAAACCTAAAGACATATGCATTACACAGGTTCTGAGGCTAATTAAATGCAGATAAGGCACCAAGTGAGTTTAATTACCACCTTAATCAGCCACAGAACCTGTGTAATTAATATGTGTTTGGGTTTAAAGGGATAAGGTGGCAACCATAACACAACTCCCTGTCCTCAAGGAGCTTACAATCTGAGGTCCCTAATTCACATATAATAAGGACAATTTAGACAGGATCCAATTAACCTACTAGCATGTCTTTGAAGTGTGGGAGGAAACCCATGCAAGCACAGAGAGAACATGCAAACTCCAGGCAGGTAGTGTCATGGTTGAGATTTAAACCAATGGCCAGATGTGCTAACCACTTAGCCACTGTGCTGTCCTCAGCTCTTTCCCATTTTTGTATGTCAAGTGGTACATGTTCCATTGGGGGAGATAACAGAAGTTTGTAAAACTGCCCTCTTTACCCTTTTTGTCTTAAATTGTATTGTAACTCTACTATCTCCTTTTATTTTGTAAAATGCTGCGTTATCTGTTGGCGTTATATAAATCCTGTAGGATAATAATATGAATCATTGTGCTTCTAGAAAGGTGAAGTTTGGGTTCTCTTTATGTCGAATTTGTAGGGATGGGATGCTGTTCAATGTGTTTTGTAAATCTCCAAAGCTTTTAGAATTGCAACACGGTCCGTAGTGATACCAGCAATGGGTTAAGAGAGTATGTTATACATTTTTTATCAAGCAATACTTGCTGCAGTACTTTTCTAGGCTGCAGTGCGGTTTTTGGTGAAATTGATATATTACATATAATTATATGTATGTGACTCAAAATGAAAGCAATGTTTGGACTCCCTTCTAACCCAGTTTAACTCATGCTAAAGAAAAGTTTAAGTTTACAGACAACAAGGAAGAGATACTGCAGCTGCTGGGCCCCCTGCACAGGCGTATGTGCCTCAAGCAGGGAGGATGCTGGTGACAGGGGCACTGCTATGTAATCGTGACTGGGTCCGTGGCAGACACAAAGATTGACAGCAGATGAGGTTCTATGGGAAAATCACTCCCATTAAACATATCTGCACACAGTAAATTCAAGCCTTTTCCAACAGAACGAAGAAAAAAAAACATTTCCCAAGTGCCATTGACGTCTTTTGTGATTTCTGCAGTAGATTCCCATAAACACTGGGGAATTTATTTACGCAAACATTTAATTTCCAGTTATAAGGGTGAAAAGATTGAGCCACACAGTCTAAGCTTATTAGGGACGCTTTTTCAGTTGAACAATTACCAAACTTACTAGAGAAATACGTGTCTGCGATTGACCGCTGTCTAAAAATGCTTATTAGCTGGCTGTATCTTGCTGCAATAATATTTAGGATCCAAACATAAAAGTGGAGTGGGAACTTGTTAGCTTAATATTTGTTACAGGTTAGTGGCCTAGAAAGTAATTCAAGTACACATATGCCTTATATACATGTGACAATCTAAATAGGTCCCAAATCCTGTATGATGTACAAGCCTCAGAAAGTAAAAAAAATAAAACTTTCTTTCCCTCCCCTGAGCCAAATGCTTCTCTGGGCCTCATGCACTCACCTTCCAGACACTGCAGCTTTCAATGGGAGGGTTTCATCAGCAGAGACCATGCTGTCACTCCAGAAAGCAAGGGGGAGGATTAGGAGTGGCCAGGTGCTGATTGACTGACAATGCTGATAGTCACACCCCCAGCAACATCTCTTCAATTCACTGTAGATCAAGCAGGCACAGCCTACATGGAGGTGACAACGCTGCTCTGTTTGGGGAGCAGGGTTGTCACATCACAGGAAGCTGCATGAGAAATACATGAGCAGAATCAACAAATGCAATTGCAATTTAGTGCTACACAACATGTTTTTAAATTAGTGTACTTTACCTCTTGTCTACTGGGTACTTTTACCCCTTTACCAGCTTTCAGCGCTGTCACACTTTAAATGACAATTGCACAGTCATGCAACGCTGTACCATAAAAATATATATATATATTTTTTTTTTTGAGACAGATAGAGCTTTAAATCTTAGATATAAGTTGTGATATTTATTCACCACTGGGTTTTTTATTTTTTTCCTAAAAGAATTTAAAAAAGACCAACATTTTTTGTAAATAACTTATTTTTTTCCTTCACTGATGTATGCTGATGAGGCTGCACTGATGGGCACTGATAGGCAGGACTGATGGGGCAGCACTGATTAACTGGCACTGTTAAGAAGGCACTAATATGCAGTACTGATGGGCACTATTGGTGGCACTGATTAGCACTGATAGGTGACATTGATGGGCACTAAATGCATACTTACTTTGGTCAAAGTTTTACCAATGTGACCAAGGCCACTATTAGAAATTGTGGGGTTCCATACAGCCTGCCTGGCAGGGCACCCCCCCATACAGCCCTTCCTATCAGGGCTGACCCCCCACACAGGAAAGGGACATGAAATGGCTTATTGTGCATGCATAGTAATCGCATCAGCTGCAGCTCCCTGAAATTAAATAAAAGTTCTTGGGGCCTCATCAGTTAAGCAGCAGAGGCTAGGGATAGAGAGGGGACTGTTTACTTATTTTCAGGATCAGGCAACGCAATCCTCTATGCTGTGGCTCAGACAATTAAATTAAATTTCTGGCCTGATGCATCAGATTGATATAGAAGAAGAGGACCGAACTTTCATTTAATTCTCGGGAGCCACAGCACAGATAATTATTCCTCTTGCATCCAAAAATGATTAAATAGCCTCCTCCCTCTTCCTGGCCCCTGCTGCTGATCTAACGGGACCTGGGTAACTTTTATGTATTTACTGTGAACCATGGCACCATGGCTGGTGGGATTATTGTGCATGCATCCAAAAGTATTTAAAGAGTCCCTTCTCCGCACCCCAGCCCCCTGCTGAACTGATGGAGCTCACCCCGGTACAGGAGGGCTGGCTCTGCCCTGAATATAATTTTGCAATCATAGGGTGATTAAACCCTTACATATACCCAATGAAATGACTAGCTTTAGGTGATACACCATGCAAAGTCCAGAATTTATACTAAGTCTAGAATTTACACAACTTTTCTGAGAATCCAGAGGCAGGGGCGTTGAAATAATGTCACATACTGTAAAGCTCAGAGAGCTAAGTGTAATCTGAGACCTGAGTGTAGGGAAGGGATACACCCTCTTCTACACAATCTCATGGAAAAACAGAAACAGCTGAGGCTGTCAATCACAGGCTCCCCCACCCACTCCATCCCTTGGAGTTGGCACAATCTGTCAGAAATAACTCATACACATAGCAGAGGAACAAGACTGCAGACAGAAATGACATTTAGTGCTTTGAACAAATTACACAGTATAGAAGGATATGCTTTGTTCATTTTTCATGTCAGGGCCAGCCAGAGAGTTAGCATTTTCAGAAGGATGTCAACAATGGCAATGTACATATCATAACTATCACAACTTTTATCTAAGATTTTCAATACAAAGGCAGTATAAAGACACTCATGGCTTGTGACGGACGCAGTATCAGATCACTGTCACCTTCACCATCAAATTGCTGGCCAAACTCACCACGTGCTGTCACTTATACACCACAATGACAATCTCATCCTCTCCTTGCACAAAGATTTTCCAGCTCGCAGAATCATAATCCAAGTGACTGAGAGTGATTGTCACTGGGTATGGTTAACTACACAGTTAACCCTTTAAACAACAAGCTTCTACCAGATGGCTTCAGAATAACAGAAATGACAAGTATGACTTTAAATAAATCACCACAGACAGGTATGTTGAGAGACTTACACTAAAGTAGTACTTTTCAAGAGACAGGGTTTCTTTAAAGCGGAGTTCCACGCAAAAGTGGAACTTCCACTCATCTGATTCCTCCCCCCCTCCGGTGCCACAATTGGCAGCTTTCGGGGGGGGGGGGGGGGGGAGGAATACCTGACAGATATCCTTTTCCACTTCCGGGAGCCTCAGCCGCAGGTATTGACGTCACAGCTGGTTGCTCCCTCCTCCTCCCCCTGTAGGAGAGAGGAGCAGGCCACGCGCATGCGCAGTAGGATTCCTGATGGGAAGCTGAAAGGCTACACTGCTGGGCAGTCTTACCTGCAATGGTGGCGGCAGCAGCGGTGCCGACATCGCTGGACTCCAGGACAGGTAAGCCTCATAATATTAATAGCCAGCAGCTGCAGTATGTGTAGCTGCTGGTTTTTATTTTTGGGCTGACAGCCTCTTTAAGTTCTGCATTAGTGCATTAGAGACAATATTAACGATTTTGAAATATTGTTTAATTTAATTTGACAGTTAAACAAAAAAAAATGGTGCAAACAAAATATTTACAGAAAAAAGTATTACAAAGGAAATAGAGACAACAATGCAAAACCAAAACCGGTTGAAGAATGAGAAATACTTATCAAGTCCTGAAGCAAGATGGTACAGGTGTTCCTTGCTTTAATGGTAAAGGAGAGCATTTAAGTGTGGTTGCAGTCCCTCGTTTCTGGACCTTGAGGGGGGTGTTAACAGAAATGATTTGGCCAATCACCAGGTTGGAGGTGTGGCCAATGGGATGTCACCATGTTTATGATCATGCCATAGATCCAGTTTTCTATAGGTGCGCTAATATCTTTGCATACCTACAGGTTACAATCTGCTAACTTGTATATTAATGTCCAGCATTAAACTACCTTTTGAATTAACATAAATATGAGGGGTGTTGGATGTCTAGTTCACTTAGGAGTGGTTATGTGTTCTACATATAGTGCCGTTTGAGCTTAAAGCGGAGTTCCAGTTATTTGTATATTAAAAGTCAGCAGCTACAAAAACTGTAGCTGCTGACTTTTAATAAACACAGACTCACCTGTCCCATGATCCAGCGGTGCACTCACTGCAGCCATGTTCTCCCCGTGTCCTCCTTCAACTGCGCTGGCATCTCTACTATGGGCATCTGGCTGTGACAGCTTGCGGCTTCACAGCCAGGTGCCCACTGTGCATGCATGAGTGGCACTGCGCTCTGTGACTGGTCTCAAAGTCTTCTAGGATCTGTCATGTGTCCAAGAACACTTCGGGAAGGAGAACTTAAGCTTCTGATCCCCAAAGGTGATCGGAATGGAAGTGGGAGCAGGTACCTGCCAAAATTGGGTACCTCCCCAAAAGCCCAGTTTCACAAACAGGAGCCGGGGAGGAGGCCTTAAAGCGGAAGTTCCACTTTTTGGTGGAACTCTGCATTAAAATGCTGCTGATTATTTTAAATTGGTAAATATGTCCTTATCCTGGACATACTCTTATTATCTTAGGAGTTATGAAATACACTGAGGTTTGAATGGGTCAGAATGAGATAGACAGAAATGTGTATTCTCTAATGGCTCCAGCTACAGTATTTACCACTAGGAATTAGTGGAAATGATATCTGCTTGCTTTTCCAATTAGTAAAGCTTGCGAGACGTGTATTGGGGTCAGATTCTGCTAATCCTGTCAAAGTACCAATAAGGGTTTTTGGCATTCAGCTAAAAGTTTGTTGATTGTATAAACTGAATGGGGGTCACTGTTGCTCTGTGTCATATTCTGACAAAATGGCATGGGTGACCTGAGACCTAAACAACATGGCCGCCACACACAGCTTTTCGTGTGCCCAGTGTGTATTACCATTGTATGACTTACTTCTTTTTTGATAGAGTGCCCTCTCTGATAGAATGATTGATTTAATTTCAATAGTAGTTGCTATTCTGATTCCATTTTTTATTAATTCATCTCAGTCAAGCTTCTAACAAAGAACTTATTTCCGGAGGCCATAAACCACATCACCTTTCCCACCTTCTCTCTTTTTTCTCTACCATGAAACAGTTTTATTCTATGAGAATATATGCAGACTTGAATCGTTTTGAAGCCTACTTATGGGAAGGCCAGATATTAACATTTCTAGATAGGCAGAGACAGCACAGGCCTTTGAAGCTTCACATGGGATAGATAATAGTTATATATATTTTTTTCATTATAATAAAACAATTTGGAACTCTATAGGGATTACAGAAAATATGGTTAAAAGGTAGAGATTTCCTTTACTGGTTTGGAATGGCTAAATACCTGTTTCTCTGTGTTTAGGTGCCCATCACTTTATCAGAGCCAAAAAAAGTTGAATCAGTTTTTACTTGTTAATCAGCACCAATTAACTGAAATTCTCTGTTTTATGGTTTTATGGTTTCAACATTTTTGTCATATATAAAAAATATTGTATGTTTTAACCTACCAGCTGCTATAATTAGTCTTATAAAACCACAACTAACATTTGTGAACAGGCACCTTCATATAAATATATATTGGTTACCTTTTCTTCTAGAGTGCCTTAGGAGCCCCAAAAACGAGGGTGCCCAATTATACACATAGAATTTTAATCTAGAAAGTTGGTGCCTAGCCTCATGCCTTCTATTTGTCTCAGTGACCATTGTGACTAATGCCCCGTATACGCAATCGGATTTTCCGACAACAAATGTTGGATGTGAATTTATTAGCTGAAAGTTCGACCGTGTATATGCTCCATCGAACATTTGTTGTTGGACTTTCTGCCAACAAATGTTGGCTAGCAGGTTCTCAAATTTTCCCCCCCAACAAAAAACGTTGTTCTCGGAATTTCCAATCGTGTGTACACAAGTCCGATGCACAAAAGTTCACGCATGCTCGGAATCAAGCAGAAGGAGCCGCTCTGGCTATTGAACTTCCTTTTCTCGGCTCGTCATGCGTCTTGGATGTCACCACGTTCCCACATTCACAATTGTTGGCCAACATTTGTGTGACCGTGTGTATGCAAGACAAGTTAGAGCCAACAACCTTCAAACAAAATTCCACGGTTTTGTTGTCGGAAAGTCCGATCGTGTGTACGGGGCATTAGGCTAACAAGAGAAATCCAATGTAGTTCTCCATTGTACAGGACGCCAAGGTTGGGTCCTGGACGTGTGCCATATAGCCCCAGTATTCGGATTGTGGTCCCTTTAAGGGAGTCACGGTAGACTTCAGGGGGTCACCCAGAATGGGTGAGGAATTCCGTGTGTAGTCATCAGGAGAGGACTGACTCATGGTCCTCTCTATACTGAGAGAGTTAGTTGGGACCCGGAATTTGGGGGGCTCTGAAGTGATATTCATGTGGGAAAGAGTCTCTCTCCCTGACCACAGGGATTCAGCACACAGGGGGTTAAAGACCTCCAGGAAAACAGCTCATAAAAGACAGGAAGTAGTGAAGAGGTGGTGGTGAGGAGGAGTAGGTGGTTTACACCTGTCTGATGAGCTGTGTTGCTGTTTTGGAGGCTGCAAAAGATTTGATAAGGACTCCCAAAACTTTGGGGCGAAGAACTGGCTACAGAACTGTATGTGTTTACACCATAATAAATCATTTTTAAAGGGTGTCATGACTGGAAAAAAAGAAATGCAGCCCTAGACATAACAAACCAGTGGGCCCAGCTGTCAGGAGTGGGGATATTTGAAGGCAGCCATACCTAGATCAATTTACCCTTCCATGCTAACACCTTGGATAAAGGAATCTCCCCTGCCTGCTACTGTATTCCAACAGCTAGCACCTGTAGCTGTCAGATTACCCAAACAGTGACTGAATCTGATTGGATGCACTAGAGGTTTGAGAGTCTGGACCCCAACCAAGACCCATCAAAAAAAGGGGGAGAAAGCGGACTATCTCGGTACAGTTTAAACAATTACAGAAGGATTTTAATAAACAGATTTAAATTTTAACAGCATTTTATTAATACAACAACATCAGGATAATTCCATAAAATTTACAGATGGTGTGGTATTTCTACTAGTTTTGTGGATTAACCGCTTCATCAGGAAATGCATCTGAAAAAAGATATATGTATAAAAATTCCATAACAATAAGACATATAAATTATCAATTAGTAGTGAGGAAGATAAAGCATTGCAGATCAAAACTGCTTAAACATACCCTGGCACAAGAACAGGGCCCCACAGGTACCCGGTCAGAGTCTCCCGCGGCAACTGGGGAGAGCGTATATAACAGCAGGCCAGTGTCTGGATGGAATAATGGGACACATTCAAATGCTGGGTAATGATAGTATAGTTAAATCAGTGCCAAGGAGAAAGCATCTACCGAAGTGTTGAAAATAGTGGTGAGAAGAGGACAAGGTAGGTATTCTTTCTCCTTCCCTGGCTCCTGCACCCCATGTGTAGAACTGGAAAAGTAGAAAGTTTTACAATTTAATGGGCACACTGGCTGCATTTGATGGGCACACTGGCAGCATATGATGGGCACACTGGCAGCGTTTTATGGCAGTATGGCAGCATTTGATGGGCACAGTGGCAGCATTTAATGGGTACAGTGGCAGCATTTGATATCACAGTGGCAGCTTTTGATGGCACAGTGGCAGCGTTTGAGGGCACAGTGGCAGCATTTAATGGCACAGTGGCATCGTTTGAGAGCACAGTGGCAGCTTTCAAAGGTCACAGTGGCAGCGTTTGGCACAGTGGCAGCATTTGAGGGCACAGTAGCAGCGTTTGATCACACAGTGGCAGCGTTTGAGGGCGCAGTGGCAGCGTTTGATGGGCACAGTGGCAGCGTTTGATGGCACAGTGGCAGCGTTTGATGGGCATAGTGGCAGCGTTTGATGGGCATAGTGACAGCGTTTGAGGGTACAGTGGCAGTGGAGCATTACCCTCCTCTGCGCCGACTGCGTGGCCGGGAGCGGGGGTCTCTGAGACTGTGACCAGTAACGTGACCAGTGACGCGAGGAGAAGAGACAAGTCACGAGAGTCAATTAAAGCCAGTTATTTTCAGCGTTCTCATGTGTGGAGATATGTTTTTAATTGATCTATTGTAGCAGTCATCGATAAAGGACGAGAATGGTGGTGTGTGGGGGGGGGGGGGGGGGCGGCATTGAAGGACCAGGCCTTGGGGTGGCAAAGGGAGTAAATCCGGGCCTTGGGGGGCTGCTGCACACATTGCATGAAGGTAGAATGCATGAAGGTAGAAAACCTTGAGCCTTTAGAATCACTTTAATGTGTAGGTGAACTCTATGAATACATTTCTCATACTTGCTTCTTTTTCTTTTATTAAATATACCATTGGGTTTTATTAAAACTATACAAGTGCAAAAAAAACAGCTGTTCATCCAGTCAAAAATCCTGTGAGCTGATAATTTCTGATATGCTCTGCCTCTAAACTGTTATCAGTTAACATTGTTCCATGTTAGCTCCATGGACTACAAAACACCTCCCTCTGCTACAGAGATTGGGGGAGGGGGGTATTATGTGTTCTAGGGTGATAATGCTGCTTAGTACAGTTGTCACCCTAGAACAGGAGGTGAGTTAATTGCAAAATTGCCCGGTTAGCCACTTCAGCCCTGGGAAAAATTTGGCTGCTCAATGACCTGGCCTTTTTTTGCGATACGGCACTGCGTCGATTTAACGGACGTTGCACCCAAACAAAATTGACGTCCTTTTTTTCCCACAAATAGAGCTTTCTTTTGGTGGTATTTGATCACCTCTGCGGTTTTTAATTTTTGCGCTATAGACAAAAAAAGAGTGACAATTTTGAAAAAAACACAATATTTTGTACTTTTTGCTATAATAAGTATCCCCAATAATTTTTTTTAAAAAGCAAATTTTTTCGTCAGTTTATATCGATATGTATTCGCAATAAGGGTATATTGATTGGTTTATGCAAAGGTAGCATCTACAAAATAGGGGAAAGATTTATGGTATTTTTATTATTCATTTTTTTTTTACTAGTAATGGCGGTGATCAGTGATTTTTATCGGGACTGTGACATTATGGTGGACAGATCGGACACTTTTGGCACATTTTTGGGACCACTGGCATTTATACACGAATCAGTGCTATAAAAATGCACTGATTACTGCATAAATGTCACTGGCAGGGAAGGGGTTAACAGTAGGGGGTGATCAAGAGGTTAATTGTGTGTCCTAGGGAGTGATTCTAACTGTGGGGGGGATGGGACTGCCTGAGTGAGGAGAGCGATCGTTGTTCATGCTTAGTATGAACAACAGATCACTCTTCTCACCCCTGACAGCACAGAGATCTGTCTGTTTACATTGACAGATCTCCATTCTGTCTCCGTGTGGAGCGATCGTGAGTGCCTGGCATGCACATCGGCTCCGGCGCCACACCCCCTAGTGGTCAAAAGGCGAACCGACGGGAGGTAACGTCGTTTCGCCCAGGGGAGCCAGCCTGCCGCAGTAAAACTGCGGCGGCTGGTCGGGAAGGGGCTAAAGAAAAATAGGTGTTTCATCTTTGACTCAGAAATGTCAATGGATGCACAAATAGGATCAGTAGGCAGTGGATCTCACCATCTTCTCTGCCTGCTGTGTAGACTTATCCCCTTCATTCCAGAAAAAGAGAAAGCAGTAGTAGTTGGAACAATCATCAATTCCCGACTCGACTACGCAAACTCCCTCTACATAGGTCTACCCAAATACCAGATTGCACGCCTACAAGTCGTCCAAAACATGGCAGCAAGACTAGTCACAGGAAAAAAACTCAGAATCCATCTCCCCATCCATTAGGACCCTACACTGGCTAACCGTAAAGGATCGGATCACTTTCAAGACCCTCTGCCTCACCCACAAATGCACACAAGGAAACGCTCCTCAATACCTATGCGACAAAATAAAACACTACACACCAAATCGTAACCTCCGATCAACTAACCAAAACCTCCTCCTCATCCCCAAATCCCACTACAAAGCAAAGGGAGAATGAAGATTCGCAGTCCAAGGACCATGGCTATGGAACGCCCTACCCACTAATATCTGCATGGAAGAAAAGCATCAGGCCTTCAGACAAAAAAATTAAGACCCACCTCTTCTAAGGAACAGGAAGCACAGGACGGATCAAGTGCCTTGAGGCGATTCAGTTTGCAGTTGTAGCGCTATATAAATCATTAATTCATTCCTCTACCATCCTTTGAAGTTTCCTACCCCAATCTGTCTGACTATCTCCAACTCTAACTACTTTTAGACAATCCCTGAAAACTTTTCTCTTCAGAGAAGCCTATTCTCCCCACACTGTTGACAGACAACACAGGCAACATCTGCAACTAATGCCGCGTACATACGACCGGTTTTCCCCTTCGGAATAAACTCTGAAGGTTTTTCCGACAGAGTTCCACTGAAACTGTCTTGCGTACACATGATCACACCAAAATACGATAGTTAAGAATGCAGTGACGTACAACACATACAACGGGACTAGAAAATGGAAGTTCAATAGCCAGTAGCCAATAGCCTCCGCCTTGTACTTGCTTCAGAGCATGTGTAGTTTTTGGTTCGTCGGAACAGCATACAGATGAGCGGTTTTCCCAATAGGAATTGGTTCAGTCGGAAATATTAAAAACATGATCTATTTCTAGCTCCATCAGAATTTTCGTTAAAAAAAAATCAGATGAGGCCTCCACACAATCGGAATATATGATGAAAAGCTTCCATCTGACTTTTTCTGTCGGACATTTCCGCTCGTGTGTACGCGGCATAAGTGCTGAGAATCGCCCTCTGACAATATAGATTAGGGTTGTCTGACTTTTTTTTTATAGGGGTTAACCTTGTGTGGCACCACTGGGTCCTCCGGGGGGACCAGTGATAAACTTTTATAAAGCCTCTGTGAAACATCCCAGGAGGATTTGATTTTTCACTGCTTAAATAATGACAGGTAACAGGCCTTCAAGCTCACTAAATTTATGTAGAATATTAAAATAAAAGATAAAAATCAAGTTTTCTGTTGAATTATTGAATGGTAACACTAATACATTGTGCTGCTGATACCAGACCAAGCAGCTCGCTAAATAAATGTATAAAGAAAAAAAGAGAAAAACAGAGTTGGCTGCTGAATTATTTAACAATAACATCTACAGTAGAACATACATTCAGCACATTTTCCTTTTCAACTTTTAAAGTAGCACTTGAAAGTTTGGTTGAACTTTTTTTTTCTTACAAATCAGCACAAGGGATTGTACTTACATTCAATGAGAAGTGTCCTTTGTGCCTGTCGCTGCTGTCTTAGTTGAAATTTCCCCCATAGCCTAGGGATCGCTACCTTTTCTTCAGGCCAAACCTGAACACTTTAGTGGCGTACGGCAAATATTCTTTTAAGAGGGAACGCTGTCGGCTCTTATGTGAAGGAAAACTCTGATGGAAGGTAGTTTCTGTTCACCAAATCCCCCCCACTTACATCAGAGTTCCCAGCATTCCCCCTTAAATTCGGATTCCCAAAGCCCCCCTTACATCAGAGTCCACAGGGCACCCCTAACATTTAAGTCCCTCTTAAGTTAGTGTACTCACTTTCTCAAAGGCAGAAGAGAGAAGTGAGGCAGACTTCAGTCACAGACATTGGATGGTGAGCTCAGTCACCCGTTGATGGAGGCTAAGGTGTCGGGGGCCCCCGTCATGGATGAAAGGTGTCAACACCTTTCATCCATGATGTATCTGCCGGTTCCTGAGCTTCAAATTTCCAGCCCACACATCCATTTACTGAGGCACAGAATGCCGGAGATTGAAGTGTGGGTGTGTAGACAGAGTGGTAGGTTTGGGAGAAGGAGGAGCAGATCAAGCCCTTTCTCCTCTCCTGTCTGTGTATGGGGATGGGGACTGTGCGCACCCCTATTCACTCAGCGGTTGTGGTACTTGGTTACTTGGGGAGCCACAGTCCATTATGAATATAGTGTCTGGATTTCAGGCAATCTGAAACCTGGACACACGATTCAAAACACAATTCAAAACCCGGACTGTCCGAGTGAATCCCGGACAGGTGGCAACCCTACAATAGCCCCACAGCTGTACTATAAATTCCCCAAAAAGTGATCTATGAATGGAGTACAGGCAGATGAATGCAAGATCTGCCACCTCCATTCATAGATCATTTTCCATTGATGAAAGTTATAGTATAGCTTCTATGAATGGAGGACAGGATGGAAAGGGCAGCATAGTCAGCACTGTTGATGGGTGCTTATGGCAGATCCACTGGTTTAATTAACTCTAAATCACTTGAAGATTACCTCTGCAATTTATGCCGCACACACGCGGTCAGATTTTCTGACGGAAAATGTTCAATGGGAGCTTTTTGTCAGAAATTCTGACCTTGTGTAGGCCCCATCAGACATTTTCCGACACACAAAATTTGACATCTGGATTTATGATCGTGTGTACACAATTACGACGCACAAAGTTCTGCACATGCTTGGAATCAAGCAGAAGAGCCACACTGGCTATTGAACTTCCATTTACTCGGCTCATCGTACGTCACCGCGTTCTTGACGTTTGGAATTTCCGACAACATTGTGTGACAGTGTGTATGCAAGACAAGTTTGAGCCAACATCTGTCAGAACAAATCCCATGGATTTTGTTGTTGGAATGTCCGATCGTGTGTACGTGGCATAAGACACCTACCAGCACAAAGGACAATTATCATAGAATGTAAGTATCATCCCTTGTGCTGAACTAAAAAATAAATAAATAAATAAACTAAGTGATATTAAAGGCTTTCTTTAAAAAAATAAGATAAAAAAAAATAACAAACATGTTTTAGTGGTTTTGCACAGAGCAGCCCCAATCCTCCTTTTCTCAGGTCCCTCACCGGTGCTTCTGGCCCCTCCCTCATGCTGAGTACCCCCAGAGCAAGCAGCTTGCTTTGGGGTCACAAAAGCAGGCTCACCTCCAAGCTGCGGCTCTGAGTGTCCATTCACACACAGAGGAGCGGCTCGACCCTGCCTCCTCTCTCTTCTCTTGGCCTTCATGCACATCACTAGTTCAAGATGGGGATCAGGTAAGTATTAGGGGGGACTGCTGCACAGAGAAGGTTAAAAAAAAACAGACAAGCTAAAAAAAAACCTTGAGCCTTTAGAACCACTTTAACCACTTAAGGACTGCCGCATGTAATTATACGTCGGCAGAATGGCATGTACAGGCACAAGCACGTAGCCGTACGTGCCTGCCTTCCAGCGGGTGGGGGGTCCGATCTGACCCCCTCCCACTGGCTGTGGTGGTCCGTTTCGCTTCAGGAGCGATCCGGGATGAGGGGATGGCCGTTGGTTTCTGGCCATCCCCTCTCGATCACTTCTGGCGAATGAGAATCTTCCCCTGCTTGTGTAGTGTAAACACAGGCAGGAGGAAGTGATGTCACTCTCCTCGGGGCGGTCTTTTTGACTGGAAGGCGAGGAGAGAAGACATAGTAAGTGCACCAACACTACACGGACATGTAGGTACACATAGGCACACAAATCACCCCCAGTCACCCCCTGATCACCCCCCCCCCCCCCGATCAACCTCCCCTCTCAGTCACAGTGTCACTGATTGCAGTGATCATTTATTTACTGATCACTGCATTTAGTGTCAGTTGTGACTGTAAAAAGTGTCAGGGCAGTTAGTGTTAGGTCCAGAGTAGCCCCCTACCCCCCTAATAAAGGTTTTAACCCCTGATTGCCCCTAGAGTTAACCCTTTCACCCCTTTTTGCCAGTGTCACTAAGCAATTGTTTTTCTGATCGCTGCATTAGTGTCATTGGTGCCGCTAAGTAGCAAGTTATTTTTTAGGTTCACCGCAAGGGTTTTTATAGTGTTAGATACCCCCATATACTACCTAATAAAGGTTTTAATCCCCTGATTGCCCCTAGAGTTAACCCTTTCACCAGTGATCACCATATAAGTGTCACTGGTGACGCTGGTTAGCCAGTTAGTTATTTAGTTATTTAGGTTCCCGTCAGGTTTTTATATAGTGTCAGGGACCCCCATATACTACCCAATAAAGGTTTTAACCCCCTGATTGCCCCCAGGTAACCCTTTCACCCCCTTTTGCCAGTGTCACTAAGCGATCGTTTTTCTGATCTCTGCATTAGTGTCACTGGTGCCGCTAGGTAGCTAGTTATTTTTTAGGTTCACCGCCAGGTTTTTATAGTGTTAGGTACCCCCATATACTACCTAATAAAGATTTTAACCCCCTGATTGCCCCTAAAGTTAACCCTTTCACCAGTGATCACCGTATAAGTGTCACTGGTGACGCTGGATAGCCAGTTAGTTATTTAGTTATTTAGGTCCCCCGTCAGGTTTGTATATAGCGTCAGGGACACCCATATACTACCTAATAAAGGTTTTAACCCCCTGATTGCCGCTATTTAACCCTTTCACCAGTGATCACCGTATAAGTGTTACGGGTGACGCTGGTTAGTTAGTTTGCTTTTTATAGCATTAGGGCACCCACCATTTATTACCCAATAAAGGTTTAAACCCCTGATCACCCGGCAGGTGATATCAATTAGGTTTTAGGGTCAGATAGGGTCTACGTCGCCCCAGGCAGCGCTAGGTTAGTGCCAGTACCACTAACACCCATGCGCAAAGCATACACCTCCCGTAGTGGTATAGTATCTGAACAGATCAATATTTGATCTGATCAGATCTATACTAGCGTCCCCAGCAGTTTAGGGTTCCAAAAAAACGCATTGTTAGCGGGATCAGCCCAGATACCTGCTAGCACCTGCATTTTGCCCCTCCGCCCAGCCCACCCAAGTGCAGTATCGATCGATCACTGTCACTTACAAAACACTAAACACATAACTGCAGCGTTCGCAGAGTCAGGCCTGATCCCTGTGATCTCTAACAATTTTTTTTGGTAGCGTTTTATATTTAAATCCTGAAGGCGGTGCTTGGTTTTTGGGGTCCCGTACGCGGCTAGGCTCCCAAAAAGTCCCCCACATGTGGTATCCCCAGTACTCAGGAGAAGCAGCAGAATGTATTTTGGGGTATAATTTCACATATGCCCATAGCACGTGTGAGCAATATATCATTTAGTGACAACTTTGTGCAAAAAAGAAAAAAGTTTGTAATATTCCCGCAACTTGTGGCAAAATATAAAATATTCCATGGACTCAACATGCCTCTCAGTAAATAGCTTGGGGTGTCTACTTTCCAAAATGGGGTCATTTGCTGGGGGGGTTGTGCTATTTTGGCATTTTATGGCCTTCGAAACTTTGATAGGTAGTGAGGAGTGAAATCAAAAATGTGCACCCTTATGCCTCATACACACGATCAAACAATCTGGTGGAAAAGTCAGCCCGTGTGTAGGCTCTGGTGGACTTTTTTTTACCCAAAAGCCCGGCAGACTAATAAAATAGCACTCCAATCTGTCCGCCGGACTCGCATTTCAGCGGACAGTATGGCCGTGTTGTGCCAGTCCACCGTACTTTTGAAATAAATTGACTTTTCCCGCCCGGAGAAAAGTCTGCTAATTTTGAGCACGTCTCCAGGTAGCCGAGGCCAGCGAAGGAGGCGTCGCTGGCCCCGTCACCTGGTATGGATTTAAAGGGCAATCCCTACGCCGAAAAATCGGCGTGGGGGTCCCCCCTAGGTCCATAACAGACCCTTATCCGAGCACGCTACCCGGCCGGCCAGGAAAAGGGGGGTGCCCTCAACATGGAGGGGTGCCTTGTCCTCTGTCCTCTGGGACTGTGACATCATAATGGGCGAGGACATCATCCGGTGATGTCCCTATATAAGTCGCCGCACGCGGCGTGCCTGTCATTGTGATCGGAGACAGCGACGAGGCAACATCTCCAGAAGAGAACAACAGAAGAACAAAAGACGGCAACGGCGACAGTGGCGACAGAAGCCCGGGCCCCCGTTTGTAAAAGAGCTAGAAGAAGGCGCGGTGGCCTGGCAAGAAGAACCGAAGAGGGGGACAAGACCCCCAAAGAGGGGGACAAGACCCCCGAAGTCGGAAGAAGAGGGCGGCGAAGAAGAAAGCCGGGCTCCTCCGCTAGTGAAAGAGCTAGCAAAAGAGCAGAAGATAGTGGAGGAGTCTGGCGAGAAGACCTCTGAAGACGGAAGACCCCCGGAGCTGTGCAATAAACTATTTTAACCCTTGTGTATTGTGTTTTTTTTTTTACTTTTTTTCACAGGTGAATGGGTAGGGGTACATTGTACCCCATACTCATTCACATAGGGTGAGGGGCTGGGATCCGGGGGCCCCCTTATTAAAGGGGGCTCACGGATTCCGATAAGCCCCCCGCCCGCAGACCCCGACAACCAACGGCCAGGGTTGTCGGGAAGAGGCCCTTGTCCTCATCAACATGAAGACAAGGTGCTTTGGGGTGGGGAGGCCGCATGGCCCCCCCTTCCCCAAGGCACCCCCCCATGTTGAGGGCACGTGGCCTGGTACAGCTCAGAAGGGGGGGGGCTCGCTCGACCCCACCCCCTTTTCTGCTCGGATAAGGGTCTGTTATGGACCTGGGGCGGACCTTTTTTTTTTTGGTCATTATTCAATCACTTGGGACAAAAAAAAATATTCAATGGGCTCAACATGCCCCTCAGCAATTTCCTTGGTGTGTCTACTTTCCAAAATGCGGTCATTTGGGGGGGGTTTGTACTGCCCTGCCATTTTAGCACCTCAAGAAATGAGATAGGCAGTCATAAATTAAAAGCTTTATAACTTCCAGAAAATGTACTCTAATTTGTAGACTATAACTTTTGCGCAAACCAATGAATATACGCTTATTGACATTTTTTTTACTAAAGACATGTGGCTGAATACATTTTGGCCTAAATGTATGACTAAAATTGAGTTTATTCGATTTTTCTTATAACAAAAAGTAGAAAATACTTTTTTTCTCAAAATTTTCAGTCTTTTTCCTTTTATATCTTAAAAAATAAAAATCGCAGAGGCAATCAAATACCATCAAAAGAAAGCTCTATTTGTGGGAAGAAAAGGACGCAAATTTCGTTAGGGTACAACATTGCATGACCGCGCAATTACCAGTTAACGCAGTGCAGTGCGAAATTGTAAAAAGACCTCTGGTCCTTAGGCTGACAATTGGTCCGGGGCTTAAGGGGTTAAGCCAGCCATAGATGGATTAAAAATGTATCTGGTTCAGCAGGGACCAGACAAATTTGATCTATCTACAGGCAGGTTGGTGGTCTTGAAGTCGATCTATTGACCTTCTTCATTAAAAGCAGCCTGTCGGATTATTTTTTTCATTTAATCACTGCCAACGACTATAGCCAACAGCAGTGATCATTGTATTCTGACGGGTTGAGAAACCTCCCACTGTCAGAACATAACAGTGCAGCGGGGGGGGAACTCAAGCAATTGTACAATGTGTGGCCTGCTCTAAGCTTTAAGCATTTCATTGTGCTCCATTACAATTTACAATTGGGGGGGTGGGTTCAAACCAGCCATAGAGGACCAAGCTGTCAGGAGTGGGGAAAATGTAGGGCTGCCATACACAGTACTGATTCACACTAACATCCTGGATCTCCAAGGCCAGCTAGTGTATTCAGGCATCCATGGCAGCCTGAATACAATGACAGTGACTGAGTCTGATAGGACGCAGTCAAGGTTCAGCCAGTAATTTTCTCCTGCGTATTACGAGGCAGGAGAGGCAGGAGAATCACTGGGGCACCACTGTACATCAGAAATGTCAGTGCATTTTGCTTTGTTCCTTCATGTACCTGTTGCTAGGCAACTGTAAAGGGTGCATATTGAGTAAGTACCGTATATAATGTGTAGGCCAACATACATAGAATTGCATCTTAAAAAAAAAAATATATATATATATATATATATATATATATATATATATATATATATACCCTGGGTACAGAGAACACAATAGTTAAAAAATATATATTTAACTTTATTCTCTAATATTTAAAAACCTATTGTATGATTAATATATTTGAAAAACAAAAACAGACCCCTATGTATCTACATACAATTACCTTAAAACCAGAAATATACATTTAAATCTTCACATTTTCTGTCAAATAGTCTCTCATATAGTAATCTTTTTTTTTTAACAGAAAAGTTTATTAGACAATTCAGCATCACAATACATTTAACTTTTAGGAGTACAGCAGCATACAGGTCAGAGGCAACAATAAAGCAATTTCCTAAAGGGAGTGTTCCTCCCATCCCACGTCATCTAGCCCAGGAGTGACAAATCCCTACTTATCTTTTGTAAGCAGTCCCATCCAGCATCACTGTGTCACTTCACATACTCTTAGACTAACAGATAAGAACGGATGGTGTAGGGGATGGGGGAGGGGTAATGGAAGGGAAGGGAAAGGGGGGTAGCGGAGAACGGGCTATCCATCAGTGCACAAGAGAGGACCTAAGAAGTTAGCCACATGTATCTATCCCTGTGGACCATACCTTATCAAATTTCGCCGGGCATTGTCTGCTTTCATATGTGAGTCTGTACAGGGGCAACACCGAGTTAATCAAGCTCTGCCAGGAGGCATGAGTGGGGGGGTTCCACCAACTTCCATTTTAGCAGTATTCCCATCTAGCATAGTATAGGGAGAAGGTCAAACACAGTTTGCAATATCTATCCCCTTCTATATCTTCCATATGTCTAAGGCCGCGTACACGCGGGCGGATTGTCTGCCCAACTTAGTCCGCTGAACCATGTTTCAGCGGACAATCCGCTCGTGTGTGGGCTTCAGCGGACTTTTTCAGCGGACAGTCTGACGGACTAAGTCTTTCGGAATTTCCGTAATTTTGTCCGTCCAAACTTGGTTTTGTCCATCCAAACTTGGTTTCAACGGACAGTCCGCTCGTGTGTAGGCAAGTTGGATGGACTAAGTATGGCGCATGCTCAGAAAGGATTTACACGGCCGAAGGTTGCATTGCAGTGTATTGGACGTCGTTTTTCTAGTCCCGTCGTACGTGCTGTACACGTCATCGCGCAAGCTTTCAGCGGACTGTCTGTTCATCGTGTGTGGTCAAGTCCGTTCATTCAAATGTTGGACGGACTGTCTGTCGGATTGTCTGACGAACTTAGTTGGGCAGACAATCCGCCCGTGTGTACGCGGCCTTAGTAGTAGAACCTGGGGATCCATCTGCACCCTTGTCCCACATATCTCACTCAGTGTGGAGACAACAGCTGTCCAATACGGGCAAAGTTTGGGACAGGACCAGACCATATGCCAGAACGTGCCTGTCTCTTGGTTGCATCTTTGACAAGTGGGGTCCTGTTGAGGGTAAATATAGGCCAGTTTCTGTGGGGTGTAATAGGCCCTGTAGTCCGCCATTTCAACCCTAAAGTCGAAAGCCTTCTCTGCGTCCAGTGAGGCCACCACTCCTGCCGTACCAGCCTGTGCCCTGTCCATGTGGGTGAAGTGTCATCTGATATTGATATCTGTTCCCACCTGGCATGAATCCCACCTGGTCTGGGTGTATCAGTGCGGTTATAACTGTGTTCAATCTGTTGGCCAGAATTTTAGCCAACATGGGTGGTACAAAGAGCATAATGAGGGGTCCTTCCCTGTCTTGGGGATCACCACTATAACTGCTTCTCTCACAGTGTTGGGGAGTGGCTCCATCTTTGCTGATTCAGCAAACAGGGTGTGCACTCTGGTGGCAAGTTCATCAGCGTACCGTTTGTATAACTCGACAGGAATGCCATAAGGCCCAGGAGTCTTACCAGATTGCAAGGTTTTAAGTGCCTTCAGGATTTCTTCCAAGTGAGATGGGAGTGTCAAGTCTATTAGGATAAGTCGACGTGAAAACCGGTATGTCAATGTCTGCTAAGTATGCCGTCAGGTCTTCCTCCCTGTAATCTGCCCTAAAGCTATAAAGGGTTTGGTAAAAAGATACAAAGCACCATTTTATCCCATCAGGGGAGTGAATAAGGTTGCCAGTAGGGCCAAGGATGAGGTACACTAATACCCCCCGACTGTTCCTTGGAGAGCCAGGTCAACAATCTTCCTGACCTCTCTCTCTCTGCTTAAAAATCCTTTGGGATTGAGAAAGTAGTTTTTTCTGAGTGAGAGAGGTGCGAAGATGGAGAACCTCTTTAGTCAGGACTCAGGAGCTGCAACTGGGCATAGTGGAGAGGGTGGCGAGATCTAACATACAATGCCTCCTGGGTAGTCACCTTCCTCTTGGCCCTTGTCAAGTCTGCCCTGCATTCCCTACGAATCATGGCGATGATGGTCTGGTACTGCCCACTTGTGTTGGCCTTGAAGGCATCTCACACAGTCATAGCATCCGCCGATCCAGGGTTAACTGCCCAGTAGCCCGCCAACTCAACCGTAAATTGAGTGTCCACCACTGTGTCTGAGGCCCAGAATCTGGAGTCTCCACAACCTGTCCGTTGGGGCAACAGAGAGGTCCAGGCTCAAAAACAGGGTGCATCATCCGAAATGCCCCAGGCAATATTTGGCAGGGATTCCAGCCAAACAGAAGCTTCTCGTGTTAAAGAACTGGGTTGATTCCCCATCTTGAACCCTAAGGCGTGCTGGAAACAACACGCTATAGCGGATGCTTCGAGCTCTCAGCGCAGCCTTTACCGCAGCCTTTACCTGGTCGAAAGATTTACAGAGCTTCTGTGTCTCCACGGAGTAATCGGGGAATATGAGTAATTTGTTGTTCTGGTAGCTGAGGTCGCCAAGAGCTCGGGAGGCACGGAGGATTTCATCTCTATCCCGGAAAGTCAGTACTCAAAGTATGAAGGTCCTCGGCGGGTTTCCCGGGGTCCCTGGTTTAGGTGGGATGAGTTGCGCTCTTTCCACCGTGTAGTGGAGGTGATAGGTATGCATTGGGTAGAAGGGAACGCAGCATGTCTTCCACAAAGTTAGTTGGATGGTTCCCCTCTGCTCCATCAGCCAGACCCATGATGCGTAGGTTATTCCTCCTATTCCTGTTTTCGGCATCTTCCGCCCTGTATTCCAGGGCCTTGACTTTGGTCTGGAGGGTGTGGAGTGCAGCAGAGTGTTCCAGCACTTCATCCTCTGTGGTACTAACCCTCTTTCTCTGTCACTCTTGACCGTAGTTTGTCCATATCCTGTCGCAGGAGGCCTACATCGAGTTGGACAGCCTCGATTTTAGCCGTTAGCTTGGACTGACATGTGGCTATAGTCGCCATTTCCTCCACCAGCCAAGGTGGCTGCTGTTCGGCCGACTCCATCTGAGCCATTTGGGAGGCCTTGTGGGGGCACGTGTCTCCACGTGGGCAGAGGAGGGAGACAGCGGCTCCTCCGCAATCATTGGGAAACAAATCTTTTTTCCCCTACCGCCAGATGTGCAGGATGATCTGCGCCTCATCCAGGTGTTGCAGGGTCGATAATTATGATGATACGCCCTCAGAATCTGGGTAATAGCCAGAAGCCCAGCGGAGCTCTAAAGCAGCCGCTCACATCGCCATCTTTACACGCCCTCTCATATAGTAATCTTGCTAACTTTTATTATTATTATTGAATATTATATTATTCAAATATGATTCCATTCAATTTTTAATTCAATAAATATTCATTTGTATTAGTTACTGTTATATATGATGTTAACTAATTAATATGACATTATTGATTATATCATTAAAAATCATTTTAATAATATTATTATTTATAATTATTATAGGCATATATAGGGAACATCACCATTTCATGGCTTCAAAGTGCATATTATATGACTTGACTCCTAAAAAGACACTGTTACCATGATCACGCAGGGCAAAATGACAGTGTCTCTGCAAAGGGAGATGGGTGTTATATCAGGTTATTATATGAGAGACAGTTTTTTGTTCGAGAGAAATCACAGGAAAAATTGATTTCTGGTTATAAAGTGTATGTAAATGCACAGGACCTTGTGTGGGTTTAGAGCTTTTTAATAATGTAATGGGTTTTAATACATGAGAAAATAATGTAATAAAAACACAAGCATGGTTTATATCCAGTTGCTGAAAGTAGAATTCCAGCCTCAGCCTAACTAGGCTAAAATAATGTCCCTCCCCTTATAACTCATATTCTGACTAATCTGTGAATGAAAGATCTGTATACTTACCTTTTTCAGCACGGTCATGTGATCCACTGTGTCAGCCAGCGGCAGCTGCAGGGGAGAGGAGAGAGCACTCGTCAGAGGTTGGGAATATCTGGGAGTGGCGATGTCACCCATAGGCTTCCATGTCCCAGCCATTCTTGGCGTTCCCTCCTCTCCCCTGCAGCTGCTCCTGGCTGTCGCAGGGGAGCCAGATCATGTGACCAGACCGGAGGGGGCTGATAATACGTAAGTGTATACATCTTTTTTTTTACACTGGTTGGCAAGCTGGGTGTTAGGACGGTGAGAGGGGACATTTTTAAGGCTAATTATGTTTAGGCTTAAAAATTTACATACTTTAAGGTGTATGTAAAGTCAAAATTATTTTGTAACTTTGGATAGAATTGGGAAGGATAATAAATTCTATCCATGGCTCAATTAAAGAGATTTACATTGACTCCCTGTCCGGCTGACAACATTTTACCAGGCTGGAATTAAGGGAAAATCTGCAATAGGGACACAGACATAAATAAAAACCTGACAGGGGGTTCCAACCTTTGCCTACTAAAAAAAATGTATTTCCATATCTGTGTTGCTATTTAAGAATTTTTGGCAAAAGTTTGGCAAACATTGTCAGTAGGACAGGAAATAAAGGTAAATTTATCTGATAAAGTCCTGGATAGCAGTAGAAACCCAGTGACGATCCAAACACTTCCTCACTCAAGCCTAAACTAGGAAAAACAGCTTTGGCTAGACATACACAATAGGTTGTCTTTTATATGTATTGTATATATGCATGGCCCCTAATTGTGCCCTTTTCACCCTAAAATGGAAATGCCCACGGCCTCTCTTTAATCAACATACGTGTTCTGCCCCACATTCATGTATTTTATTATGTCCACTAATAAGCGCTTATCATTTTTCTGTGATATGCTGATGTCTAGTGGCAGTCTTGGGTCACTGTCATTTGTTTACTAATGCGATTTGGTATCTTCCTCTTTCCATTGTTAAAGCAGAGCTCCTCCCAAAAGGGGAAGCTTCGTTCTTTTGCGCCACCCCACACCCCTCCGCTGCCAATTTGCCATCTTTTGCCAGAGGGGGGGGGGGGGGGGCTTATTACCTGGTCTTGACAGTGGCGAACTGAGCTTTTTTCTCCTGCAGCAGGGTCCCAGAAGTCTGCGGCCAATCACAAGGAGCAGCGTGCTTCGCACATGTGCAGTAGGAAACTGGCTGTGATACTGCAAGGCTTCACTACCACTTTACCTTAATCAAGATGGCGGTGCCAGCAGCCGCTAACCAAATGAATAGTCGGCTCGGGTGAGGACACCGCTGGATGCCTGGACAGGTAAGTGCTCTGCTGACTGCTGACTCAGAATTCAGAATTTTTTCTGAAGGAGCCTGGAGCTCCTCTTTAACTTTGGCATCAAATTTCTATTTAGTTTTAGTCATAATCTTTTAACTAAAATGCCATTGTAGTTTTAGTCATATGTTAGTCATCTGAATTGTTTTAATTTTAGTTGTATTTTAAGCACCTGAATTGTTTCCGTTTTAGTCGTTTTAGTCATCGGAATTGTTTTAGCTTTAGTCGTAATTTAGTCAAGTTCATTAAATACATGCTGGAGTAAAAATCTAATAAGATGTTCTTTTTTATGGTATGAAAGTGATTGTAATAAGGGTCATTTTATTTATTTTTTAAATAACTAACATATACTTATCTCCACTGTGCAGCTCATTTTGGATAGAGTGGCCCGAGCCTCCTCTTCTGGGGTCCCTCGGCGGCTCTCTCTGTTCCTCCCCGCATTAGACAACCCCCTGGGAGAAGCGCTCTCCTGGGGGACTACCTTCCGAGCAGGCTTCCGAGTCCAGCATTCGGCGTCAATAGAGGCTGAATGCCCCCCAGCGCCCACATCATTGGATTTGATTGACAGCAGCGGGAGCCAATGGCTGCGCTACTATCAATCTATCCAATCAAGAGCTAGGAGTCCGTGGAGAGAGAGAGAGACAGTGTGTCCCCGTCGATTGAATGAAGGGGTTCAGGTAAGTAAAACGGGGGGGCTGGGGGGACGGTGACTGCCAGGTGTTTTTTCATGCATAAGGTGGAAAAACACAAATCTTTACAACCCTATTAAGGTTTGAACATGTATTACAGACACAGATTTAGCCGTTGTGATATAGAACGTCTTTATAAATAAAACCAAGTTTCATAAACAAACAAAAATATTGCTTTTGATAAACAGAAGTGCAACTTTAAAATATTTAAAAAAAAACTGTAAACTCTATTGTCTGTAATACCAATGCACATATTATCTCTGAATATATTACTAGCATCAAATATTAAGGAAAAAAAAAAAGAAAAGCCCTTTTCTTTTTTTCTTTCAGCAGCTTAGTAGATACTTATTCTTATGTGGTAGTCAAGTGATCATTTTGACATCAAATTTCAATTCAGTTTAAGTTGTAGTCTTTGGACTAAAATGCCATTTTAGTTTTAGTCATATTTTATTCATCTGAATTGTTTTAGTCATATTTTATTCATCTGAATTGTTTTAGTCTTATTTTAGTCATCTGAATTGTTTTAGTCATATTTTAGTCATCTGAATTGTCATTTTAATCATATTTTAGTCAACTAAAATAGTGTTAAATTTTGTCAAAATATTTTTGTTGATGAAATGAACACTGCTGTCTTCCCCCATTTAGTGTTAGATAGTTAGTTAGTTAGTTAGTTAGTTAGTTAGTTAGTTTAGTCCTAGCTAGACTCTCCACTTCTTCCATGTTCCCTCAGTCAGTGTTAAGCCTGGTACACAGCAGATTAAATGAGAAAAAAAACTGATAGTACAGGTCGCAGCCACTGTACTAGCAATACAATGTTAGTACAGCAATCTCCCCCACCCCCCGCTGAGCTATTGTGTTCTGGCAGGGGGATAGTCACCTCCAGCAGCGCTCCCAGCCATCCTTTTTATTGAACCAGATGTCCGGCATTCGGCACATGTGTACTAGGCTTTAGTTATTCACAGAGTCAGGGCTCAGGAAAGTCATTGTCTTCTTACACTTCAAAAGACCTGAAAAAACATTCTCATTAGCTGAAGACAATTTGCATTGGATTAAACTTCTGTGTCTTATTGAAGAGTTAAAGTGGAGGCCCATCCGGGAAAAAAAAATGTAAAAGTCAGCAGCTACAAACACTGTAGCTTCTCACTTATTAAGCACACTTACCTGTCCTGGGTGCCCGTAATGTCGGCCGCCTCGAGGCTGACTATTCCTCGGCATTCCAACTAAGGGAAACAGGCAGTGGAGCCTTGCGGCTTCACTGCCCATCTCCTACTGCGCATGCGCGAGTCGCGCAGCGTTTTGTGAATGGGGCGTGCTGTGTTCTGGGACACACACAGTTCCCAGAACACACTGCGGCCCATTCACTAGAAGACGACGTGAGGGGGAGAAGACCGAAGATCACTGTGGAATAGGAAGAGGCAGGTTAGGACGATCTGCCTAGCAACAGGCATTTCTGGTAAGTTAAAAAATAAATAAAAAAATTTCCTCCAATTGTTTTTAGCCAATTTTTTTCTTTTTTTTTTTTTTTGGAGTGTCCCTCCACTTTAAGCTGCCTGTGGATGGTGCAAAGTCAGCAGGAGAGCATACTGTCCAGACAGACGGGGTCTAAGGAAGTATGTAAATGCATAAAGCAGCAACAGAAGAATACATACAGTACCTTGCTTATTGCATGTCTGGTTATCTCTATTCATCTCTGCTTTACAGAAATACTAAAAACTTTCAATCCAAAAAGTTCCTTGTGACAGCCATATCCGTCTTGCAGTTGTTCTTTCTCCAGACGCAGACAGTTTGGCCTGGATATGGCCATCTTGCACACTGACATGATCTGACGAAAGTAAATTTGGTTTTTGGATTCTCATTATATTTGTGAACGGATCATGGCCCTATGTTCTGCGCTAGAGGTTATTTCTAACTTTTCATGTGGAAAGGTTGATGGGAGAATGTACAGCTATCACACATTCACATCACATTTTCTCTCCAGAATGGATATAATATGATAAACAGTAATGAAGTGCTAATGCCACTTCAAAGCTATATTACATTAAGGGGATTTTCCTGAGTATGACTGGGTGGCAATGTCAGAGTGTGTACGGTTATGATAAGACAAGCTTGGTAATATAAGTCGTTTGAGGATATCATGAAAATTTAAGGATGCAGATAAAGACATGGAAGTCAGCAGAAATAGTACAGCTTATATCCGAGTTCTTCTACTGTACAGCCTGTTTATTAATCTGCAGTGACACAAAGTTCCTATAGGCTGAAATGAATATGTCATTTGTTTTAAAATGAACTCTGGGATAAGCAAATATTGTCTTAATACAAGAGGCGTGTGCATTGTTATTTCAATCTTGCTGTGCTTTGTAGAACGAAAAAATTGGGTTTTCGTATCTTTCGTAAATTTGTTTCGTTTAATTTGTTTAATTCGTTTTGTTTATTCAAAATCGATTCAAATTTTTAGAATTCCATTCGAATTGTATTCAAATTCGAATCGAATTCCATTTGAAATCAAATTTATTCTATTCGAAATACGAATTTAGGAAGATGGTTATATTTTTTTTATCTCCTTCTATCCTGTTTTTTCTATTCTATTCTTTTACTTTCTATTTGATTATTTTCTTTTCTATTATATTATATTCTTTTCTATTCTGTGCAAATTCAAATTTACTGGAAATTGTTTATATTGTTATATTCTTTTTATTCTATTCTGTTGTTTATTCTATTTTTTTATATTCTATTATTTTCTTTCTATTCTATTCTATTATTTTCTATTCTATTCAAATTCCAATTTAAAATGGCTATATTCTCTCTATTCTATTTTTTTATATTCTATTCTTTTCTTTTCTATTCTAGTCAATTCTATTATTTTATTTGTCTGTTCTATTCTAATTTATTCTTTTCTGTTCTATTCAAATTCAGATTTATTTAATTCAAATTTAGTGAAAGGGTTATATTCCTTATTTTTTTATTCTATTCATATTTTAATTCATTCCGTTTGAAATTCGAATTTCAGAAAGTGGTTATAGTCTTTCTATTTCATTCTATTCTATTTTTTATTCTATTCTATCCTTTTTTTCCCTTTATTTTTTATTCTATTTCATTTTGTTCTTTTATTTTCTATTCTATTTTGTTCTGTTTTACACTATTCTTTTATATTCTATTCTAATCCATTTTTCTCTATTCTATTAAAATTCAAGTTTATTTAATTATTTTCTTTTATTTGTCTATTCTATTCTAATGTATTCTTTTCTGTTCTATTCAAATTCAGATTTATTTAGTGAAATGGTTACATTCCTTATTTTTCTACTCTATTCGTATTTTAATTCATTCTGTTTGAAATCCCGATTTCAGAAGGTAGTTATATTC
This sequence comes from Lithobates pipiens, assembly GCF_037356315.1. Classification (NCBI taxonomy): domain Eukaryota; kingdom Metazoa; phylum Chordata; class Amphibia; order Anura; family Ranidae; genus Lithobates; species Lithobates pipiens. Next base: position 533,696,477 of record NW_027507903.1, on the reverse strand, counting down.
TATTTCATTCTATTCAATTTTTTATTCTATTCTATCCCTTTTCCCCTTTATTTTCTATTCTATTTTATTTTGTTTTATTTTATTTTCTATTCTATTTTGTTCTGTTTTGCACTATTCTTTTATTTTATATTCTATTCTAATCCATTTTCTCTATTCTATTCAAATTCAAGTTTATTTAATTCAAATTTAGTGAAATGGTTACATTATTTTATTTTCTATTCTATTCTAATTTGAATCTATTCTATTTGAAATTCTACTTTAGAAGATGGTTATATTCAATTTTTTTCTATTCTATTTTTATTTTATTTTATTCCTTTATTTTTCTATTCTATTTTGCGCTTTTATATTTGATTATATTTTGTTCTGTTTTACTTTATTCTTTTATTTTCTATGCTATTCCTTTTTTTTTTTTTTTTTTTTTTCTATTCCTTGATTTTCTATTCTGTTCTTTTTAACTCCATTATATTAAATTATTTTATGTTTTATTCTATTCTATTCTTTTTCTATTCTATTTCTTTGTTTTCTATACAATTTTATTCTCTTTGGAAATCCGAATTCGATTTGAAAACAATTTGAATTCGATTAGAAAATTATTCGATTTTGATTTGAAAACTATTTGAATTCAAATTTTGTCCAAAATTTTGATTTGTTTTTCGGATTCCTTTTAAATTTGTTACTATTGGGAAATTCGGATACATTTGAATTTCCAAAAATGAAAATTTAAAATTCGGAGCTAAATGAACTGCACATGTCTAGTGCTTTGTGCATTCCAGATCTGTGCAGTAATTCAGTGTGAAACTTTACCTCTGTGCAGAAGCTTCCTAATAAAGACTGCTCACTGCTGCTCTCTCTGTCCTTGTGCAGGGTAACTGGTCTTGTCTCCGCCTCTTCCTGTAGTTTTCTGCCGGTAGCCTATAGTAGGTGGAGCCTACTGGGTCCCTCCCATGGTACTGCTCTTTGCACAGGCTATGTGCATCACAGTGATAATGTAACAGCTACTTTTATAAGGCAATACCTGGATTTGCAAAGGCATTTACTGCACATAAAGTGGATTTATATTTCTTGTGGCTATTGAGGAATACATTTAAATTAAACCGTTTGTGCTTTAAAGCTGAACTACAGCCAAAAATAAGATATAAATAAATACCGTAACCCATTAAAAGATAAAAAAATAAAAAATATTGTTGTAATATTGACTTTCAATGAAGAGATTTTCCCCAGAGTACTTTTTGACTGCCCTTTGATGTCCTCAGTCTGATGACCAGCAAAACCCTCTTCCTCTGAGCCCAGGTTGTCCTGGACACACCCCAGCCTCTGACTTGACAGTGAAAGGAAAAGTAGAACAGCGATGAGCGAAGTCTGCTTCCTCTTGGCATGCTCCTTGTCAGCACATGAACCGATTGGCTGCTTGTACTGCTTCTTCGTCTTACACCCGAGCCCTGCTGTACAGGAACTTCAAGAGTCTGATACCAGGTTCAGTTTGGATACTTGCACTGCTTGAAGTGCATTCAATGGTGTATTAAATGATTACAAAGTTGCATTAATTTGCATTTTTTATATCTGCTTAGAGGTCAGTTTTAAAAGGGTTGTAAACCTTTGTGTTTTTTCACCTTAAAGCAACCGGCCCCCCAGCCCCCCCGTTTTACTTACATGAGCCCTGGAACTTGAACTTGAACCAGTGGGGACACGCTGTCTCTCTGCCCGGGTTTCTTGGCTCTTGATTGGACAGATTGATAGCAGCGCAGCCATTGGCTCCCTCTGCTGTCAATCTGCTGGTGCCGGGGGAGGGCGCTGCTGAGTCCTGCATTCAGCCTCTATGGACGCCGAATGCTGGACTCAGGAGCGTACCTGCAAGATAATCCCATGGGAGAGCGCTTCTCCCGGGGGGTTATCTGATGCGGAGAGGAGCCGTGAGAGTTGCCGGGGGACCCCAGAAGAGGATGATCGGGGCCACTCTGTGCAAAACCAGCTGCACAGTGGAGGTAACTATAACATGTTTGTTATTTTTTATTTTATTTACCTTTACAATCACTTTAAATAGTTTACTAATTCAGAATGCATCTTAGGCCCCTTTCACAGACCGTCCAGATCCGCCTGTCATTTTTTTCAGGTGGATCTTAACGGTCGCTCCATATAGCTCTATGGAGCGTCGGATGTCAGCGGTGACATGTCCGCTAAAATCCGTTCCGATACGGTCCGCTCCGCAAAATCCAGACGGATGCAAACCCTATCTTCCATCCGTCTGGCGGATCAGATCGGATGAAAACAGACAGGCGGTCTGTAATCATCTGATCCCCCCACAGAGTGCAGAGACTGACTTGTCATCCACCGGCTCAACAGGGAGCAACAGATCGATCCCCACTGAGAAAACGGAGGAGTAAAAACGGACAGCCCTGTGTGAAAGGGGCCTAAATACAATAAAACGACTATGTTATAGCTCTTTGACGTTACATTAAAGGGTAAATGTATTATGGAGGGGAAAAAAATTACAGCCTGCTCAAAGGCTGGCAAACTACAAGCTGCGGCATCAGATGCCCTGTTTTTTTACTATTATGGTATGCCCAGGCCCAAGCAGAGTTTTGGAGGTGTTCTGGCGGTGATCTGATGTGTCACACTAATGCCAAGGCTGGCTATAAAGAATAATGATCATCATCTCTGTCTTTAGCTTGGCACATGTCCCAGATGGAGATGCCCATTATTCTCTATGACCACACCCAGAGCATGCCAGACGTTTCACAGCATTTCCTGAATGCCACGGATTGTAAATACTGCCGAGCTCTCGCTTGGCCCTGGTACCCTCAGCTTCCTGAACCTCCCTGTTTCTTTTATAACTGGTACGATTCAAGAGGCAGAAAGAAGGACATTTACATATGTAAAAGACCATTAAACCTAAAGTAACAAAGACTATGTGAACAAGCAACAAGCAGTACACAAATCTCTAACTGCTGGGCCAATTGATCATTGTTAGACATCCTTGGAAGGAAAAAAAAACAATAACGCCCTGTACACACGGTCGGAATTTCCGACGGAAAATCTGCGATAGGATCGTGTTGTCGGAAAATCCAATCGTGTGTGGGCTCCATTGGGCTTTTTGATTGGAATTTCCGAAACACAAAGTGAGAGCTGGATCTAACATTTTCCGACAACAAAATCCGATCGTTTAAATTCCGATCGCGTGTAGACAATTCCGACGGACAAAGTGGCACGCATGCTCAGAATAAATGAAGAGACCACAGCTATTGGCTACTAGCCTGTTTATAGTCCCGACGTATGTGTTGTACATCACCTCGTTAAGAACGATTGGATTTTCCGACAACTTTGTCCGTGTGTATGCAAGACAAGTTTGGCACAAAATCCGTCGGAAAAAATCAGATGGATTTTGTTGTCGGAATGTCTGACCGTGTGTACAAGGCATAAGGCAGTTGCCTTCTATGGAATCACTGAAATGGATGCAAACAGTATAATTGGAAATCCATTTTAAAGCTGTCCATATACAAAGTGCTTTTTTTCTGCTCAACCAGCGAGGTGAAAAAAGAAAAAAAAGGATCCAATTCCCCCATCCACACATTCGAGGTGGATGGGGGAATTCCTCTTGCTGAGCTATTGTATTCTGAGGGTGGGGAGGGTGGGGGGCATTCTGAGGGTGGGGGGCCCAGGCCCTCCCTGCCGTCAGAGCACATTGATCGGTGTTGCTGGCTATAGCTGGCAACACTGATGGTTTGGGAAAAACTTGACAGGCTGGCTGTAAAGCATTCAATCAGTACAATCAGCCTGCCCATAAATTTATCGAAATTTGGCCAATCCCCTGCTAAATTTGGATCCATGTGTGGCCACCTTAAAGTGGTTGTATAGTCATTTTTATGACTTTTACCTACAGGAAAGCCTATAATAAGGCTTACCTGTAGGTACAAAAAATATCTCCTAAACCTGTACAGTTTAGAAGATATTCCCCTCGCAATGCGCACAGGGGATTCTTGGCTGAAAGTCCGGCAGACGCCAGACCCTGCCGGAAAGAAATCTCCTGCGCGCATGCGCGGGAGTGACAATATTGCGGCTCCGGCCACTCACAGCGCCGGAGCCACGATACCCGGAAGAAATGCAGAGGGAACATGCCAGCTCCCTCAGCGTGGATCAGGCCAGATGTCGGGGCCTCGTTCTAAGGTAAGTATTTCATAATGAGCTAGTATGCGGTGCATACTAGCTCATTATACCTTTTCCTTTGCAGGTCAGGAAAAAAAAAAACGTCAGCAGGTATACAACTGCTTTAAAAGAGGAACTGCAGTCTGCTCACATCATTTTTAATAAAAGCATCTTTCACACAGATGATGATTTCTTAAGCAGTCTTTAACATGCATTAACACATTTATAGTGTTAATGAGCATTTGGGATGTGCTCCACGGGTGTTCAAGTCGCGACAGGTGACACTCCTCAAACAACGCGTGAGATGTGTTGTTTTTTTTTAAATTGGAGATGATCACTTCTGTAGCTTTGCAACCAAACCTTAATCATGCTGCAAATGCCAAAGGGACCAATTACGGTGCGTTTATGGCACAGTTGTGATGCATTTTAGTAGAAGTGAATGGGGGTAGTTGCAATGCAAGGCAATGCTAATGCTGCAATGTGTTCACCTCAATATGCTCCCTATTTAACCTCTTTTGCGATTCAGCACTGCGTTGCTTTAACTGACAATTGTGCGGTCGTGGGATGTTGCACCCAAACAAAATTGACGTCCTTTTTTTTCCCCACAAATAGAGCTTTCTTTTGATGATATTTTATCCCCTCTGCATTTTTTATTTTTTGTGCTATAAATAAAAAAAGAGGGACCATTTTGAAAAAAAATGTTCTACTTCTTGCTATAATAAATATCCCCCCCCCCCCCAAAAAAAATATAAAAATAAACTAATTTTTTTCCTCAGTTTAGACTGATATGTATTCTTCTACATATATTTGGTAAATAAAAATCGCAATAAGCGTATATTGATTGGTTTGAGCAAAAGTTATAGTGTCTACAAAATAGGGGATAGTTTTATGGCATTTTATTATAATTTTTTTTTTTTTTACTAGTAATGTAATCTGCAATTTTTATCGGGACTGCAACATTATGGCGGACACATCGGATTTTGACACATTTTTGGGACCATTGGCATTAATACATCGATCAGTGCTATAAAAATGCATTGATTACTGTAAAAATTTCACTGGCAGTGAAGAGATTAACACTACGGGGCAATCAAGGGGTTAACTGTGTTCCCTGCTACGTGTTCCAACTGAAGGGGGGAAGGGACTTGCTAGGAGAAGAGATAGATCGGTGTTCATACTTTGTATGAACACACGATCAGTCTCTTCTCCCCTCGGCGGTTATCGCACGATTTCAAAGCCGCATGTCAGTGCGACTTCAGGTGTGACTCGGCTGACATCTGTGCGACTGCATGCACATATGTCTATGCAAGTCGCACCTGAAATTGCCAATAGGGTGCAACTTGTCATGCGATTTGGACCTGTCAAATCGCATTACAAGTCCCACCAGCATGACCAGGGGGCCAAATGCTTCTTTTCAGCCTGCTAGCTGCAGAGCTGAAACACTGAATACTGATGCCACTACTTGGGTTTATGAAGTGTGGCAGGAGTTTGTATTGCAAAACTAGCAGTAAAAGTTAAATTGTTAAAGCCTACACTTAGATACTTTTTAAAATCAGCACAAGCACTTACATTTAGTGAGAACTGACCCTTGTGCTGGTGGCTGCTTTCTTAGTTGAAATCTTCAGTCCTCCTCCTTTCCAATATCCACGCTGCAGTAATCCTCCAGTGCTGCAGGGGTTAATATGAGCTGCTGGACCTGTCATAGGCACTCTTTAGCCACGTAATTTCAAGATTTACCCCCCTTCATGACCAGGCCAGTTTTTGCGATACGGCACTGTGTTACTTTAACTGATAATTGCACGGTCACGCGACTCTGTACCCAATTAAAATTTATGTCTTTTTTTTCCCACAAATAGAAAAACAGACAAGTTTGAAAAAAATATATATTTTTTTAATTTCTGCTATAAAACACATAAAATAAAAATGTAGAAAATCGAATTTCTTCATCAATTTAGGCCAATATGAATTCAGCTACGTTATTTTTTGGGGGAAAAAAAATCCCAATAAATGTGCATTGATTGGTTTGCTCAAGAGTTATAGTTTCTTCAAACTGTGGGACATATTTATGGAATTTCTATTTATTTATTTTTTGCTAGTAATGGCAGTGATCAGCGACTTATAGCGAGACTGCAATTTTGCTGCGAAAAATCATACACTAAGTGCCGGTTCACACTATTGCGATGCCAGACATCGCATGGAATTCGCAGCGCCACTGCTGTTCACATAGCATGCAATGTCTGCAGTGCAATGTCTGCGGTGCGATGTCTGCGGTGCGATGTCAGCCATACAGATAGTATGGCTGATATTGCACCGTATTCGGTTCAAACGCGCACAGGACCCTTTTTTCTGTTCGGACCAGAATCGGATCACATGTGTGTTCACACATATGCGATCCGATTAATGTCCCAACTGTCAGTTTGCAATGCGATATGTGAGCTGAAATGGGGGTGTCGTTAACATATAATGACACTCCCCAGCTGTTTGCATATGGCAGTGTGAACTGGCGCGTGCGTCGGGTGCGATGTGGGACCTCGCAGCTGATTTGCATTGTTCTCGCATCGCAATAGTGTGAACCGGCACTAAGGCCCCTTTCACACTTGTGTGACTTGGGACTGCAAAGTTGCATGACAAGTCGTTCCCCATGTTTTCCAATGATAACAGTTAATATATGTGGGACCTAAAGTCATGTCGACTTCAAAGTAGTCCCTGTACTACCGTGGTCTGACTTTCATGCAAATTGAGGTCACTTATGACAATAAAGAGGCTCAGGACATACAGATCATTTCAGTCAACGTTTCTCATCATAACTATTGCATGTTAGGCTCGGTTCACACAGGACGCGCCACGACTTGCAGCGCCGCGACCTGCCGAGACCTCAGCGGCGACTTGCAAAATGACTTCTGTATAGAAGTCAATGCAAGTCGCCCGAAGTCATGCCAAAAGTAGTACAGGAACCTTTTTTCTAAGTCGGAGCGACTTGAGTCGCTCCTCTTAGAACGGTTCCGTAGTACAGAACGGGGGCGACTTGTCAGGTCGTATCGCGTCTGGTGTGAACCGAGCCTTAGGTAACCAACCTAGACTAGCTGTAATTATTGGTGAGTATCTACTTGCTGGATAATAAAGAAGAAAATGAACTAAAAGGTAAAATTTATGAACAAAACCTGTATGGTAATAGGGCTACATTAGAAATGCTGCTGTAACATTGATCTTTGATCTTGCATGTAAGATCAATTACTGAAGTGCAGTACAAGAGAGTACAAAGGAGATTTTCACAAGGGAAAAAAAGGGAGAAGAGAATAAGAAAAAGGAAGCAATTCAGCTAATCTTCCACAAGCTCTCCACATCTTCTGAAGCTTACCTTTTCATTCAGGAACACATATATAGGTTGCCCAGGGGTCCCATGTAGAATTGAACCTAGCTACCTAGGTACCAAGACAGTGAGGGATCTCGCCATTTTCTTCTGGGCCATTATCCATGAAATGTTCCCTTTGGCTGACAAAAAAAGGACATTTGGTTGTTTCCATGCTCTTGCTATGGTCAATTTAGCATCCAAAAAGGTAAAGAAGATTAAGTCCTTGCAGTGGTGTCACTAGGGTTGGTGTCACCCGGTGCGATACAACACTGTGTCACCCCCCTTCACCACCTATAGTCACCCCCCTGTATAGACCCCCCTCCACTAAGTATTGATCCTTTTCTGTCCGTGCAGACCCTCTATGAAGTATAAACCCCCTCCATCATTGTAGACGACCCCCCTCCCTCAGTATAGACCCCACCATTAGTACAGACTCCCCAAAACAAACCACCCCACTCCATAACAAACCACCCCCCTCCATTAGTACAGACCCTGCCCAGAACAAACCGCCCCCCTCCATTATCGCAGACCCCCCCAGAACAAACCACCCCCTTTATTAGTACAGACCCCCCCCCCAAGAACAAACCACCCCCTTCCATTAGTACAGACCCCCCAGAACAAACCCCCCCTTTATTAGTACAGACTCCACCCTCCATCAGTACTGACCCCCCCATAACAAACCACCCCCCTCCATTAGTAAAGACCCCCATAGAACAAACCACCCCCCTCCATTAGTACAGAACCCCCCAGAAAAAAAACACCCCCCTCCATTAGCAGACCCCCAAAACAAACCACCCCCCTCCATTAGTACAGACTCCCCAGAACAACCCCCCCTTTATTAGTACAGACTCTCCCCAGAACAAACCCCCCCTCCATTAATACAGAGTACTCCCCTCCATTAGTACAGACCCCCCAGAACAAACCACCCCCCTCCATTAGTACAGACCACCGCAGAACAAACCACCCCCTCCATTAGTACAGACCCCCAGAACAAACCACCCCCCCCTCCATTAGTGCAGACCCCCCAGAAAAAAACACCCCCCTCCATTAGTACAGACCCCCCAGAACAAACCACCCCCCCTATTAGTGCAGACCCCCCCCCAGTTTCAAGCCGATACCCCCGCCCGTTACCAAACCAGCTTGGGCGGCTCAGGTACACATAACACTGGGGCATCAACTGGAGAGGAGAGGACAGTGTGCAGCCCTGCTGCCTTGGGCAGGAGTGAGAGACAGAGGAGGAAGAGGAGAACACATGGCAGGCACGGCTGCAGCACTGGAGATGTGTCCCGGATGAAAAAAAAAAATAACAGCCTCATCACCCTCGGGATGATACCACCCCTCTAGTGGGTAGCACCGGGTGTGGACCGAAGCCCCCACCCTCCACCTAGCGACGCCACTGAGTCCCTGGTAGCTCTATTGGTGTTGGGTAAATGCTCATTGAGCAGGGCTATAGAAGGGCTCTTGGGGGTCTGGTATCCTGTTAGCTTGCGGATCATATGGAAGATTCTGTTCCAAAATCCCCTCAGTTTCAGGCATTCCCACCAGATGTGGATCATTGATCCTGATGATGTACAGTCTCTGAAGCAGAGAGGTGAGGAGGAAGGAAACATTTTTGCTAATCTAGTTGGGACTAAGTACCATCTGGTAATCACTTTGAGGTTTGCCTCTATAAGAGTGATATATCGTATTGCTTCTATAAGTTCAGAAAAAGTTTTTATTCCAGGTTTCGATATTCCAGCTGACCTGGATTTCGTTATCCCATGCGTGCATGTAAGATAGCTTGGTGCTATCTGAGACCAGTGACAGGTAAATAGTCGAAATACCCCCCCCCCCCCATGGCTTGGCCACACCATTCTTCATACGTCGTTAATCTTGGGGGTTCTGATTTGTTCTTCCATAGGGAATTTAAGAAATGGGAAATCTGTAGAAATCTACACTGCTCTGATTCTGGCATTTCCAGTTTCTTTTTGCAGTCACTAAGCGAGAATGGACCCTTGGTAGTTAGAAAGTGCCCAATGCAGTATAATCCCTTATCCAACCACTAGCGGAAGGCCTGTATGTTCATACCAGGAGTAAATTTGGGGTTATGAAAAATATGTGCTAGCGGCTGAATATCTGAAGTTAGTGAGGGGAGGTTTTTTCAGGCTATCCCAAAGGGCTATCGAGTTAGACAGCACTGGAGATATAATCGGTGGACGGTCTCTTGGAGGACATGATAGAAGAAAGTCCAACATGTGAGTTGGGACTGCTTGTCGCTCTATGTGTACCCAATCAGGTTGAGTGTAGATTACTGATAGTTGTGCCAAGCGTGCCGCTCGGTATGACCACTGGAAGTTAGGGACCCCCAATCCTCCCTGTGTTCTTGGTCTAAATAGCATTCTCTTCCCAAAACAGTTACCTGAGGTTCCCCAAATAAATTTCAAAAGTTTGCCTTGGAATTGTCCTAGGTGATCTGTCCTCGGGGAATCGGGGGGGGATCTGAAAAAATATAGTAGTTTGGGAAGAAGCGTCATCTTGATCGCGTTTATCCTCCTTAACCAGGACAATTTGTGGAGGGTCCAACCCTTGAGCTCTGCTTCAAGCTTATTATACAGCAGGGGGAGGTTAACCTGATAACGTTGTTTGACTTTCGGAGAGAGTTCTACTCCTAGATAACAAATGGTAGAGCCACACCATTCAAATTGGAAGGAGTTTTTAAGGGTCAGTTTGGTGTGGGATTGTTATATTTAGAATTTGCGATTTTGGGAATTTGGGTCTATCAAAAACTAAAAAAAAGTTTTTGGCTTTACAAACACATTTTAAATCTTACACCTAACAATAAACTTGATAGTAAAAAAGAATTCCATTGCACGTCTGGCTTAACAAAAACAATGAAAAGATTAGAGTTGTTGCTGGTGTATGTATCATGATGCAGCAGGGTCAATGAAGGTCATTAAGATAAATCCTCTGCAGAAATGATGAACAGAGGTAATCTATAACTCTCTCCACTGCATGTGTGTTTACTGCCAGGACAGCAAATGGAAGTTGTGCTGGGACACAGCATGAATTATGTATGAAGCACCTGTACACATTGGAGGCCGCTTGACGACTTGCTATTTGTGTGAGCTTATTAACTGAGGTGGGTCATTTTTCTGATGTGGTCATTTGTCACATAATGAGAAGGTTTAAGAGCTATCCCGAGGATTACACAGCACTGGACCAGTGGAATCCCGCAGTCTTTGCCGCACCCTGGAGCTGTGTGCATTATCGGCCTGGGGAAGTGTGGACTTCACCAGTAAATTTACTGCAAGCCTGTCTATTAGGAATCTAAATTTAGAAAGCTACAGTGTGATTGCAGATAAGAGCCACTTGACTCCCATCCTTCTTCATAACAAATGATGTTCACTTACTTTGTGCTAATTCTCCATCCTATACTCATGAGAGCCCATTCCAGAACAAAGCAGGTCTATTTAATCCTGTTTTACTATTTTATCAGAGAACTGTCTGTGCTTCCTGGATAACATTTCAAGTGATGCCAAAAACACTGTGAACTGTGTGACTTTGGTTTGTGTCATGAGATTCGCCACACTTAACACATACCAGCATGCACTGCCATCCAATGTCATCTTATACCCACAACCAAACTGTATAATGTATAGTTCAATCATGCATGATCAGTTTTTTAGGCCTGATTCACACCTATGCAGGTTGCAGTTTGCATATTGGAGGTGCATTTTGCATTTTTCAATACACGCTTTTGATCCATTGACATCTATGGAACCAAAAACCAGAAAAAAGTCCCTGGCCCCTTTCATAAAATGCAAGGCTTTGAATTATATCCATAGGAAACCATGTTAAATTGACTGTAGTGTGTTTCTGCAAACCTGAAAATGCACTAAAAAATGCATAGCTGTGAACCAGGCCTTATGGGCCAATTGAAGCCCTCTTAGCCCCTGTACACACGGTCGGAGATTTCCACAACCAAATCCGTCGGATTTTGTCCGTCAGATTTAGTCTGACGGATTGTGTCCGAAACTGTTGCATACACACGGTCGGACTAAGTTGTCGAAAAATCCGATCTTTCAGAACGTGATGACGTAATTTCGTTACGATGGAACTAGATTCAGGCTAGTAGCCAATAGCTTTGATGTAGGAATTTGATCTGAGCATGCGTGGCACTTGGTCCGATCAAAATTCTCTACACATGATCGGATTACGTCCGACCGGCCCAGTTGGTCGGGAAATATTTCCAACATGTTGGAAAATTGGGTCCGACGGAGATTCGGACGGAATCAGTCCGATGCATACCACACACAGTCAGATTATCTGACGACGCAGTCCGATAAGACGCATTCTGACGGATTCTCGGACCGTGTGTACGCGGCATTACTCCTTCCTTTTCTTTGTCCAGTTTCAATAGAAAGGGTCCCAAACTTTCCATTTGGGCAGTGGGGCATGTAAATGACAACAAGTGAAAGCAATCAGTAGCTTGCTGTGATTTTGCAGTAATAAAGTCAAAAGGTTCATGAAACAGACTGTGTAACGCTGTAGTGGGATTCCAGAGAGATCCTCACTTGATATCTCAGCAAACAAATAAAATATTTCAAGGCATATTTGAATTTGGTAAGTGATTGTGATGCTGTAACTAAGCTGAATTTAATTCCAGTATATTTCAGGCTGTCTGTATGTGAGAGACAAAAAAGAGAGAAAGACAATGTTGACTTCCGTTTTTATAAAAAGGTAAACAAATCGGCTTCTCAGATCACATGATTACAGACAAAAGTTAAGCTGGCCATGCATGGATTGAAAGTTGTCCGGTTCAGCATCGACTGGCCGAATTTCAATCCATGTATGGGCAGGCTGATTGTACCCAAGTCAATCCATAGATCAACTTGGGTACAACCAGCCTGTGAGATTTTTGGCATGCAATTACTGCCGACAGCTAAGCTATAGACCCAGCTGGGAAGGCTCCCTGCACCCCCCAATCGGCAGAACACAATAGCGCTGTGGGAGTTATTCCCCCATCAACACTGTTTGTGATGATGGGGGAATCGAGCAAATTTCTTTGCTTTCAATCATAGCTCTTTTGCATAATGTTGGGAAATCGCACTTGTTTATCTCCAAGTAACACAGATAGATGCTAGTATCACACTGAGCTTAGCAAAATCCTCCCTAGGATGATCTGCTGCTTTTATTTATACTGTAAACATAAATAACAAAGGAAGGTGGTAGCTTCAGAATAAGCTAGACACTTGTATTCTTTCAAAAGAACCAATCACACATATGTATATATTCAAATAGAATTCCAGTAGTGACGTGTGAAGATGGTCGTGTGCCGAGCCATGTGGCCAGCTTCTTGTGTCTCACAATTTGAACACTACTTACAGGGCTCTGAACACGATCGTGTGCCCATTCCCATCGCTACCAATGACACAAGCCGTACTCTATCATGGCTCAGTGGGCCATGATTTTTGTATGGTTATGCTATTGTTCTCATGTACGTAGATCTGTTTGCTAGGATCGTTAATGCAATTGCCATGAGGTGGCCAGTCTCTTGGTGAGGCATAAACGATCATCCCTAAGGCCCGGTTCACACCGCTGCGGGGGGAGATCCGGATGTGATTCGCACAGCAAATCACATCCGATCTCCGTAGCGATGCGAGTTCAGCCATACAGATAGTATGGCTGAATTCGCAGCGCTCCCGCAGCAAACTCGCACGGGACCCTTTTTTGGGTCCGCAACAGAATCGGATCGCATGGGGGTTCACACCATGCGATCCGATTCCTGTGCGAGTCGGCAGATCGCACTGCGATATGCCGACGGATCTGGGGGTGTCATTAACATAACATTGACACTCCCAGCCGTCCGCATAGGGCAGTGTGAACTGCCGGCGGGAGGTGTGCAATGCGGGTAAACGCCGCGGATTCGCGGCGTTCCCGCATCGCTATAGTGTGAACCCGGCCTAAAAGAGCAAACAGATCTGCCGTGTACACGGGGTTTCCACAGCCAACGGTCTTCCACCAACAAGACACCAAAACTGACATTTGTGGGCATCCAACAACATACATTAATAAAAATTTCCACAACAGTTAAAGAAGAAGTAAACCCTGATGAGTTTACTTCCTCTTTCATTCCCTGCAAAGGTAAAGCATAATGGACTACTATGCATCGCATAGTAGTCCATTATGTGTCACTTACCTGACACAGGAGCCAGCGAAGTCACCGCTGTCCCTGTAATCCGGCGCATCCATCTTCTCGGTGAATCTCGCTGCTCCGCCGCTGTCATTCGGCGAAGCCACGATGACGTCACTCCCGCGCATGCGCATGGGAGCCACCACTCGCGGCATATCGCATGCGCCGTAGACAGTGGTGCCTGTCTTTCGGCAAATATCTCCTAAACCGTGTAGGTTTAGCAGATATTTCTTGGACCTACAGGTAAGCCTTAATCTAGGCTTACCTGTAGGTCAAAGTTGGTTGTAAGGGTTTACAACCACTTTAACATTATTGCAAATTGGATGTGGGTTTCCCCACATCCAATGTGCATGTCAGGAGATTGTGACCAACTCTCAATGGAGACGGTTCACACGTGGAGCGGCTCCAGAGCAAATTGCACAGGATTCCTATGTGTGTTCCGGTCCTTTTTAGGCCAAAATCAGCCAAAAATTTGGACCGAAATCAGACCTCAAATGGTGAACAGAAACGCAACAGACGCTTGCTGTGAGCCGCTCTGTACAGCAGTGTGAACCCAGCCGCGCAGTTGGATATTCATTCACTTACGAAAAAAATGTTCATCCTGTCCTTCTGAATTTTCTCTTCACTGCAGTCAAAGAACGAATGAACATTTTCATATGAAATTCTACTGGTGTATGGCCAGCTTTAAGGCTCAAGATCTGAGTTAGTAAGTTGTGATTCCTGCGTGTATTTCAAGTCTCCTTTTCAGTTATGCCTTAAGCATAACTTCAATGTTCTACTTTCCATAGCCCCGGTAAGCAAATTTACTGAATTATACGCAGTGCAGCTCTTGGTTTCATTTGAATTTGACATATCTTGTATATTAAATTCAAATCATATTTTGTATTTGGAAAAATGTTTATATTACTTGTTTTCTGGGTAGAAAATAATATTACAGATGTTCAGTCATAAGGGGCACCACACATTAAAGTTTCAGCACTAAGAACTCTTTTTATTTCCCATAAGGCCATATTCTAACTTGATTTGAATTGTGTTTACAGGGCAAGTTTGAAGCGGCTTGGCAGTGTGGAGATACACTCCTTACTGCTGTATGATTGATAGGAAAGGTGACTGGGCACTTACATTCGCAGCCAACTGTACCATGGGGGTTTAAGTTTAAAGTGAACTGGTGCCCACATTATGCACACAAACCTATTTACATATTCTAAACAAGCGGTAATACAAGTTAATTTATAACTAGCAATAACCTAAACAAACAGTTTTGCAAGCTAGTAAATAGTTAGCAGTAGTCGCCTGTGCCCTAGCAACAGAAGATGTTAGGAGGCAGTATCTACCTGCATCCTAGCAACTGAGGATGCTAGGTGGCTAGAACCAGACTTTGCTGTGATCTTTGTTTTATATAAGCTAAAAGCTGCTACAGCCAACATTTTATAGTAAAAATTACTATGAATACTGTATATCCATGTCAGCTACCAAACACACAGCCCTGGAGAGAGAGTAGCTTTCCCCCTCGTTAAAAAAAAAAATCGTTTAGTTCTCCTTTTTACACTGGTGGTTATATTGTGAGAAGCATTTGTGTGTATGGTAAGTGACAAAAATAATGACACCAAAGCCATTCTCTGAATTAGTCCAGTGGTAAAAATAAAAAATTGTGTAGATATTTGGAAAGCCTCAAATAAAAACAATTAGTATTTTTGAATCACCTGTAAAATGCTTTTCATGGAGTACTTTACAGGACATAGGATCTTAAGTCTCAAGCTGGCCATATATCACTCAGGTTTTTTCATTCAGCCAGCAAGCTTAATGAAAAAAACTGAGATGGTTTACCCATCCACACAATTGAGGAGGATGGGGAAATCCTACCTGCTGTGTCTTTGTATTCTAACAGCAGGACCCCGCTGTCATTAGAATACAGTGATTAGTGTTGCAGCTCATTGGCTGCATGCGAGGATTGAGTGGAGATTTTCCAATAAGCCTGTTCATGAAAAGTCAGTCGATCGACTGCTGAACTCGCCAAATTTTAATCCATGTATGGCCAGCAATAGATGACTGGGTTATGCAGCTACCTTCTGTTCCAGTGATTGGACAATGGCAAAGAAAAGCTACAACCCCAGCATAATTCCTCCCACTCCCAGCAAGCCTATGTTTAGAAGCACGCAATAAGGATTGAATCATATAAACAGAGAGGAGGAACATGTGCTCTGTAATGTACTCCAAGAAAAGGATTTTATGAGTCAAAAATCCTACATTATGGAACACCTCACATTACAGGATCTTAATCTTGAATGATTGCAATGTCAAAAAGCAATGTAGCTGAGGGATGAGCAACACAGAAACAAACGCTATCAGGCCCATGCAACAAACAGGCAAAAGAGAGATCCAAACTCAGAGGGCAGCATGTTACACCTCAGGCCAAAAATGATCTCGTAGATCTTAACAAACCTGTAAACAGAAGACCAAGTGGCAGCCTTACAAATATCTAATGCTGAAAAGCCCACAAAGCACTAATTGAACTGGTAGAGTATGCTTTAAAGAGATAGTGAGGAACCTTATCCTTCAGACTGTAGGTGATGTCTTGCATAAATTATCTATCAATGGTGGAATGAGAGGCAAGATGTCCCTTCTGGGGACACTCAGGATTGATGTCAAAGCCTGAATCTGATTGCCTAAAGGAAGCCACAGTAGAGATAAACTTGTACAGCGCTTACCACATCAAGACAGTGGAGAGAATTTTCCTTGGAGTGCTTTGGAGCGAGACACAAGGAGGGAAGTAAAATGTCCTGTTTAAGTTGGAAGGAGAAAAAATAGGGAAAATAGGAGGCCATAGGCTGCAAGACAGCACAGTGGTATAGTGGGTAGCACTCTCATCTAGCAGTAAAAAGGGTCGCTGGGTCGTATCCCAACCATGACACTACCTGCCTGGAGTTTGCATGTTCTCCCTGTGCCTGCGTGAGTTTCCTCTCACACTCCAAAGACATGCAGGTAGGTTAATTGGCTTCTGTCCAAAAAAAATTGGCCCTAGTATATGAATGGGGACCTTGCATTGTGGGCTCCTTGAGGTTAGGGACCAATGTGAGTTTGCAATGTACAGGGATAGGGACAATTCACTCAGGTTGAACTGGATGGACTGGTGTCTTTATTCAACCTTTCTAACTATGCAACCAAGACAAGCTCATCACTGTAATTCTAGGAAGGGCTCTTATCAGTATAAGGCCACTAACTCTGCGACACATCTCACAGAGGTGATCACCACAAAATAGACAACCTTATGAGTGAAGGAACACAGTGGCATGTTCCTGATTGATTCCAAGGTGGGGGGGGGGGGGGTGATTTGCAGACCCAACAAAACCAAGTTGAGGTCGTGGGAGCATGCACATTTCTATTGGCCGTTCTTTGTGAATGCACATTTCTATTAGCCTGGTATGCCTGGTAGTCATTCCCTGTCAGGAGGTCCGGTCTCCCCCAAAAAAATTTACAAGTACTGTAGCTGCTGACTCTTAATATACTGTATATAATATACACTTACCTGTCCAGGGATCCAGCGATGTCGGCATCTGAGACGATTCCTCAAAATACAGCCACTGTGTCCATTAAATGCAGCCACTGTGCCCCATAAAATGCAGCCACTGTGCCTATCATATGTAGCCTCTGTGCCTATCATATGCAGCCTCTGTGCCCATCTTATGCAGCTTGTGCCCATCATATGCAGCTTGTGCCCATCATATGCAGCCTTTGTGTCCATCATATGCAGCCTCTGTGCCCATCATATGCAACCTCTGTGCCCCTCATATGCAGCCTCTGTGTCCATCATATGCAGCCTCTGTGCCCGTTATATATAGCCTCTGTGCCCATCATATGTAGCCTTTGTGCTCATCATATGTAGCCTGTGTGCCCATCATATGTAGCTTCTGTGCCCATCATATGCAGCCTTTGAGTCCATCATATGCAGCCTCTGTGCCCCTCATATACAGCCTCTGTGCCCATCATATGCAGCCTCTGTGCCTATCATATGCAGCCTCTGTGCCCATCTTATGCAGCTTGTGCCCATCATATGCAGCCTCTGCTCCCATCATATGCAGCTTGTGCCCATCATATGCAACTTTTGTGTCCATCATATGCAGCCTCTGTGCCCATCATATGCAACCTCTGTGCCCCTCATATGCAGCCTCTGTGCCCATTATATATAGCCTCTGTGCCCATCATATGTAGCCTTTGTGCTAATCATATGTAGCCTGTGTGCCCATCATATGTAGCTTCTGTGCCCATCATATGCAGCCTCTGTGCCCATCATATGTAGCCTCTGTGCCCATCACATATGTAGCCTCTGTTCCCATTATATGTAGCCTCTGTGCCAATCATATGTAGCCTGTGCCTATCATATTCAGCCTCTGTGACCCCCCCCTCCCTCGTCTGACCAGCACACACTTACCCTATCCTGGTGACGGGTGATGGCGGCGAGATGTGGGACGTGCAGCGAGCTCTTGTGTCCTCCATGGCTCTCTGTCCTCCCGTTCTTCCGTTCCGTTAGGTACCCAATCAGGGCGCATGTGCCTTCAGCCAATCAGGTGATGGGTATTAGAACCATGCCTCCTGATTGGCTGAGAGGTGATTCAGTGTTAGCAAAGCAATTATTAATTATTAATTTGCTTTGCTAACACACCTGGGTGAACTGCGAATGCAATGCTCTGTGCTTGCAGTTCACCTTTTTTGAAGCCTATTAGAGCCTTTGGCTCTAATCAGGTGCTTGAAAAAAACACCCCTGCACTATATACTCTGAACTGCAGTATATATACTATACGGACTGCACTATATACTCTGCTGAAAAATTGGGCCTTAAGTGTTGGTAGATGCAGAACACATTAACCCCTCACAGGTACTCTTGTTGGGAACAGGAACGGTTCCTGCTGTTAAATATTATTTCAAAATCTGTAATTACATGCCCCTGTTAAACAGGAGCAGAAACATTGGGCCTTAGGTGTTGGGGGTGCCAGAACACTGTAACCCCTCACAGTTACTCTTGTTGGGTGCAGGAAAGGTCCCTGCTATTAAATATTATTTTAGAGGCTGCTTGCACTCTTTTAGTTGCCTGTGAGCGTCTGCCTCTCCTTGGAGGCCTTCCGGACATGATGGGTATTTTTTTTTTAACACAGCACTACACTATATTATATGCTGTGTTAAGACCTGAAGTATATATAAATATATATAAGTAGAATGTGTGTGTGTATATATATATGTAGCACTAAGCCCCGAATGAGCTGCTGGTTTAATTGGACTTACCGTTACCTTCCTTTCTCACTTCACGTCTAGGGGTTTCCCATGGTAGATGGCCCAGTAACTTGAGAGACTGACGACAGAATCTACACAAAGGGATTTTATTTGCAAAAACATAGACAACGAACAGTCTCTTGAATAGGGATCAGAGGGTTAGGAAGGAAGTTCAGGTACTCTTAGTGTCAGTCATTAATAAAGAACTTGGTTACTTTGACTGAATCCAGAGAATAGTCATTCACAACTGGATGTTCACTCAAGTTGGATAGTCCCTCTCTCACAAGGTCTAGCAGCCAACAAGGTGCTTAACTCAGGAAACAAGTCTCTGCCACAGACGTTGTAGAACATACAAGAATAAGTCTCTGCCACAGATGTTGTAGAACACGTGGGAAAACTAAACTTGTAGAACACTCGTGTGATACCTGGATCTTTCAGCCAGCTTGGTGATATCCACGAGACCGGATTCTCTTAGGTACTTCAGCTCCTCCAGGCTCTTGCTAAGAAACCAACCCATACGTGGCCTTCTTCTGAAGAGTCCTCCCCTGGATAGCTATGAAGTCACTGGGTCTCTCCCAAACCGGAGACGGCAACCTCAGAATCCTCCTTTAGTTTCCTTTGCCTCGGGGTAGCCAGCCCTGAGAAAACAAGTTGGGTGGATCCGCACCCCAAGCCATAGCCTTCCTGGGGGCTGGTCAGGAGGACCAGGACCATGAAGTCAGTACATCCTTCTGGACCGGAACCCCGAACCACGTGACATCCGCATCTTAAGTACCCTCTCCCAGAAAGCACAGCAAGAGCGCCACTCCAACTGGGCAGGCTCCGAGAGAGAGTAATCTTAAAGCACCCAACCAGACTGTAGTTCCATGCCTGCCAGAAGAGTCAGTGCCCCCTGTGGCCAGGCTGAACATGCCATAGTCCAGTCAGACTGATGCTGAGGTCCAAATTTAAACAATTTTACCCAAACCAAACAGCAGTTCAGGTGTAACCTTAAATTTAAAAAAAACATAGTGCATGCTCTTCAGGAGCCGGCGCTACATATATATATATATATATATATATATATATATATATATATATAGAGATATCTATCTATCTATCTATCTATATCTATATCTATAGATAGCGATATATATATCTATAGAGATAGATAGATAGATAGATAGATAGATAGATAGATATCAAATACACTGCCTGTACTGACTGAATATAGATTTTACACTGTATGTATGTATATATATATATATATATATATATATATATATATATATATATATATATATATATATATATATATATATATATACTGCCACTAACTAACCTGCCTGCCTAATCTAGCTGAATCTCTCTATCTCTGTCCACTATAACACAAACACACTATACGGGCGCTGTCTAAGTAGCCTTGCATAGTGTGGGGCGTGGACGTAGTCCCTCTGAGCCATGATTGGTGTCATGACACTGGCGCTGTTTAGTAACCCACAACTAATTCAACACGCTGCACCACATGCCAAAGTGACAGCCTATGCAGAATCCAGTGTCCAAAGCAACATTAAAGTGGAGATCGACCCAAAAGGGGAAGCTCCACTTATCTGCCTCCTCCCCCCTCCGGTGCCTCATTTGGCACCTTTCGTGGGGAAGGGCGGAACAGATACCTGATTTTGACAGGTACCCACTTCCAGGTGATCTGGCTGCAGCGAGATGCAGCGAAATCACTCGGAAGTTCGGCCCCCCTCCTCCTTCCCCCCGCAACTGGGCCATTCACAAAATACAGCACGCTTCGCACATGCGCAATAGGTAGCCGGCTGTGCCGAGAACCCACGGAAATATTGGCTGGGGTGCCGACATCGCTGGATTCCCTGATATGTAAGTCTCCTATTATTAAAAGTGAGCTGCTACGGTATTTTTTTTGTAGGGAGGCTGGACCTGGAGACGTCTGGGTCCAGTCACTCAAGGCACAGCTGAGGAGTCAACTGCTGCTAAATATGAGCTTCAGTGGCTATAAGCACCCACAGACTTATTAGAACAATGTAAAGGTTAGCAAGAAAATAAAAAAACATAGACAAATGTTCTTTCTTTCAGACCAAAAAAAAAAAACAAGGCTTATGCTGCGTACACACGACCAGACTTTGACGGACTAGGTCCGACGGTCTTCCCGACCCGACTTTCGGCGGAGGTCCGACTGACTTTTTTAATGAACGGACTTGGCCACACATGACAGAGGCTAGGTCCATTTCAAAGTCCATTCTTTTTGAACGTGATGACGTAAGACAGGACTAAACAAGGAAGTTCAATACTCAGTAGCCAATAGCTGCCCTTGTGTCATATTTGGTCCGTCGGACCAGCACACAGACGGATGGTTTACCCGATTTTTAGTCTGTTGGACTTGAGTCCATCAGATAGATTTGAAACATGTTCTTTTTCTAGGTCCGTCTGATTTTTTATATAAAAACCGGTCGGACTAGCCCACACACGATCAGATTGTCCAACACACTGATCCCGTTGGACCTAGTCTGCCAGAAATTCCGGTCGTGTGTACGTGGCATAACTGGGATTGGGAGGGGGTTATGCTGGACTGTCCAAACAACTTTTTGTTTGCCAGTGTCCAGTCGCTGCATAACTCAATCATCTAAGACTAAGAACCTGTGTCCTGTAATGTACGATTAAAAAACATAAAAAATTTAATCATAAACAGTTGGCTCAAAACTAGCCAATTTGAAGGTTGTGATCAGGACCCAAAGAATCTCAGCTATATCTTCTCGGTAGGAGCATACCTTTGATCCTTTGAGTCCATCTGCACTTTATTCATTGCAGGAAAAAATTCATGAGATCATCACCCAGACGTCTTGCTTTACTAGGTGTGCCAGGAACCAACAAATGAGTTCTTGCGGGCAGGCTTCTAATGAGTTTAGAGGTCATATTGAAGGATTTACTGTGAACAGCTCCTTTCAGTGTGATGAGACATAACATTAAGTGCTCCTAAAATACTGACGCTATACTGGCAATAGATTAAAGCATTTGTTAACCCAAAAAAAAAAATGGATCCTGCTCCTTTAAAGCATGCTTGTCCTGTGTCAGTGGCCCCCTGTAACACCTAAAAAATCCTGGCTGATCCTGCCAGTTTCTCCCCACCCCTCTGTAAACTGACCACAGTGTATCATGGCTGCTGAGCCCTGAAATCTTGGTCAGTTTACGTGCCTCTGTAATCAGCAGCCTACTATCTGCTCCCCTCTCTGTACCTGTGTCTGTGTGTGAGCCACCCCTCCCCCTCCTGCTGCTCTCATAACCATCAGCACTGCCTTCTATTGCAGAGTCCCCCTCTGTGAATGATTTATAAATTTAAATGCTGTAAATACCTCATTTAAGATCTGAGATTGTGATCACATGACCAGCCAGCTTTCTCCTCCTCTCCCCCTCCCCTTCTCCTCCCTTCCAGACTGACATCAGCAGACCAATCTCAGCCCCGCCCGCTACAACTCTCAGAGGAGGAAAGAGAAAGCTGGCCAGTCATGTGATCGCAGTCTCAACAGTGAAATGAGGTATTCGCAGCATTTATTTTTATAACTCACAAACAAAGGGGGACACTGCAATAGGAGGCAGTGCTGATGGTGTATACAGGTTAGAGTGGCTTAACAACCACTTTAAGCAATTCTTTGGATGATATGAAGATTTTTGCAATTGATATGAAAATCATTTAATGAGTAAATAAGGAATAATTGCAGACACAGTTTTACATGAAAGAGATCTCTACTAACTGTAAAAAAAAAGTCTTGCTAGTAAAAGGAGCAAAGTATTAAGTGCAGTAAAGCATAACAACAAATCAGAGTTCACTTTACTGTAATCAAACCAGTAAAAGATGGATGCTGATTCATTGCTGTAAACATCATCTTTTCTGCTTCAGTCCTTTGCAGAAATGTCAGCACATCGCTCCTTCCTATGCGTTTTGTCATACGTGACATCGTCCCAGGCCAGTGATAAATTGTTTATAGTGCTTTATGACATAGTGGAATGTGAGTGATATTTTAAATAGTTTAATAAATTTACCTGTGGGATTTTACAATATTGAAGCACCTTTTTCTTTCTCATGTTATACCGATATGTCACAGGGATATCCAGGGCCAGGTGCCCTAATACATGCTCATAAGACCTCACTTTAATTAGGGGGTCACACGATAGTTGGTAAGCATGCAGTTTTGACTATCTGGTGGTGGGTTTACTATCTACTACTTACTATCTATTATTTACTATCTATTTTTATTGGTGATGGAGGTGGATCACTAATTGGAACACAGAAGAGGAATCTTGTTTCTTTCACTTATGGACTTCTATATACACTGGATATTTTTTCACATATTTTCCCTTATTGACTTATGCAATTTGTATCATATTGAAGTGCAGCTTTTTTTTGTATTATTGTATAACAACTGTGTATTATAGTATCTCACGGTAGAGTTACGGCTTTATCTCATTTATCTTAATACTATTGGTTGGTAGTGCAGTTTCTTTTTGGGATTTATAACCTTAAAAATGGGTGTTAGCATTTTACCATTTCTATGATGAGCCCCTACAGCAATACTGGATTGAATAGTCGCTGGAGTACCCTTATATTCTGTTTCAGTTAGCTAAAACAAAATGATTTGTCCTGGTTTCGGCAAGTCCAACGTATGGGAGAAAATTCATGTTTGGGCGATTGTTGGTGTTAGCCACCAGTTTGTATTGTATAAGTTATAGCAGAATAATTCTAATGTATACCAATAAATGTAAAATCTTCCTGTTTTTGGCTTGTTCTAATCATTGCACTTATTTTTTATTTTTATATCCTTTTTAGTTCTAGTTACAATTACTCCTGATTGCTGACAGAGAAAGATAGCAGCATAAAATCAGATAATAAGCCATTATTTGTGTTTCCATATTTTCCTATGTCTATTTCCAGCTGTACAATGTTTTCTGTGTGAAGGATGGAACTGCCTTATTTCCTTTGGAAAGAAATTTTCCGCTACTGATTTTTATTGCTGTAAAAGCCATGTTAATGCCATATCTATATCTACACATATAAGCATAACTATTAGCCCAGCTTAACTTTACTAACCTGACTTTAACCTGGTGATGTATACTGTATGTGCAGACTATATCACAGTGACATGATGTCTGAAGATGCAGTCAGCATGGTTTTATTGAAGTGATATGGAGCAATTACCTTGGACCCAACAGCAGCCTTACAAGTCTTGAAACATGTAATGGTGAGGCAGTATACTAGTTGATCTCATCCCCTTATGTCCTAGGACAGTGATGGCGAACCTTGACACCCCAGATGTTTTGGAACTACAATTCCCATGATGCTCATGCACTCTGCAGTGTAGTTGAGCATCATGGGAAATGTAGTTCCAAAACATCGGGGGTGCCAAGGTTCGCCATCACTGTCCTAGGAAGTCAAATGATCATTTATGTCAGGAAAGTGTTCTGTAAAAATCCTAACCCACATGGTTCTGTTGTATAAATGCCCAATTCCAAGTTTGGTCTTCCATTTTACAAGATGCCAAGGATGAAAAACACAGCTCAAACCTGGAATTGCGCTTTAAGTAAAATTTGGCTCAATAGCTGTGTTTTTTTCTTCTACGAATTGAACATTTTGGAAGCTTTTATGCTGTGAGATTTCTACCAGACAAAACATATTTTTACATTATGCTCAACTTTTACTTAAAATTCTTGTGGCCCCTTCAGTGCACCACAACAATGACGTGTCACATCTTTGGACTTCACTTACTGGCCATCTAACAGCTGATTACTGGGTGTGGTTGTGGCATGCGTTTCAACTCCAGCAGTTCTATCACTGACGGTCTGATTTGATCATGAGCCCACTTACATAAGTAAAACTTATCACATATCCTATTTTAAAATTGACCATGAAGAAATAAATGTATAAGTTCTACACCCACTCACCTCCCTTTCAGTGAGAACACATGTAACTCTTCTGGATAGGACACCCACATTCCTGTCTTTAGGAGATACTCCGGCATATTATTTCTAAAGACACCATATGGCAACTTTGAGGACAGTAGACGCAGTGGTATTTCCCTTTGACAATGGAAGATGTCCAGCAGTGCCATCAGCACAGAACTGGTGGAAACCAGTGAGACCCAGGTAGGTACACCCATCTACTATCTGGAGAACTCTGGTCAGATGTGGTGTTTAATGGAAGAATTGCAGCCAAAAAGCCATACCATATCAAATATTGATTTGATTAGGATTTCTCTTCTTTTCATTTACTTTCTATTGTGTCAATTGATAAAAAAATAAACTATTAACACTTCTGTTTCTGAAAGCATTCATAATTTACAGAATTTTTTCAAACGTGCCTAAAACTTTTCCACAGTACTGTACATAGTAAGCATTAGAGACTTGCGTTTTCACCCATAACAGCAGATACTGCATATAGTAGTTGAGGTTGGGGTACTTCCGACACTGTCTAGTCTCTGGATGTTGTCTCCCACATAATACTACATGTCCTCACTCCCAGGCCACGACACAACCACTTCATCCTTTAGGATATTCCATCCATAATTCCACTCCTCATACATTTGATGAAATTCTTGGAAGGTCAAGGATCTGCCCTCCTACGACCAAAGTGAATTGGGTATGCGCCTCTTCTAGACCTCTGGATGTCCTTGCTATAGATGTGTACCCCTTTCTCTTTCTCTCTGGCTGCCTGTACATGACGACGCAGGCAGTATCTAAGTGCATGCTTGCAGTCTGTCTCTGAGGAGTACACATGAAAGGGTGGCTCCAGAGGACTCTGCGTGAAGCCATCTGAGCAGAGAAAACCTGGGTCAGCAAACCTTGGACCGACTCAACCAAGAAGAATGGAAAGCTTTTTGAAGCAGATGCACCAGATTAGATCTTCTGTTATAAGTTTTAAAAAATTGAGAGTTTAATAATACTTGAAAGTAATCAAAAATAAATGTTTTCTTCTGGAAACCAAGGTAGTTTATAACACATCAAAATGGCAGATTTTATTCTGCCATCATCCCTTTTATAAAAGCACTAGAAACTGTGTTTCTGATACAAAAGATTTTTTAATGTAGAGGTACAAAAATTAGGTCATCACGTTCTGAAAGATCGGATTTTCCGACAACTTTGTCCGACCATGTGTATGCAACAGTTTCGGACAAGATCAGTCGGACAAAATCCGACGGACAAAATCCGACGGATTTGGTTGTCGGAATCTCCGACCGTGTGTACAAGGGCTAAGAGCTAACAGGAAGCCAAAATTTTACTTTAAAAATTTTTTTTACAGAACAGGTCAGACAAAGCAGAGCTCCAGTGATTTCGCTTCCCCAGTGTAATCAGCGGAGTTGTTATTTTGGCAGCTTGGGCCTGCACAGCGCAAAAGAGACATGCGGTGTGATGTGGTGGCCCCCACCAGGGGCCTTTCCTGCCTCTGCCTCGGTTGGGCCCTGGGTGGAGATATTTGGCACAAAGCAACAAAAGTTGTTGGTTATTGATACTAAACAAACTGGCATGATCCAAGTTGAATCCCCATTTGCAACTCTTTAGCTCTGACACTTTGATACAATGGGTCAATTTACATATGATTGCACACTCTGAAGGTGTTAATTCCACTGAAATGAGCTCATGCAATGTATTCAGCATTTATATAGTCTGCTTCTGTGGTATATACATCGGGGGCAGATGTTTATACTATTAATGCATTACTCACATTTTGAGTGGGGACATGACATGAATGCACCCACCTGGGATAGCTGTCTGCTTTTATTGACATTACTCCACTTACTATCAGGCTCCAACTATCCACATCTGCAAGTTTAATTCCAGGCACTAGAAAAAAAATTCCAAGAGGTTGCTGGAAAACTGTGCGTCTGATAATATATTGAGCAAAATCTGGCTACTGCTTTTTTTATATATGAATGTCAATTAAAGGACAGATTCTGTTATGCAGCAAATTAAGTAATTGTGGGCAGTGTTCATTACATCTTTATACCGTTTCTAACTTTATTTTTAACATATAACACTATAGCACATATGTATTCTCCAGAGATTAGTTTCCAAATAACTAAGCATACAATTTGTGAGCGAATCTGAGCAAATCAGACTTCTCTGTATTTACTAAGACAAATATTCCTCAAATTAATACTGACCGATGCAAATTTACCAGTGGAATGCCTTTGGGTTGATGAGGCCAAATGGAGAGAGACCCAAAACCAAAGCATACCTACTGTGACTCTACTGCTGTGCGATATTCAGATAGATTGCATTAATTACAGTATACAGTGCCTTGAAAATGTATTCATACTGTTACGACAAAAAAACGTAAATCAATTTTATTGGGATTTTATGTGATAGACCAACACAAAGTGGCACATAATTGTAATGTGGAAGAAAAATGATAAATAGTTTGTAAAATGTTTTACAAATAAATATGTGTGGCGTGCATTTGTACTTTCTAGAAACGCCTTTCACTGCAATTACAGCCACAAGTCTTTTTGGGGATGTCTCTCCTAGCTTTGTACATCTAGATAGTGACATTTTTGCCCATTCTTTGCAAAATAGCTCAAGCTCTGTCAGATTGGGTGGAGAGCGTCTGTTAACAGCAATTTTCAAGTCTTGCCACAGACTCTCATTTGGATTTAGGTCTGGACCATTCTAACACATAAATATGCTTTGATCGAAACCATTCCATTGTAGCTCTGGCTGTATGTTTAGGGCCGTTGTCTTGCTGGAAGGTAAACCTCCGCCCCAGTCTCAAGTCTTTTGCAGACTCTAAAGCCTTGTACACACGATCCGAGAATCTGTCGGAATGTGTCCTATCGGACCGCGCTGTCGGATAATCCGACTGTGTGTGGTATGCATCGGAATGTTTCCGTCTGAATATCCGTCGGACCCAAATTTCCAACTTGTTGGAAATATTTTCCGACAAAATGCTCCGATCGGACATACTCCGATCATGTGTAGAGAATTCTGATCGGACCAAGTGCCACGCATGCTCAGATCAAATTCCTACATCAAAGCTATTGGCTACTAGCCTGAATGTAGTCCCATCGTAATGAAATTACGTCATCACGTTCTGAAAGATCGTATTTTTCGACAATTTAGTCCGACCGTGTGTATGCAACAGTTTTGGACAAGATACGACGGACAAAATCCAACGGGCAAAATCCGACGGATTTGGTTGTCGAAATCTCCGACCGTGTGTACAGGGGCTAACAGGTTTTCTTCTAAGATTGCCCTGTATTTGGCTCCATCCATCTTCCCATCAACTCTGACCAGCTTCCCTGTCCCTGCTGAAGAAAAACCTCCCCACAAAATGATGCTGCCCCCACGATATTTCACTGTGGCAATGGTGTATTCATGGTGATGTGCAGTGTGGGTTTTCCACCACACATACTGTAGCGTTTTGCTTTTAGGCCAAAAAGTTACATTTTGGTCTCATCTGACCAGAGCATCAAAAACAGCTAATTTGCATGTTTGTTGTCAAAAAGTCCGATCGTGTGTATGGGCCTTAATAGTTATCCTGTGGACAGGTTCTCCCACCTGAGCTGTGGAGCTCCTCCAGTTACCATGGGCTTCTTGGTTCTTCTCTGATTAATGTTCTCCTTGCCCGGCCTGTCGGTTTAGGTGGACGGCCATGTCTTGGTAGGTTTTTAGTTGTGTCATACTCTTTCCATTTTCGGATGATGAATTGAACAGTGCACTATGAGATGTTCGAAGCTTGGGATATTTTTTTATAACCCAACCCTGCTTTAAACTTCTCCACAACTTTATCCCTGACCTGTCTGGTGTGTTCCTTGGCCTTCATGATGCTGTTTGTTCACTAAGGTTCTCTAACAAACCCGAGGGCTTCACAGATTAGCTGTATTTATACTGAGATTTAATTACACACAGTTGGACTCTGTTTACTAATTAGGGGAATTCTGAAGGCAATTGGTTCCACAAGATTTTAGTTAGAGATTTTAGAGTAAAGGGGGCTGAATACAAATGCATACCACACTTTTCAGATATTTTTTTTTTTTTATGTAAAGACCATTTATCATTTTCCTTCCACTTCACAATTATGTGCCACTTTGTGCTGGTCTATCACATAAAATCCCAATAAAATACATTTATGTAAGTTTCAAGGGGTGTGAATACTTTTTCAAGGTGCTGTATGTATGTGCATGTTCAGTGTGTTATTGCTAGTAGCTCCTACAGATATGTGTGTTTTCATTACAACCGCATTAAACACAAAATCAAAAATGTAATATACACTATATTGTCAAAAGTATTGTGACACCTACCTTTACGCGCACATTAACTTTAATGGCATCCCAGTCTTAGTCCATATGGTTCAATATTGAGTTGGCCCACCCTTTGCAGCTATAACAGCTTCAACTCTTCTGGGAAGGCTGTCCACAATGTTTAAGAGTGTGTCTATGGGAATGTTTTACCATTCTTCCAGAAGCGCATTTGTGAGGTCAGGCACTGATGTTGGACGAGAAGGCCTGGCTCGCATTCTCCACTCTAATTCATCCCAAAGATGTTCTATCGGGTTGAGGTGCAGGCCAGTCAAGTTCCTCCGCCTCAAACTTCTTCTGGAATGGTCAAACATTCCCATAGACACACTCGTAAACTTTGTGAACAGCCTTCCCTGAAGTGTTGAAGATGTTATAGCTGCAAAAGGAGGGCCAACTCAATATTGAACCCTATGGACTAAGACTGGGATGCCATTAAAGTTCATGTGTGTGTAAAGGCAGGCATTCCAATATTTTTGACAATATAGTGCATCTCCCAGCTGCTCCACATTTGGAGGGATAGTCATGTTTTTGGATCTCTCTGTCCCTCCTTCCTCCTTAGTTGCTGATCTTTTTGGTCTGACGTACAGACCTCTACAAAAGAGAGAAAAAAAAAAGCATTATTCAACTACCAAAAGTTTAAAACTACACTTAGCCCTTGTACACACGATCGGAGATTCTGACGGAATGTGTCCGATCGGACCGTTTTGTCGGATATTCCGACTGTGTGTGGTATGCATCGGACTGTTTCCGTCGGAATATCCGTCGGACCAACTTTTCCAACTTGCCGGAAATATTTTCCGACAAAATGCTCCGATCGGACATACTCCGATCATGTGTAGAGAATTCCGATCGGACAAAGTGCCACGCATGCTCAGATCAAATTCCTACATCAAAGCTATTGGCTACTAGCCTGAATGTAGTCCCATCGTAACGAAATTACGTCATCACGTTCTGAAAGATCGGATTTTCTGACAACTTTGTCCGACCGTGTGTATGCAAACGTTTCGGACAAAATCCGTCGGACAAAATCCGACGGATTTGGTTGTCGGAATCTCCGACCGTGTGTACAGGGCTTAGCCCTGTTCACACTAATGCAATTTGTTTTATACATGCTGTTGCACTGCAATGCACTACAAGTAAAATCACAATATTCTCCATGCTGCCCATTCATCTCAATGCAAAATTGTGCAGTGCGATTTTTGAAAGGGTGAATGTGCTTCTTTTGGTGACGCATCCAGTCTCTTCCTCCTGAAGCATGAAAATTAATAAAAAAACAAGCAAAAATTATTATACGGCACCCTAGTATGAACCTAGGCTAAGGCCTCATGCACACTTGAACTCAAAAACACTGTTTTTGCAACGTTCAAACCTTTTTTTTTTTCTCAGCCTCATTCTGGCCAATAGAATTAATGCCAGAACTGTGAACGTGAATAAACCCTCATGAACGCACATGCAAAAACATGGCTTTTTACTGCGTTTTCTGCTGCTAAACTTCTACAGGAGAAAGGCTTCATAGAGATTACAGTGCGCATGTGGCCTAAAGGAAATGAAGTGGTGTAAGGGAAACTTTTAACCAATCATGTTTTTCTGTAATAATTCTTTGTGATCTGCGTAACTGAAAGCATGGTAGTGTGTCCCTTGTCTACATACTTTATCATCTCAGAAAGTTGGGATGTACAGTGCATCTATAAAGTATTCACAGCGCTTCACTTTTTCCACATTTTGTTATGTTACAGTCTTATTCCAAAATGGATTAAATTCATTATTTTCTTCAAAATTCTACAAACAATACCCCATAATGACAACATGAAAGAGGTTTGTTTGAAATCTTTGTAAATTTATTAAAAATAAAAAACAAAAAAAATACCATGTACATAAGTATTTGTATATGTAAAAGAAAAGCAAGGCGCATGGCCTAATGCCTAGCAACAGGCATTTCTGGTAAGTTAAAAAAAAAATGTTTTCATTGTTTTTTTTTCAGATTTTTTTCTAATTTTTTATGTATTTTTTTTTCAGGGTGGCCCTCCACTTTAAGCTGGCCATACATTATACAATTATCTTATTCAATTTCCATTAGATTTACTTTCAACTGTCATGTAGTGCAAGACCTGCCTGTTTGCATACAAATTTAAAATGTTTAAGTTTGGCCTCATATTATATGGTTTTGGTAAATCAAAGGAAAGTTGTACCAGGAAATTGTATAATGTATGGCCAGCCTAAAGCCTCGAATCTGCCTCTTCCTCCTCCGCGGAGATCTTCTGTCTTCTCTCCTCCGTGCGGTGTCTTCTGGGAACTGTGTGTCCCAGAACACAGTGCGCCCCATTCACAAAGCTCTGCGTGACTCACGCATGCGCATTAGGAAATGGGCAGTGAAGCCGCAAGGCTCCACTGCCTGTTTCCCTTAGCCAAAATGGCGGTGCCGGGACCCGAGAGCCGAGGGATGGGTCAGCCTCGGGCGGCCGACATCGCGGGCGCCCTGGACAGGTAAGTGTTTGCAGCTGCTGACTTTTAAATTTTTTTTTTTAAAACCGGCCCTCATCCTTAAGGCTTATAAATTCTTACCCTTCTAGGAGTATCTCCCATACAAATAAGAATAAATGTTTTATTTGCGGGTCCTCTGCTATGCTCGATAGCTTGACTGCTATACAGTTATACGACATTACCAAACAAACTGCATTATTATGTACCAACAAAAACACAATACTTTGTTACCGAGTAGATGAGGCTACCCATGCATGTAGCAACTGGAAAGAAACAGTTGCAAAATTTTCCATGGAATTTTGTACCTGAGCATATTATCACATTGCATTATGAAAAATCCTTTTGTTATTTACATTTTCAATATAAAATGGACAATAAAAATACCATTATAAAGTCTTCCGGGAAAATATCCACAAAACTGGGATTGTCCCTTTAAAGGGGTTGAAACCCCTATTTTTTTTATTTTTAAATACGAAACATCATTGGTGGCTGGTGTTCAAAATATTTGGGGGGCACAAACAAACTGAAAAAAAAAAAACATTAATTGCAGCCACTGTGGTCATCAAACACAGCTACTGTGCCCATCAAACGCAGCCACTGTGCCCATCAAACGCAGCCACTGTGCCCATCAAACGCAGCCACTGTGCCATCAAACACTGCCACTGTGCCACCAAACGCAGCCACTGTGCCCATCAAGCGCAGCCACTGTTCCATCAAACGCAGCCACTGTACCCATAAATTGCCACCACTGTGCCATCAAATGCAGCTACTGTACCCATCAATTTCTGCCAGTGGGCCCCATAAATTGCCCCTACTGTGTCTCATCAATTGCTGCCAGTGTGCATCGCCCGGGAGTTAGAACTTACCTGTCTCGCAGCAGAACACGGGGGTGTTCTCTACATCCACACTCCTCAGTGTCTCCGGTGTTCTGCCGTATAGTGTCCGGCCATCAAATAGTGTCCGGTCCATACTGCGCATGCGCAGTACGGAGCAGACGAAGCTTCGGAAAATCTCCGAAGCTGAACGGCGCCTGCGCCGTGAGTGGAGGTGGTAGCCCCACCATCCTAGCGGTCATAGGGTTGTGAATATTAGAGGGCCCCTCGCGGGTGAGCTTCGCTAGCCACGCTTCGGGCTCGGCCTCGCTGCGCTCGGCTCTTTTTTATTCCTACTCTATGTCCACTTGGATAGTGGGGATAGAACCTGGACTCATGGCGCAGGCGCTATTCATCCTCTGCAATTTTCGGAATCTGTGTTGCTGTGTACTGCGCATGCGCAGTATGCAGCGGACACTATCGGATGGAGGACGTTATTTGACAAGACACCGGTCCTCTATATCAGACGTTCAGCCAATCAGGTGACAGGTAACCAGACCCGAGCACTTGATTAGTTGAGAGGCGGGTCAGTGTTAGGAAAGTGATTTATTCGCCTTCCTAACACAACACTGTGGGCTCTATCGGAAAAAGTCCGATAGAGCCCACACACAATCGGATTTTCCAACAACATAATCCGATCTGACCTTTTCCATTGGAATTTCCGACCGTGTGTACAGGGCATAATATTGTATGTGGTTTTCTTTTGGGCAATTCCAACATACTTTCAAATGACATTCGTCAAGTGTTTGTTAGCATCATGAAATGTACTGCCGAGATGTTTTGTACAAACGTTCTACCAGTGTATGGCCAGCTTTAGTGAAATCTCTTCAATGTATCTACAGCCATATGACAGCCTGTGTCTGATCACAGCTTGCCTATGGATAGACGCCATCTATATCATTGCCATCTATCCCCTGAAGGCATTCATATGGGAAAGCTAGCATTATGAAGTGCTGATCTTTTAGTTTGTCTTTTGAGATCAACAGTTGGCAATTTAATACAAATATTTGTAAATACAAAGGTAGAGCAGACATGCAAAAGAGTTGTTAAAGCAATACCTTTTAGTGGCTATATAAAAAGATTTAAAGTGGGAATAAACCCGCAGAATTTTTTTTTTTTTCATACAATGGCAATCAGCGGCTCATTGCGAGGGGAATATCTCCTAAACCATACAGGTTTAGGAGATATTTTTTTACCTACAGGTAAGCCTTATTATATGCTTACCTGTAAGTAAAAGTGAAAAAAAAAAAAAGAGTATACAACCGCTTTAAAGATGAAGTTCGGTAAAAAAAAACAAAAAAAAAAACTTTTCTCCTAAAGCTGCAGCCACACCACTTAGTACCCTTTGCACACGTGGCATCTCGCCCCTGTGTGCCCAATTCTGGCATTTCAGTGCACCTGGGAGGCACAGGGGCAGCATCCAGCCCCACTGTCTGTAGCCTGCCGGGATCCGCCAATTGTTCCCGAGGCAGACAGAATGCCGGTCTGCCTACGTAAAACAAGGCAGATCACAGTTCTATCAGAGGGGAAGATGGAGATCTGGTGTTTCTGCTAAGCAGGAACACAGATATCTTTCTTCCCCTAGTCAAATCCCCCCTCCCCCCACCCACACCCACACACACACACACACACACATACACACACCCACACACACAGTAAGCAAGCACTCACAGGGAACATATTTAACCCTTTGATCGTCACTGATGTTAACCGCTTCCCTGCCAGTGTCATTAGTACAGTGATAGTGCTTTTTTTATTATTATTTTTTTTAGAACTGATCACTGTATTGTTGTGCCACTGGTCCCCAAAAAGTGTCACTTAGTGTCGATTATCAGATGTGTCTGCCGCAATCTCACAGTCCCACTAAAAATCATTGATTGCCTCCATTACTAGTAAAAAAAAGAAAAAGAGTGTAG
Source organism: Lithobates pipiens (assembly GCF_037356315.1). NCBI lineage: Eukaryota > Metazoa > Chordata > Amphibia > Anura > Ranidae > Lithobates > Lithobates pipiens. The sequence goes on along the minus strand of NW_027507903.1, from coordinate 533,661,993 downwards.
TGGTTAGCACTCTCACCCACAAGTACAAAGGGTCACTGGTTCAAATCCCAACCATGACACCTTCTGCCTGGAGTTTGCATGTACTCTGGTTTCCTCCCACAATCCAAAGACATGCTGGTAGGTTAAAGTGGTTGTAAACCCTTACAACCAACTTTGACCTACAGGTAAGACCTACCTGTAGGTCCAAGAAATATCTCCTAAACCTATACGGTTTAGGAGATATTTACCCATAGACAGCAGTGCACAGGCGCACTGGGGCAGGCCGTGAGTGTCAGCTCCTGTGTGTATGCGCGGGAGTGACGTCATCGCGGCTCCGGTGAATCACATCGCCGGAGCCGCGAGACCCGGAAGTTGCTCCGGGATCCATGGCAGCAGCGAAGAGGAAGACGGAGGACCGCTTCGGGGGCTTCGTTCTCAGGTAAGTTATTCATAATGAGCTAGTATGCTATGATAGTATGCCTTTCCCTTGCAGGGTGTGCTTTTTATTAAAAAAAAAATTTGCCTTTACTTCCTCAATTAGCTTCTGTCTAAAATCGTAGTATATGACAGGGGAGTAGAGAGAGATCTGCTGTTCCTAGTGGTCTGGAACAGCGATCTCTCTCCTCTAGTCAGTACACTGCCCCCACAGTTAGCCCTTGTACACACGGTCAGACATTCCGACAACCAAATCCGTTGGATTTTGTCCGACGGATTTTGTCCGAAACTGTTGCATACACACGGCCGGACAAAGTTGTCAGAAAATCCGATCTTTCAGAACGTGATGACGTAATTTCGTTACAATGGGACTACGTTCACGCTAGTAGCCAATAGCTTTGATGTAGGAATTTGATCTGAGCATGTGTGGCACTTTGTCCGATCGGAATTCTCTACACATGACCGGAGTATGTCCGATCGGAGCAGTTTGTCGGAAAATATTACCAGCAAGTTGGAAAATTTGGTCTGACGGATATTCTGACGGAAACAGTCCGATGCATACCACACACAGTCGGAATATCCAACAAACGGCTCCGATCGGACACATTCCGACGGAATCTCCGACCGTGTGTACAAGGGCATAGAAACACCTCTCTAGGGAACACTAAGCACTTGTACACATGATCGGACATTCCGACAACAAAATCCGTCTGATTTTTTCAGACGGATTTTGTCCGAAACTGGTGTTGCATACACAAAATTTTATATCCAGCTTTCAAACTTTGTTGGTCAGACATTCTGACGGAAAAAGTCAGATGGAGCCCACACACAGTCGGAATATCCGACAACACGGTCCGATCGGATATTTTCCGTCGGAATTTCCGACCGCTTAAACCCTTAATCACCCCCTAGTGTTAACCCCTTCTCTGCCAGTGACATTTATACAGTAATCATAGCATTTTTATAGCACTGATTGCCGTATACATGTCACTGGCTCCAAAAAAGCAGCAGACAGATCAGACACTTTTGACACTTTTTTGGAACCAGTGACATTTATACAGCGATCGGTGCTATAAAAATGCACTAGTAATCCATTAGTAGTAAAAAAAAAAAAAAATTTTTTTTAAATAATAAAACCTATCCCCTATTTTGTAAACGCTATAACTTTTGTGTAAACCAATCGATATACGCTTCTTACAATTTTTTTTAACCAAAAATATGTAGAAGAATACATTGGCCTAAACTGATGAAGAATTTTTTTTTTAATTGCCATTATTTATTATAGCAAAAAGTAAAAAATATTTTATTTTATTTTTTTCAAAATTGTCGGTCTTTTTTTGTTTATAGCGCAAAAAATAAAAAACGCAGAGGTGATCAAATACCACCAAAAGAAAGCTCTATTTGTGGGAAAAAAAGGGGGATCAATTTTATTTGGGCACAGCTTCGCATGACCACGCAATTGTCCGTTAAACCGACACAGTGCCGTATCGCAAAAAATGGCCTGTCATTAAGGGGTAAATCCTTTCGGTCCTTAAACAGGAGTGCCACCCAAAAATTGAACTTCCGCTTTAAGGGAAGGTGACCCCCCTGACATGCCACATTTGGTATGTCATTTTTTTTTGGGGGGGGGAGCGGAAACCCTCTTTTTAGAAGGTTCCAGCTCCCACTTCCTCCATGGTGCCGGAAGTAAAGTCACCTCTCCCCCCTCCCTCTTTGCAATCATCTGGGACACATCACAGGTCCCAGATGATTGCCCGGCCAATCACATTGCACAGCGTGGCTCGCGCATGCGTAGTGCGTGCCCAGCTGTGAAACTACAGCCGGTTGCCCACAGTAACAATGCCGGCACTGCAGAGAGGAGGAAGAGATGAGCAGGGCTTCGTTCCCCTGCATCGCTGGACCGTGGGAACAGGCAAGTGTCCAATTATTAAAAGTCAGCAGCTGCAGTATTTGTAGCTGCTGACTTTTTTTTTTTTTGGAACTCTGCTTTAAGTGGTTAAAGTAGCGCAAAAAATGGCCTGGTCATGAAAGAGGGTACACCTTCTGGAGCAGAAGAGTTTAATCCCATTAAGAATTTGTGATCAATCCTCAAGAGGCAGATCAAAATGAAAAAAAAAAAATACTGCCAAATGCCAATCATTGATTATGGAAGAATGGGCGGCCATCAGTCAGGATGTGTCCCAAAAGTTGATGACATCATGCACACCGCCCAACTTTTTGAGATGGTAAGAAGGGACACCTATCAGCAAAAGTATTCAGGCATAGGACACACCCCTTGTCACGCCCCTTAAAGGAAAATTGTATATATAAAAAAACATGATTGGTTAAACCCACAAGTTCTTTTTTACCACTACTATTCCTTTTTATTGGCTTTTGGAATTTACAAATGCAGCAATTTAGAAATGAGATGAAAGGTTTAGGGCTGGAAAACACTTTTTGATAGATAAAAAGTGCATTTTATTATCTACTCTAAAGATCAGACCAAAATGAGGGACAAATGAGGAAAGAGGGACATTGATCCAAATCAGGGACAGTCCCTCCAAATCAGGGACAGTTGGGAGCTATGTATCATGGGTGGGGGGATTTGAGAGGTCTTGAATAAGAAGGACCAACACTGTAAATATTGGCTCTTTGCATAAACTTCATGTCATTGTCAATAAGAGACTTTGGAGATTTACTAAAACTGGTTCACGCAGAACTTGGTGCAGCTGCACATGGTAGCCAATCAGCTTCTAACTTCAGCTTGTGTAATGAAGCTTTGGCAATATAACCTGGAAGCTGATTGGCTTCTATGAAGAGTTGCACCAGATTTTGAAGTGTCCATTTTTAGTAAATAGCCCCCTTTGGCACTTCTGAAATGCTTGTCATTCTACTTCACTATATCATAGTAAGATGTGACATGAAGATCTAAGAACACCGTGCAGACTGTGTGAGAAGGGATATTTGGTGTACATGAGATGTGTGGGATCCCGGGGATCTGTGTCCCTCCTCTAGGACAATAGACACATTATAATGCTGCCTTAGGAGAGGAGGGACAACCCTCCTCCATCACAGCTCCACCCCACCCCCCTCTGTGACGTCACAAGGAACGGGGCGGGGACAGGGGGAGGAAAACTGGCAATTGAAAGATGAGAAGAGTATTGAGGACGGCGATGAGTGCGGAGAGATCGGAGTGCACAGGGATGCAGACACAGGCGAGCTGAGGACTTTGTTCATCTGGTGCCGATTGCATACTTGCCTACACTGGACCTTCCTGCACCTGGAGCTGATTGCATGTAATAGAGGAGCCCCTGGAAGGGATCGCATTCTAAGGATCTCCACTCTATAGCTGCAGCCTGATCGCTAGGTGTGTGTGTTGTCGGTGGTCATCTCTACAATCAGAACAGGGAACGGGATAGAAGAAGTAAATCGGAGCTTTGGTGATCACTGGGAGCAGGTGAGCGATCAGATCGTGCGATGTTCTCGGTGTGTTGTGTGGGGGGAAGGGATTTCTTGCTGACTTGCAGAAGTCTGGACAGTGTAAAGAGGAGGAGGGGGAGGTTTGTATATAGTGTAGAGGGGGAGGGGAGGCTGTGTGTAGAGGAGGGGGTCTGCACGTGTGTGTGTGTGTGTGTGTGTGTGTGTGTGTGTGTGTGTATAAGAAGGGAGGGGATGTGCAGGGACAGCTCAGGGTGCTGCTTCCCATTGCCCCCCCCATAAGCCCTGCACTGGGCACCCTCACCTACAGCTCAGATTTGCAACCTGATCAGCTGATGTGTAATCTCCTCTGTCATTGCCTTGTGTGCAACTGCAATAGAAGATCTCCTCCTCCATGTATCGATGGCAGCTCCATGAATGAGGTCCTCCTATGTGTAGACAGAAGGCTCTCCTCCCTTCCCTGACCTCTGCACATCCCAGGGAGGATTTACTTAGGGAGATGCATTAGACAATTGCAGGCACCAGGCCTAGGCCAGCAGCTGGAGGGCAGAGACAGTACTGCTAATCTCATTTCTATGACATATCATGTAAACTCATTTTCCAGATGGACCGGCTGTGTTGGGGCATTGCCCTTAAAATTACGCCGGTCAGCCACCCCCCAGATCTGGCATCTGTTACCAGTCACCAAATATTGGTGGGTCCAGCTCTTCTCCCATCTGATGATCATTACTTCTTCCTTTAGAAGTAGTGGTGGAGTCTGGGGCAGGCCTGGGGCCACCTGGAGAACCTGATCCCACATGATCAGAAAATGGGATGTGTTCATTCATCTTCTGCCCGTCTACAAGCTCACATTAGCTGCAGTCTGCCTTTAGTCTTCTCTATTTTTCCATGGCTCCTGTAAAGCCCTCTGCGTCCGTTCGCACTGGGATTCCGCTTCACAGGCACCATGGGTTTTCCCCACATCTACGTTCCATCCAGGGCTGCTGGGATTTCTAGTTGCCATTTTGTACAAACTGCTGGGTGATGGTTATATGCTTCCCCCCCCCCCCCCCCTCCTTCTTTATTTTTTTATTTTTTGTGCATTTTATAGAAATTCTGTACAGTAAAAGCTGCATCATTCGCACCTGAGATTTTGAGGCATCTTTATATAAGTGTTTTACATGCATTATCAAGCTTCGGATGTTTTTGCTTTAGCCAATGAAAAACACAAGGTGAAGGAGAGCAGTTATTACAGGTTTAATAAATAAATAAATAATAAAAAAAAAACAAATGCCTGATATGTGTCTCGCCTCCAAAAAACACAAAAAAAATTGGCAGATTTGAGCATTTTCAGATATTCCTATGGGGCCCAAAATGCAGAAATCTGCCTTAAGTGATATTAAAGTGGCTGTATGCCCTGAGCAAAAAAAAACCTGTAAGGCAGGGATATGCAATTGGCGGACCTCTAGCTGTTGCAAAACTACAAGTCCCATCATGCCTCTGGGTGTCATGCCTGTGGCTGTTAGTCTTGCTATGCCTTATGGGACTTGTAGTTCTACAACAGCTGGAGCTCCTCTAATTGCATATCCTTACTGTAAGGCAAAGGCATAATGAGCTAGTGTGCATTGCATACTATCTCATTTTGAAGTACTTACCTTGGAACAAAGAGTCAGCACTGCCTCCTGGTCACCGCTAAGGGAGTTGACACGTTCCCTCTGCGTTCTTCTTCTGGGTTCGCAGCTCTGGCGCTGTGAGTGGCATGCACGGAAGTCCTCCATTCCGACAAGGAGCTCTGAATTTCTGGCATGATCCACCAGAGCTTCAGAGGGCATGTGCCACTGATGTCAGCGGCTGCATGCAAGGCAAATATCTCCTTTTAAACAAGCAGTTTTAGAAGATATTCACAGGTAAGACTTATTATAGGCTTACCTGTAGGTAAAAATCCACCAAGCAGAGGATACAATCGCTTTAAAGGTTCATAAATGTAATTATGTTTATTTTTTTATTTTTTTTCCTTTTTGTCATATTTGCCTGCTCTGTGTAATGGTTTTGCACAGAGCATTCACAATCCACTACTTCTAGGGTCCCCGCCGGCACTCTGAGCTCATGCCAAGTACCCCCATAGCAAGCTTCCTGAGCCTCTGCTCCATGTGTCTGTTCCCACTGCTCTCTCCTCATTGGCTCACTGGCTGTGAATGACCATAGTGAGGTCCAATGGCTACTGCTGCTGTCTCAGCCAGTGAGGAAGGAGAGACACTGGAGACCTTCCTGCTTTAAAAGAGCCTCTACAACCACTTAAGGAGCTCATGTAGCTTCTGGCCTCAAGCTACAGGCGTTTGAGCACTTATATGTATGAACAAGCACCATTGAAATACATTGGATTTAGGATAAGAGTTGTAGCTTCGAGCTAGAAAACACTCAGGTGGGAATTGGGCCTAAGGCCCTGTTCACACCTGAGCATTTTAGGTGTGGTGTGTTTAAAAATAAAAATTAAATAAAGCTTGCCGCATCTTTGATTCACTCTTATGAAAGCCCATGTCTAGAGTATGATGGTAGTGCAGTTTTGGTAATAGTGTTTCGGATTTAGTGTGTGTGTGTGTGTGTGTGTGTATGTATATATGTATGTGTATGTATATATGTATATATATGTATATGTATATATATATATATATATATATATATATATATATATATATATATATATATATATATATATATATATATATATATATATATATATTACACACACATAATTTTTTTTTTTTTTAGATTGCATGTCAGTAAGATGAAAAGAACAAAAATCATTAAAAAAATAAATAAAGAAGAAACAATAATGTAACAATATTTTTTATTTACAGATAATTGTGTACAACTGTGTTACTTAGTTTACTAATAAAGTACACTGGTGACATGTAAGAAATGCACACTGCATTGGCTCCTTGTAATATATGGAATCGGATGTAGTCCTCTGTGATCTTGCTGAAATCTATTCACATAAGTAACCAGCATAGATCCCTTACCAGATCAATGCAGGGAACACTCCCATGTATTGATTGGAAGCATCAGATTACTGTCAGTAGGAAGCAGGCTTTTATTCTGCATGAAATGTGTACAGGAAGATATGCTTTTTCATTTAAAAGAATACCTTTTAATGGCAGACGTGAGATGATTCCATGGAAATTGTTTGCTCTTGGGATATACTGGGTGTTTTTTTTTTGTTTTTTGTGGTTGGAAGAATTATTGTAGCTTGTCAGTAAATCTTAGCTAGCAGTCCACTATCCCGGAGTGCCTGAATGACCAGCTTGGGTTGGGTACTTTGTATTGATTGCTGACATGCTGCTTCCTGGAGGACCTCTTGGTGTATGTTACTAATGTACATCTTATGAATCGCATGAAGGTTGATCAATGACCTGATCTATGGGGCCAATTGCCATGCCACCGTTTTGTTCTGAATCTGCAGTGTGGCTGGTTCTAAACCTATTGATGCAAAGGGATCCTGCTTGTTGGCGTTTTAAGCAATCAGACCCTCAAAAGAACTTGAAGACCAGATACGTACATTTTTTTTAGAATTTGTGTTGCTCGGGAATTCATAATGTACTGCTCATTTTGGTGAACAGGACAAGTTACAATGTGGATCTGGCTGAAAATTTCCACATTGCCTGATTGTTTTTTTGGTTCATTGCTGCTGTGCCAGTGTTTGAATATGCTGTCTGTCTGTTAGAGCCCAAATTGTGCCTTGCTGGATCCTGTATAGCCCTATTCTATGACAACAGAAGCAGGAGTGCAGCTGCTACCCATAGAAAGCTGCCAGGCGTTAACCTTTTAGATGGTTGTTTTGGGTAATAGTTGAAATTTTATTAGTAATTATTTTTTATTTTTTTTAAGTGTACATAACCTGTGCTCCTCTACTTGCTGTGAAGCTTCTGTTGCGTGGCTCTGCATTTTCTTGTGAACCAGAATGCTTTTTTTTTTTTTTTTTTTTCTTCCCATTTCTTCCACAGTAATTATTGATTTACTTGGCTTACACAGCCCTTGCAGAACTGGTTTGTGCACAGGGAATTGCCAACAGCTCCATTATTCAGCTCTTAAAGCTGAACTCCTGAAAAATAACTAAATACAGTTTAAAAACATACACGTGAGCTGTCTTTATCTGGCAAAGGATTTCTAATTCAGTTCTTGCCACCTTGGCAGGCAGTACTATCAGGTTGGTGTTCACAAGTTTTTGCCCTGGTATTTAAAAGAGAAGTATGTATAAAAGGGCTTTGGCCATACTTCTCTTGCGGGTCACAGGGGTGCACTTAGTTCTGCACGCCTGTGATCCTTATTTAGCTGTCAGTGAGCTAAAGCCAGCTGATGTCAGTCTGAGCTGCTCCCACCCGCCTCACAGCCTGGCGCTCCAGTGAGCACTGGAGGGGCTAGAGCAGAGAGCCAGAGACTGACAGTCGCACCTTTTGTGTTCTTAACAGAGCTAAGCGATCAGTGGTCTTTGATCGCTCAGCTCTCAGTGTAGAGCCAAATATCTCCCTCGTTATCGGTTTCTCTAGCGCCTGAGCTGTCTGCACGCTGTCTCGTGAGAACCCTAGAAATCTTCGTCTACAGGGAGACATTTTGGAAGGTTTTCCCTGAAGGAACATGTTTGTACAGAAAATCCCCAGCCATTGTGTGAAATAGAAAATATAAATCTTCACTTCTGGGTTCACTATATCCTGGGGATTTCCAAAATTACTTTTGCAAAGATAATGTCTAGCCAAAAACTACAGTAGTGTGCCAGTTATAATTTCAAAATGTTGAAACTACATTAAGAAATTGCCCATGTTACAAATACAACTTGGAGCAATGCCTGCCTATTCTGTAAAGCATGTAGTATGCACTGAGGATTTGTGATATGCCGCTTGCCTCTATTACAGTTCTACAACACATCCTGTGCTCTGATAGTTCTAATAAACCGATCGGATGCTGGACTCGGGGTGTGTGCCTCTGTCATCTGCTGCCTGAATCCTTCTGCTGACGTCACTTTTGAAGGTCTCATGTTAGATTCCATACTGTTGTGAGAGACATTCTTATGGAGGAAGTACGCTTGTCCTCTCCCAGGGAGGGCTTTGTGGCCAGTGTGTGTTCCTCGCGGTAAAATTGGCATTCAATTCTTGCAGCTGAGCTGGTGCTATATTGGTGTAGGGTGCATTTCGGTTTCTACAATGCTGAGTAAAGGCGGCCATACATGTAAATTTGTCCAGTTCAGCAGGAACCAGACGTATGGGCAGGCTGGTTGTCTAGAGTTCAATCTACTGATTGACTTCTTATATATGTGTGTGTGTGTGTGTGTGTGTGTGTGTGTGTGTGTATGTATGTATAATTACTTTAAAATACTGTATTTCACAATATTTTTACCACTAAACTACGCTTATAAGTGTGAAATGTAAGACTTGGGTGGGTGTAAAAAGATGTCCGCTTGGGGACTTCAGACTGTAGGCTGAGTGTGGGGTGTACCAAGATGGCTGTGACAGAAAGTCACTTCCATTACAAGTTTTTGACGGGTTGCCCAATCTGACAGAACACAGGCTCTGTGACTTCTGTGACACAGCAGTGCCTACACACGGGACCTAGTGAATGTGTCACAGAATTCAAGGAGGTAAATGTGTGGGGAACTTTACAAAGTATGTTTGCAAACTTCAAGATCATTCAGATTAATAGGAGTAGGCCAGAAATCACTGAAATACAATGTGGAAGCTAATATAAGATATGACTATATAGATAAGCTTTACTTTATAAATGGGTTTTATGGCATAGTTACATTGGTCCAATATAAGTGTGCATATTCTATACCTGTGGGATCCCTGCATAAGCTGGAAATCGCTGTATTGATCTCTGCTGTGATCGCTGTTGTCTTCTGGTTCCTGTCACTCACTTGGCACAGGCGCCATTCACAGAATGCCTTGCATGTTTCTCAATAAATGCAAGGCTTTTCTGATTGTCGCATTGTCCAGCGGTGCCTTTATTATAATATATATATATATATATATATATATATATATATATATATATATATATATATATATATATATATATATATATATATATATATATATATAATTTTATTTATTTATTTTTCTTGAGAAAGCTGCAAAGCGTTCTCAGAATGGCACCTGTGCATTCCTGGGACCTGGAAGACGGCAGGCAATCACTGTAGTAGCAGATTACTACAGCGGTTTCATACCAGTGGTCTCGCTGGTGTGAAATATGCGTGCTTATGCCGAGTACACACGGTCGGATTTTCCAACTGAAAATGTTTGATGGGAGCTTTTTGTTGGAAATTCCGACTGTGTAGGCATCATTGGACATTTTCCATCGGATTCCGACACCAAATTTGTGATCTGGATCTCCAATTTTCCTACAACAAAATCCGTTTGAATTCCGATCACGTGTACACAATTCCGACACATAAAGTTCCACGCATGCTTGGAATCAAGCAGAAGAGCCACGCTGGTTATTGAACTTCAATTTTCTCGGCTCGTCATACATCACAGCGTTCTTGACGTTTGTAATTTCTGACAACATTGTGTGACCGTGTGTATGCAAGACAAGTTTGAGCCAAAATCTGTCTGAAAAAATCCCATGGATTTTGTCGGAATGTGTGCAATCGTGTGTACGCGGCATTACAGTTGTCAAAGCTGGACCAATGTAATTGTGCTATAAAATCCCTACCCAGAATTAATCTTAAAACATAACAAATGTGCAGAATCAAAAATGCTATCCCTTCTGTAGGTGATGTGGCCTTTTTTTATTTATTTTTTTAATACATGCATTGAGAAATCTCAAACTTTTCTGTAGTGTGTGTGTGTGTGTCTATGTGTCTATAAGTATAATATATCATTAGATCCTACTTGTGTAATGAACAAGTATGGTCGTCCCCCCACCCATTCATACTTGGAATCGCACCTATTTGTTAGGTCTAATTAATTATTCAGTGGTAATGCCCATTCACATTAGAATGCAGTGTGGGAAACCCATGTTCCATGACAAATTCATGCACTGCCCTTGCGATCTGCAGTAGGTGTCAATGATGTAACTAACAGTGCGTTTTCTCGCATTGGATAGCATGGCGCAAAAGTACCATGCGATCCGGTTGCATTGCGTTTCCAAAAGTGGTGCATGAATGGGGCTGAAATCGCACTACACAGAACTGCATGTGACTTGCACAGCACATGCAGTTCCTAGTGTGAATGGGCATAGGAATTGGTCCTCTTAGTAACCTAACAAGACTGCATAGATTTCTGTCCCAATATTTGAGAACTACATAGACACCAGGATATATATGATTGTGACCTCCCTGACCAGCATATCAGTCCAGGAATTGGGTGCTGACTCCAAAATAATGCCTAAGGCCCATTTCACACAGGCTTTCCGATCAGGTCCGCCTGTCGGTTTTTCAGGCAGACCTGATCGGAAGCTCCCTTCACTCCTATGGAGCAGCGGATGTCAGCAGTGACACGTCCGCTGCTATCCGATCCTGTCTGAAATCCAGGTGGATGGTGACCCTATTCTTCCTCCGTCTGGTGGATTAGATTAAAAACGAACAGGTGGTCCATTTTCACCCGATCTCCCCATAGAGCCCAGCTCTCCTCTGACAGGCCTGCCTCAGGAGAGTGAGCTGAGATGGTCCTGTCGTCCACCTGCTCAGTGGATCAATCCCCCACTGAGCAAAGCAGAGTCTGTCAGGAGGACCACCCGCGTAAAAGAATCCTATAATTCGGTGATCATCAACCCTGTGCTCAGGGCCCACTAACAGGCCAGGTTTGCAAGATAACTGAAATACATCACAGGTGATATAATTTGCTGCTCAGTGATTGCAGTATTCTAGTCTGCATCTCCCCAAGGTAATACATAAAACCTGGCCTGTTGGTGGGCCCTGAGGACAGGGTTGATGACCACTGCTATAAATGGTGGCTTTGTACTTCTCTCTACACAAGCAGATGATGCCTTTTGTCAGAGGAAAAATTGTGATCTGTGGGAGGTAATAAACCTCTACAAGTGTTACACTTGCACAATTAGCAGGCATGGAATTTACATGAGAAATCCATCTGGTGCTAAACCCCAACCGAATGACATTTTATCTAAACACATAACTGCTAAATTCAGTGTATAATTATTTTTTTTTTTTTTTTTTTAAATCCTGTATTTTATCGCTGTGCAATGCACTTCTTTAGCCTCTTTGCAACCACTTCCATGCTTTCCAGTAATGGCTGCATGTCCTTTCCCTAGTGATGATTTTCAGAATGAGAATAGCAGGGGACTATGACTTTACAATGTGTGCCGAAATGGCCAACCATACTCTCCTTTGGACATCTGTGTGACAATGAGACTGTTCAGGAGTTGACGTGGTAGTCGGGAGAGAGCGTTGTCACCTTATAACGGGAAGTACCTGAACAAGGACCTGTGTGGCAGAATCACCAGGGATTATTTATAGCAAAAGCCGTAAGTGACATTTTAATATAGTGAAGCTTATAACCAATTAGGTTTACATCTACTTAACTAAGTAGTTACGGTAAGTTTTTGCTTTTTTTAGTTTTTTTGGGTAGAGTGAGGAGGCATTAAAAGACCTGTCATATTGTAGCGCTGTCTGTGCCCCCATTGGGGAGTTTCACCTGCTCTATTTGTCCTGTTTACCGTTTTCGTTGAAAGTTAAAAGAAAATCCTAACTTTAGAGTTGACATCAGAACATGAAGAATTGAGGGGAAATCTTCCAGTGAGGGCGCTAGTTCTGATCTCATCGGAATTCCTTCACTTCAGAGAGATTTCCTCTCACTTCCTGTTTTGGCTAGGGGACAGGAAGTGAAGCGATATCTCCCCAATGGAGCCCACACAAAAAAAAAAAAACAAATGGGTTAAAGTCCTTCATTACTGTATCCAAAATGGAAATAATGTTTCTTGACTTTTGGCACACTTTAAAGTTCCAATACAGTCTCCCTTAATAAAACAAACTGACCTAGCAATTGGATTGATTTTTCTTTCTTTTTTTTTTTTTTTTTTTTTCCCAAGCTTGGGCTAAAAATCAGTGTTTGAAGTAGAGTATTCCTGACCCATTTACTCCTTCTTAATGGTTACAATTCTGTCTGTGATCCTTCAATAAATGAACTGGTTTTTCGCAAAGGGCCCCTGAACCTGTTCCTCTTGGGTCCCCGCCGGTGCTTCCAGCTCCTCCACTCCAGCGGCTGCCCCCCATAGAAAGCCACTTTCATAATCGATTAGTTGGCCAATTGTGCTGCGCTGTATTACCTGATATGTAAACAAATAATGCATTCTGTATGCAGGTCAACTAATCGGCTGGCCGATTAATCAATTATGAAAATGGTTGTCAACTATTTTCATAATTGATTAGTTGTTTTGGCCCTAATATCCATATCCATTCTGTTATAGCTAACTTTTGGTGATCCTGTGGGCTAGCTATCCCACCAAATCTTGAAAGCCATTTTCTACAGCTTTTTTGCCAGGTCTTTCCTCCTGAACATCAGTCTGTAAATGAGGAAAGTTTAAATGCTTAAAGACTAAACCTCTTTTCTGACACTTGTTGGATTTTAACATCATTTTTTGCTAAAAAGTGTGTGTGTGTGTGTGTGTATTTTTTTGCAGAGACACTAGAGAATAAAATGGTGGTTGTTAGTTTGTCACACTGTGTGTTTGCGCAGCGGTCTTTCAGATCCAATTTTTTGTTTTTTTGGAACAAAATACACTCAAAAAAAAAAAATGTAATGTAAAGTTAGCCCAATATTTTTATTTTCTTGATGTTACACCAATAGAATCATGATCTTTATTGTAAAGGGGGGGGGTGGGGGGGGGGGGGGGGGGGAGTGATTCTCATTTTTCCCAGAAGCGTGCGGTTCTACTATGTTCTCCAGGCAGGGATGCTCCCTGTGCCAACCCATCCACCATACCACTTGCCCAGAGAATGCATACAATATCTCTAAGGAAGGGATTCCCCCATCAACACTGACTGTTGCATTACACTCTGTGTTGATGGGAGGAATTGAGAGCTTATCTTTCCAGCAACCAACTGCACTATCTATTGGCTGCTTAATGCTAGGTACACACGGGCCAAAAATGGTTGGTTTGGCAGTTCCGACTTTCGGGTGGTGTGTACAGCTCCTCTGTCATCAAATGACCAGCTTCTGTCAAATGAGCATGCTGGAAAACCAGCAGCTGCTCGCTATTTGATCAGCACTTGCAGCCAATGGCTGTGAGCACTGACTTGTGTGTCCTGGTGGGGGGGCTCAGAACACAGTAGCACAGTGGGGAGATCACTGTGCTAATATCGCTTAGAACAGCGAGCTCCTCCACTGTTTGGTTTTTTGTTTGGGAGGGGTCATTCAGCCTGCTGGGTTGAACGAAAAAAAAAAAAAAAAAAACTGCCTGTGTACCAGCCTTAAATGTACTCCTCCCTCCTTCTTTTTTTTTTTTTAAAGGCTGTACATTTGTATGTGATTGTATCTGATGATCCTGATAGAAATCTAGTGTGCTGATATGTTCCTATTTTTTTTCTCCTCCTACATTGTTCTCTTTTGTTATGGAGAAGAGGAGAAAGGTATTGTCCTGTTCTAATGTAGTAGGTTAGGTTAAGCTGGTCTTGCATGTTTTGTGTTGTGTGTTTTTTTTTTTTATTATTATTTATTATTATTCAGCCAGTGAGCAGAATGGAAAAAAGCTGAACTGCTTTTCCCCATAGGTAGTAATATTACCCCCTCGCCCTTCCTTGTGTTTGCCCGAGTCCCCACTCCATCCATCACTGTGCCTGTCTGTAGCAGCTCTTCCTGCTCTCACAGGCTTTGTTGAGGCAGTGGGAGTCATTGGCCCCTGTTGCTGTTAGTCAAATCCTGTGACAAAAGGGTGGAGGGGCAGGCTTCGCTGTCTGTGTCCTATAAATACAGGCAGCAATACTCTGGGATCAAGCCCTCGGGTGTGCCGCCATAGGAAGCAGCACTGGCAGGGTTCCCCAGAAGAGGAGGATTCCAATGCGAAGCGCAAGTATGTTTATAAAAAAAAAAAAAAAAACTTTAGCTATCCTTTTTAAAAAGACTGTTGTAGACCTAGGCGTGCACTCACAGTGTGCCAGGGCGCCCCCTAATTACCCCATGCAACGCAGGTTCTTTAGGTCACCCCTGCCTGATCACTCACTGTGGGTTAATCTGGTGCAGCTCTGCATAGATGCCAATCTGCTTCCAGGTTTTTTTTTTTTGCAAAAGCTTAATTAAACGCTGAAGTTAGAAGCCGGCTACTAGGGTTGCACCGATACTAGTATCGGTGCTGACAAATGAGCATTTCCCCGAATACTTGTACTCAGGCAAATGCTCAGATGCTTAATCCGATACCTGGACAGTCAGGGGAGATTGTGGCACTGGGGAGGAGTTACAATCACCGATCTCCCTGTATAAATTTCAATAAAGCAGCTGTTGTCTGCTTCTCTTCCTCTCCTTCCTGCTCCCTCCCAGCGCCACACTGATCACCCCTGACTGTCCCCCTCTGTGCTTCTTGGGCTCCTCTGTCCTCGATCTGTCAGGATGGAGAGTGGAGGAAGGAGCCAGTAAGTGATCACTGACTCTGTACTTTCTTAACTGTCACTGAGCATCGTAAACTGTGCTTCAGTTTATGAATGGAGAGGAGCCGCTATCTCCTGCCAATTCAACTTCAGTGCAACAGCTGAGGCTGCAGAGAAAGGGACTGGAGAATCTCTGTCCTCAGTCCCTTTCCCTGTCTCAAAAGGAAGATGTCTGGGGTTAAGCCACACCATATACAGGAAGCTGTTCAGCACTGTGCACTTCCGATTTGCTCGCTGTCCAGTGCAGATGAGGCTGCAGAAAAAGGGACTGATGAATCTCTGTCCTCAGACCCTTTCTCTGTCTTAAAATGAGATCGCAGCAGTCTGTTTTACTGTCGTTCCAACTTTCAGGGGGCTGGACTAGGGCCAATGGGAGTAGAAAATGTCTTGGAGCAGTGTCACATCGTTGGTGTCGCTGAAAGGCGCAGTGCACCAGGGGTCTGTTTTTATAAACCTGATATTTCACCATGCATTCTGTTTCCATTCGTCCACCCCATAGAGGAGAGCGGGCTCGTTCCTTGTCTGCTCTGCATAGCACCCATCTGATCAGTGGAGAGACCCCCCCCCCCCCATTCAGCAGGCGGATTCCCCTCTGGAGGGATCTGCCCCATGTGAAATTGGCCATGGGCTAAAAAGATCTATTTATTTTATTTCAGCTTGCAGATTCCTCCATCCACATCCTGCTGGGCTATTATATTCTGACCGCCATTAGCATCTGCTTTCAGAAAATCTGAACAGTCTATTCAGCTCATTGGCTACAGGCGCTGGTAATTTTAGGGCCGAGTAAACCAGTTTTGTTAAGCCGACAGAGCCACCCACTTGCAAAAATTATATTTAATCCCTGGAGTTCTGCTTTTAAAGGGCCAATCACCCTCAAGCTGTTATTTCAATTGTTAACGTATATCCTATGAATAGTACTTTACGAATGGTTCTTTGTCAACTTGTACTTTGGCTGTTTTGATGGGAGCTTTTTGTGTAAGCATCAAGTAATCTAATAAGATTACGCGGAACATCCTGTCTCATCCTGGACCTAATTTCATGTAATATACTGCAGGACTCGCCATCAATTAGATGTCATAATGGGATACTGTTCTCAACGCACAGTGCTATAATGACTGTGAATAGCGTCAGCAGATAGGTCACTTTATCTCCTTAACTTCCAATCTGCAGGAATAACAGGACACCACGCCCGCCCAGGTTATCCCCATAATGACCGGTATTGTCTGGATGAGTTTAAATTAGGGGGGATTTTCAAACCGTCCATTGTAAGTTGTTTTACGACGTTTTAATTGCCCTTATAGATTTCTTCATGGCCTCTTCCTTTCAAGTCTCTTGTTTACCTTCCAGCCACTTGGCAAGGTTTGCCTCTCTTTTATATAGCTCTGTGTTTACTTGATTCCTCATTTGACAGAGGTTGAATTCTGTATTAATTATGGGAGTCTGCTACAAATGAACTCCATCAACAGTTGATATCTCAAGTGGTGAGTGATTGTTGCCTTTGGAGGAACGCCTTCTTCCTGTTTAGTTGCAGCATGTGTCAAATTTTAAATTGGAGCATATTGTGGCCTTTCCAGCTCTCAGAAGATCAAGAGTGAAAACTTTATTCTGAACCATAAATTCCTTTTGTTCCAGCTGTTATTTATTTTATTTTTTTCCCCTGTTTTCTCTCGCTGTATTGATCTTGTTTGTTTCTCTCATTCTTGCTAGCAATCCTTCAGTGCTTTTCAGCAATTACCCTAGATTCTGCTTGTTGAACATTTGGGACACGCCGCATTTTACAAGAGCACAAAAGAAGTCTCCTTCCCATTTTGTCAAAGCTTGACTGCGAAGTATCAAGTGCTATGAACTACTTCTGGCCTTGTGTGGCTGAGATGTTTCTGCTGACATCGATGTCTCTTTTATGTTGGCTGTGCAGACATTGAAAGCTTCTCTTTGATAAAGATCTTATTCTTCTCTTTTTTTTTTTTTTTTTTTTTTTTCCTAAGACGCTAATGATAAAGAGACCAATGTCGCAAGAACACAATTCAGATTTTCAAGTTATTTTATAAGGAGACCAATGTACGTTTACAATTAGGTGGCCTACAATTTTTTATAGAGGTGTAGATGCTGTCATTTCATCAGATAACTTAGCAGAAACCTGTCAATAGGACAGTTCTGTGGCCTACAGAAGTGAATTGTACAGCATTGGTCATTTAATCTGGACCAGTGGTCTCCAAACTGCGGCCCTTTGCCTGCTTTTATCCAGCCCTTAGGGCACTATTCCTTTCCTTGATCCAAGTCCTTTTTCCTTCTACTAACACCAAAAATGGGACCCTATTCTTTCCGTTGATACCAATGGTAGGACATATTTCCTCGCAATGACTCCAAAGGTGGGAACCTTTTCCTTCCACTGACACCAACGATGGAGCCTACTTGAATTAAGTGAAAATGTGCAGCACTACAAATTGTATCATTGTGGAAATAAAAAATAAATAAAAATTTATAGATGTGCAAAATTGGCCTCCTACAGAGAATCTCAAATTGCGTGCAATAAACCCCAAATAAAATGTACATATGAGTACTATAGTGCATAGAAAATGGCCACAGTAAGTTCAAGGGACAATTATTTATTTCAGGTACTTGTATATCTCTGTCAATTTACGCAGTGCTGTACATATACATTCTACAGTCACATCAGTCCTTTGCCCTCAAGGAGCTTACAATCTCTAAGGTCTCTAACACACATTCATACATACTAGGGCCAATTTAGACAGGATCTGAATAACCTATTATCATGTCTTTTTTATTTTTTTTGTATGGGAGGAAACCGGAGTATCCAGAGTAAACCCACGTAGGCACAGGGGGGACATGCAAACTCCAGGCAGATGGTGTTATGGTCGGGATTTGAACCAGTGACCCTTTTTGTTGCTAGGTGAAAGTGCTAACCACTACACCACTGTGACAATTGAATTCATTTGAACACTGGAATCGTATAGGAATAAAATGCTCTGTATAGAATATGAATGCCCATTCCAAATAGCGAGTGAAAATGATACACAGTGGCAAAAGGGCGGTCCTTCTAAAGTTTAGTGCAGGGGTGTCAGCAGAAGACGCTCCAAGTTATCTCAAGTGTATCGGCACCAGTGGGTAACAGGCAGGAGGCTTACCAGAAACATAAGAGCACTACTAGATGGTGGTCAACACACACACACTTTAGTTGATAATGCAATCCTCTAGACCAGAGATCACCAAACTACCAACCTCCAGCTATTGAGGAACTACACATCCCACAAGGCAATGTAAAACTGACATTAGCAGGCATGATGGGAATTGTAGTTTCTGAACAACTGGAGGGCCATAGTTTGGAGACCCCTGCGACGGGTCATCATGATCTCCGATGGAGTCTACTTCCTTCCACTGATATAAACATTAGAACACTATTCCTTCCACTGATGCCAATGATGGGGCACTATTCCTCCTCCTATCGGGCACAATTTTTTTTTTTTTTTTTTTTTTTTTATGACCATCAAGCCCCAGGAAATTTCTATTCCCACTGACAACAGTCTGGCCCTCCTGTAGTCTGAAGGAAAAAACTGACCGATTTTGTTTAGAAAGTTGGGAGACCATTGGTTTTGGTAGATAATGGTCCTAAAAATATGGCTGGTTGGTGGCAGCTCTTCTTGCCTATCCATGAACACTAAAGCAAAATGAGCTTGAGAAAAATTGCCATTTATTACAGCAATGGGCCTTATGTAAAATGTGTAAAGCAACATATGTTTTGACAATTGTGTTCCAGGTCCAACTAGGACAGAATAGCAAGTGTATTTTTCAGAGGAGCTGACTGGCTAGTCCGGGACTTGGTGACAAATATTTTTCTTTTTAGCAATAACCCTACTGGATCTAGTAAAAGAAGCAATATAGCCCAACAATAGCCATCTGTTCTTCTTTTGGTCATTTAAAGTGGTTGGAAAACCTCACATTTACCCAGTGAAGTAACTGACCTTGGGTGATGGGTGAAACAAATCCTCTTGCATAAGTTGTACTTGATTATCTGGAGTCTCCTTCTTTGTGTGTCTATCTATATCGCATTATTTCAAACCTGAATTTCAGTGCGAGTTCGGGGGCCGATCTGAAAGACATCTATGCGGGTTCATGCACAGACGTCTATTGAATTCTCCCCTAAACTTGCCAAAAGTAGTGCAGCAAAGTCAGCGTCTCACTGATTGTAACAATGCCGTTGCCAGCCATAGGCTGCAGTGTGACATGTCAAATCGTGACGAGGTGAACGGGGGGCTAAGTCACACTCTGCAGAGCTCTGAGAGCTGTTTGGAGGGAAGAGACCCCCGTCACCCCTTTCACACAGGAACAGAGCTGAGGCTGTTAATTAGCTGGAGCTCCCTCCCCTGTCACCATTTTTCTCTTGGTGTCAGGAAAACTTGTCAGAAATTGTTCATGCTGATAACAAGAATGAAACGGCAGACAGAAATGACACTTGGTGCTCTGGATGGAGACAACACTATAAAGTGATGTGCTTTGTTCATATTTCATGTTAGAGGTCTACAACCACTTAAACCTTCAAATAGGCACATAGGTTTATGTGTTGATGGTGAAAACGCAACTGGCAGCTTGGTGGAATAATTGCTTCTCTCTTTTAGGACCTGTGTTGCCAAGCAATCCGTTCCTTGACCATGGCCTGTATCTGACCTTCTTCTCACCTGCTTTAAGTAGGGTTTGCATTCAAGACCTGTATGGAAATGCAAAACTAGTTTTGAAGTGAATGAAGATCTGTCGACATAGGCCCTTGAAATATTTCACAATATAGCCGGCCACAGTCCATACTGTTTTTGTATTGTAACTAACCTCCACCATGCTATTGAGGCAGATTACCTTTCAGCTGACCGCCCATTTTTGCAGATCTTACCTTTTTTTGGTTGCACTTACAGCATTGGATGGACATTGAGATGAACTGGCCTTTTCATGTGGATTCCAAAGTTATTTTAGAAAGTAGATAGAAGGCAGGCTGGTTTATGAGGAGTAGAGAAGCTGTTCATTTACAGGTTCCCTCATAATTTTGGGAGGGTGGTTTATACACCCTTTTTATACTGTGGCCAACATTTTTGAACTCCCAAGAGTTCTGCATTAGATTTAATGTGAATGCGTGATTCAGAATCTGAAAAACATGTAATGGCAGGTTTATAATTTACCCTAAATATCTACATTGAGCTTTGTATGTTCTAATTTTTATTTTTTATTGGAATAGACTGGAAAAATAGGATGATGGCTATTTCCCAGTCAGGTTGGCCCAGTATGATCACACAGCATGGTCTAAATGGAGAGCATTTCTTTTACCAAACATTGGAATGAGAGCTTTTCAAGCAGTGGGTATTACATTTTGGTGGGGTGTTGGTGTGGTTGCACAGCTTTTGGTCTTTTAACCAATTGTACCAGTATATATTGAATCTTGGTATTGATCAAGATCAGAACCTAGATATGTTTTTCAGCAGTGTGGATGAAGTTTACGCCTGTGTTTTCACAAGTACTAGGTGTTCCTGCATGCTTGGTTAAAAGTTCTAGCCTTTCTCTGCCAAGTGCCAGAGGCTCAGCTGGCAGAGGCATACGAAAAGATGGGGGCTGAGGCACAAAAGAGAATCCAACTTTAAAAAAAAAAAAAAAAACACTGCTGCTGCACTGTGAATGCTTCACCAGGTGCTGATATTCAACACGTTTTGACATTCTACCAATTTTGTTCATTAGAAAATGGCAAATCTCTCACTTTTTTGGTTGGGAATCTGATTCAGATTGCTCCCTTTTGTCGTGTCCAAGGCTGCCCATAGACGGTTATCATTAATCAAAGCTGTTGACGAGCACTGGACACTAACATGTCCATCATATGTGGTCAATTATAGGATTATCCACCTTCGCTTGTGGGAAAAAAAGATTGAAGATTGACTAACCTCTTGCTAAGGGTTGGTCTTTCTGTGTTTTAATGTCTCTCTATTGTAGCTCTTGGAATTGGCTATCTTGCATCTAAAACCACAAAGTATATTTGCTATCAATTTTGAAAAGCTCTTGATACTATGTGTGTATAAAACTGCTAATTACCTATTGATAACAGTACTTCAGACTGTGCAGTGAGTTCTTTCGTTTTTTTTTTTTTTGCTGTGCGGTTCCATTGTATACTCAGCGCATAAAGTAATGTTTTCTTTTTAACCTAGCTTGGTGTCTATGAATATTTTATGCAGTTGGATTACTAGTACGGAAACAATTACGACCGTAGACGTTTAAAGGCATATTGTGCTGTCTTGTGAATGAACATATAGTGTGTATGTGTAAAATATATATATATATATATATATACATACATACATACGATTAGTTATGCTGGACTTGTCATTGTATACCTCTGGTGTCCACTTATGGCCCTTGGGTACTTGTTGTGCTGCCCTTTACTGACCCAAGCAGTCAGTAATGTAAGCCTTCATTGTAAAGTGGCTATGACAGTGATCTAAATGTTTTATGTAGTATGTCTCCACGCTCTCTCTCTTGTATTGTCTTCAGTCATCACTGTTGCACTTCTGCAGTCTCTGATCATCTCCTCTATTATGTTGTGTGTGTGTGTGTGTGTGTGTTCTATGCAGCCCCTTGGATCTGTCAAGGGCCACAGTTGAGGCCTCCTAAACTTTTGTAAGTTGCCAGTTACTGATGCTTGCAGTGGCTGGCGCAAAATCTTAACGGTCTCTGCTAAGGTTTAGGCCAACATTGCCTATGCTGCTTATTTTCTGGGTTTTACTGCGAGTGGCTATACCAGCCCCACATCTATAGTTTGCAGCAATCGCTGTCTTTGTACCCAGGAGAATACAATGGCTTGGCAGGAGGGATTCCCACATCAACACTAATCTGTGTTGATGGGGGTATTAAGCGAATGTCTGTCTTGCAACCCGAGGTTGCAGGAAAGATATTTTGCTCGTGTATGGGTTACTCCCTATTTGGTTCAGCCCTGCCAAGATAACCTGCATTGTGCTAACTCAACTCCTGTCCTTGGGTGACAATATTGCTCTTCGTTAAATACAGTAGAGAGAGTTGGCATTGTCATCCTATGTTCAGAGGTGTGTTACTAGCAGGGTAACCATGTGAAAATAAAGGGGAAAGAAGACTGAATAAAGAGAGTGAATGTGGTCATCTTTAGAACTCTTGTTTGGTGGGCAGAAAGTGTTTGGAATATATTTTGTCAACCTGCAGATACACCTCTGTTAGCATATGTGTCCATGCACGCATAAGCATTTGCAGGCTGGAAAAAAAACCCATCACCAAGCACGGTCAAGAGAGGAGCGTTTTGGGTAGGGGGAAATAAATGTGAATGCAGTTCGCATTTCAAACTAGACACAATGTATTCTTATGGCCAGAATAAAAGATTATTCTGGCCAATAGAATCCATTAATGCGATTATGCTCATAAATGTGTAACCGTGTGCGCCAAACGCAGCTTTTACTATAATCTTAATAAATATATTATATTATTTATTTTTAAGCAGCTTTTCTCTTACCAGGAGAAAGGGCGTTTAGAGGAGTGTGTATGAGGCCTAAGGGCCCATAACAACTCGCTGGCAGAGGCAACACGTGCTAAAACATGCATGCATAGGTGTGTGTGTTGCCTATTGTCTGTTATTGTAGTTAAGCCTATTGTCTGTCAGGTTTATTTTACACATGCTTTAAGAGGGGATTTTTTTTTTTTTCTTCCCTTTTGGCAATGTGGAAGTATAAATCCTTAAAAAAAGATTGTCTCTTGCAGCACAAATTCAGTGGCTCTTCTTTTTTTTACTTTTTGTACAGCCCTGGCTTGTTATCTTGTTTTTGTCTTTGCACGCATTGTCATTGTGATTTTATATATGCCTCAGCAAACTGCCACCAGGAAATTTTAAATGTGTTTCTTGGCATTATTGTATGGTGCTTGTCATCGGTAAGCTGTCCAGATAGACTATGTTTGAGCTAGCCTGGCTGCATGTGGGCAAAGGATAAGATTGGCTACCACTCATGTTGGCTCTGGGAAGTACTGCTGAATATGTCGGCTTTATTGAAATGTGTAAAAAAAATAAAAATAAAACGCTTGTCCAGGAAATCCAATATCACCTTGCTTTGATGCTCTGCTGCCATGGGCAGGGTGCTGTACCACCATCTTCCCTTCCTACATTAGATGCAAGCACCCGAAAGAGCCAGCTCTCAATTACCCCCCACCACCGATGTGCCCTGAGGGCCTTCTCCCAGCTACTATGTCACTGCACGCTCCTGGGATATGTGATGGGGCTATCCCAGGAGAGAGCAGGACGCATCATTCTTTCCTATGTGAGAATGGAGGTAGAGGGGTAGGCCGGATTAACAAAAAAATAAAATGCCACTGATCACAACTTTTATCTACTGCAGGGGGTTTGTTGCAGGGATAGAATTAACATTTTGGGAGTGAAGGTCCATTTTAAGGGTGGGTTGCCCATTTCGTTGGGTATGTGCTGGTATTGCACCTCCAGAGTGTCATATTGTTGAACCAGATTAGCAGTTATTTAAGCCATCGGTGAACAAGATGGGTAGCTGAGGATTGGTGCACTGCCCAAAAATATTTATTACAGGTGCTGATATAACACCATCCATTTATGCAGCCTTACGTATAAGTATATTGTGCATTCACATCAGTCCCTGCCCTAAAAGAGTTTACAATTTTAAGGTCCCTTAAGCCTAGTACACACGTGCCGAATGTCGGGCAGCATTGGCCAGTTTAATAGAAACCAGTCGACATGCGACCCGTGTGCACTGGAGTTGGTTGGACCAAAAAGGTGTGCTGATCGGCTCCTAATCCGTGCTCCTAGCCAATGGCTGAGAGTGCTGTTCGGGGGGCGTTTTTTTTTTATTTTATTTTTTTTGGCCCTGCTTGGTTGAACAAAAAAAAACTACGAGTGTGTATGAGGCTTTAAAGTGGAAGTAAACTTCCATCGATTTGTACCTAAATAGGTAAGCCTATAATAAGGCTTCCCTATAGTTACTGTAAATATCTTGTAAACATGTGCCATTTAGGAGATATTTACTGCATATGCAACCGATGACTTCATCAGCGCTTGCGCTC
Organism: Lithobates pipiens; assembly: GCF_037356315.1. Taxonomy (NCBI): domain Eukaryota; kingdom Metazoa; phylum Chordata; class Amphibia; order Anura; family Ranidae; genus Lithobates; species Lithobates pipiens. Next base: position 533,637,509 of record NW_027507903.1, on the reverse strand, counting down.
TGAAGGTACACCCACTGATGTCATTTCTTCAAAGCCCTGTGCCGTGACCAGCGGCTCCCACACACATGTGCAGGAGAGACATCAAGCGGCTCTTGCCTAAAATGTAAAAACCTTTCTACTAGCTTTACATAACGCAGCAACATCCACAAGTCCAAATAGGACACCCAATGTTAGAGGGGATTTATTCTTCCAAAGCAAATACACTTTTGCAAACTGGTACTGACTTGTATTCCAATGTTTCTCTATCACTCAGTTAATGTGACCCCCCCCCCCCCCCCCACCGCTCATAAAGATGATGGGTGTCAAACAAGGATGCTATGCAGAGGCTGGGCACCCTGCTTGAAAGGCTGCATTAGACAGGAGCAAAATATCCAATCAGCATGTCAACATGCAGGTAGTGCTGTGGTTGGGATTCAAGCCAATAACCTTAATGCTGCTAGGTGGAAGTACTTCCTTTTTAGGTTCACCCAAGACGGGAAGTGATGGGAAATCTCCCCAGTGGGATCTCGGATATGGTTTTAACAAAGGTTTTTTACTCTTTCATGCTTTTTCCAAAAAGAAGAATCTTTTTTTGCTTTTTACAGATTAACATTACTGGGAATAAACTATTCAGCAGCTTTTCAAACTGTCAGACCCTCTCTGCAGGCAGTTAAATCAAGCTCCACTCGTTATCCCATCCCCAAATGTTGATTTTCATCACATCTTGTTGACATTTGTGTGCGAACGTACAGTTCGGCAACAGCTGTAGACCAACAGGTCTGGATTACAGGAAGCCTCTTTGTCCCTTTTTTTTTTTTTTTTTTTTTTTTTTTTTTTTTTTTTTTTTTTTTTTCCCCCTCCTCTGTATGGCCAGGCCTTATTGTGGTTGGGGGGGGGGGGGGGGGAGCTGCCTTTGTAACAAGAGGAAGTGAGTCTTTCTGCAGCCTACTAGTTAGATCCCAGGAAGTGTATCCTGTTTAAACTCCCACCCTCGTCCCTCTCCGCCGTTCTGTCCTCCTCCACACTTTTGGCACAGCAAAGTGATTTTCATTTTCCTTGATTTTGTACAGTATATTGAGTCATCCGGTTAACTCCTTCCTGCTCCCGAGGAGGGCTACTGACTGACGTCTTCCGGCTCGCTCAATTCTAGAGAATAGTTAATCTTTCAGTTCAAATTGAAATTTAATATGGATATTAAGTGAAGTCGCCCATATCGGGCTGCCTGTTGCAGCTGTTGGGACCGGTTTACAATGCAGGAGCAGCACTGCCTCATTACCAAGCTTAAGTGTGTGTAATGGTAAAATTCACGATGTGTTATTCCGAATAAAATGAGAACATGGCAAAATGTTCCACTTATCTCTGAAGTTAAGCTCATTTTCCTTGAATCATCTGCAGTAATGACCTGAATCTGTAATGTAATGTACACAGCAATGAATTTAAAGGATATGCACACGTACACAGTATTTCTGAGTGGATTAAGATGCTTGCCAGTAACTTACTCACTTTCCTAGGCCTTGCCAAGCTTATTGTCTTGCAATCACGCCCACCCGGTTCAGTGTGCGGCCAGAGCGAGGTGTGGAGGGACCTCTCGCTGGGGCAAGAAATGCGCTTGCTGTGCATACAATAAAACCTAAGGAGGTATCTTCACAGGGTCAGGCCCCTGGGCCGGCCTGCGAATCGGTGGTGACTGCGATTTTGTTTTCAGCAGAATATCTGTTTGTTTAGTTAACAGCTGGAAATTCAGAACTGGATCTGGTCTTTTAACATTGAGCTTTTCATTCGGGGGGGGGGTTCATATTTGTAACCGCATATAATATCCAATACTAGGACTGTTTGCATCAAAATGAACAAACAGGTTTGTGAATAGGAAAGAAGCAGAGACCTAAATGTTTAGTATCTTTCTTTTAACGATGATAATTTTTATTAATTTTATTGAAAAGCTGGAGGCATGCGTTTGGACAGACACTATAAAATATATAAATATGCCAATCACATAATTGTTTTTTTTTTTTTTTTTTGTGCACATATCATATGAAAACAAAAATGTTTATTTCCTGAAATCTATACCGGCAGCTGAAGGCTGAAATCTTGTGTTTGGCAGTTTCAGCTGAACTATTTTAGATGCTGTCGCTGTTCTGTTTTCTGACAGTGGTGGGTACTGGCTGTCAGAAGACAATAGCTGGCAGGGGGGAGATTACTCCATCTGCACTGTTTAGCATGAATGGAGGAATTTATTTGAATTCTCTTTTTAAAATGGTATGGTATTGCAAAGTTTTTATCATATTGCTGTTTTCTTTCTTGTTTTCTTTCTTGTTTTCTTTCTTGTTTTCTTTCTTGTTTTCTTTCTTGTTTTCTTTCTTGTTTTCTTTCTTGTTTTTTCTTGTTTTCACAAACCATTTACCACTGACAGGGATGCTTACATTGATCAGCTTTTTATTTATGTAAAACGCTTATCCCAAAAGAAAATGCTGTAACTGTGCTTAAAGAGTGTAGCTGGATTTTGGCTTTAAAGTTGGAGTAAACTCCCATCTCAGATTTTTACCTAATGGGTAAGGCTTACCTATAGGTACTGTAAACCTCTCCTAAACATGCACCGCTTAGGAGATGTCACTGGCTGCATGTACAGTAAATATCACCCGGGCCGTTCCTTCAGAGTCCTGTGCCGTAAACAGTGGCTCCCACACGCATGCACGGGAGTGATGTCATCACTGCTCCGGCCAGTCACACAGGCAGGATCCACGGACCCGGTGAAGATGGATGCACCTGCAGCGGTGATAGCTCAGTGCTGGAAGGCTTGTTTTCAGGCAAGTTTAACATAATGTGCTAATATGCAATGCATACTAGCACATTATGCCTTTTACCTTGCAGAGTTTAAAAAAAATAATTGGTGCGGTTTACTACCGCTTTAATTTGTTGGAACAAGTGCATCTGAGCTACTGCCTGTGTAATGCCTGGTGAGCCTCAAGAACACAGCACTCCGCCTGGGGAAAGTCTCTGCAATCCGTGCAAAAAGTGAGAGGCCAGTGCCATGGAAGTCAGCTAAAACATTGTTTTATTAATGCAGGTAAACAAAAGTCAAAAAAGCCAATGTGTTTTAGACATCAGGCCTCAATCGTGGCGTAATATGTTAGTGTATCTAAATCTGCCAGTACATTTAACACTCTTCCTCCCCCCAAACTGACAATGCTGTTCAAAGGTGCCTCCTGTGCTCCTTTATTCAGAGTGGAGGCACTCTAATACAGGAGGTGTTACTGGCCAGGTGAAGGCTAAAAAATGAATGCAGCCAACCACATCTTATGATTGGTAAGCTGCAATATATGATTTTAGATATAATACCCCTTCAAGCCCACAGGCTGAAAAAGAGAAATGTATACGTCTGGGTGGATTTGATTTAAATCACTAGTAAAAAGGCTAGATTTACCGTAAATAAACTTGATTTTAAATCATAATTTTTAAAGAGTAGCTGTCATCTGTCCCACAGCGGCTCCTCCTCTGACCCGCTGTTGACTCACCGACAGTCCCATTCACTTTAATGGGACAGCTGGTGATGCAGAAGTGATACAAGGTGAGGGATGTGGTGGTTGCAAGTGAATGGATGCCCGCTAACAGGCACTGTCTTGATGGGTCTGAAATTACAGGTGCTCTTTGAATGTAAGCACTTATTCTTGCTGGCAGTTGGTGTGAATGTATGTTCTCCGCTTGCAGAGCTTGGATTCATTGAATGAGTTTACCAAAACCGTAAATATTGTAGAATATACAGCATCACGCTACATAACTAAGCTCCATTTCATGCTGAATAAACTAAATTGTTAATGTATCTTAAAAAAAAAACTATCCTTAGATACTCCAAAAGCATTTTATTAAAATAAATTTGATAAAAATCAAAGTCAGATTTTAAAACAAGATATCAGGGTGTTTGATCCATGCACCCTGGTATACGTATATAGCAAGCTTTCCCAGAGGAGAGGGTGGGTGTCATCAGTGCAATGTTAGTAGTCCCAACACAGGAGGCTGGGCAGAGCCAGGGCACAGGCACTCTTTGGCTGCAAGCTTGGAAGTGCTCTTGAATCCCTGTTCACATCTCATGATTTGGGATCGCAAGCAATATTACTGACATTCTGCCTGTGATCCCAAATTGCATGGCAATTGCTACTTGGGTGTGTGTTTGTGTGGTGATTTTTGTTTTTTTGCATGATCATTATTGTTTGTTTTAAGATGAAGCTGGCACTGAACATGTCTGCACAGTGCTTAAGCATATTCTCTCAGGCAATGTGAGTGAGCAGTTCTACACAGTGTTAAAGATAAAAAAAAAAAAAAAAAAAAAAATGTTGGCAGGCATTCCTTTTGCGCAGTCAAACTGCCTTTTTAGAATCTGACCACCACGTTGCCAGATCAGGTTGTGGTACCACTGCCAAGGCTCAATGACCCAAACGTTCAGCGGTGCAGCCAAATGACTGGAACTCTCCAGCTGTAATTGAAGCAGCAATACTGTGGCTGAATATACCGTCACTGGCATACATTTTTCAATTTCTCTGCCATCATAGTTGCATTAGAAGGAAGTATCCTACATTTGTCACCTGAGATGACTGAGTAATATACACTTCTTTCTTTTTTTCTAAATACACAGTTGAAATGCATATATTGGGAGTTATTTTACCTGATAAAGGATTTTGTGCAGCTGGCCTGAGATCCAGAAAGCACATCAAGCCTCTTGGCATGACCTCCTGAGATTGTGCTTCTGCTCCCCCCCTCTCCATGTGTCCTCAGTTAGGCATGGCTCACCTCTATGCCATGTGGTGTTCGTTTTTATTTTTTATATGCCTTTATGGGTGCATTATCATTGAACTCTATAGAACTTGTTCAGCCAAGCGGCAGCTGATGCTAAATAATTTTGGGTGGGCGCAAACTAAAGTCACGTAACACACCCTCCCCTGCAGGAGACCGACCTTTTTAACTTAGTAGGCAGGGGGAAGGAAGAGCCATTGCTTCTCCTCCCAGCTGAACAGAAAGTGTCCTAAGACTCCCTGGTATCGGGACCTTCTTCCTGATTGGGCGGGGAGAAGACTCAGGCATACAATAGCTATTGTCGCACAATGGGGTGGGTGGTCCCACCCTCCTTTTTTTATTTATTTATTTTTTTTTTTTCCAATTGGAGCCTCGAGCTGAACAAGGGCTCAGGAGGAGCCTGCGTACTATCGGTACTAGCGGTCTAGGGTTCTGATGTCAAGACCAGAGCAGTGTCAATAACCTTGCTCTGGATGTGAGGGACAGCCCACTGCTTGGATTTTTAGCGCTATATAAATCCTGTAATAGGGAAGCGCTGTCTGAGGGGGGAGTGGAAGATCACGTAAGCAAAACAATTTCTCCCCTCTCCTAGACAAAATGAGCTGTTAACCCGTGCAGTCCCTGCAAATGGACACTTTTTTATTTTATTTGTTTGCCTAGAGTTGGGCTTTAAAATGCTCATGTAGCAAAATTCAGAGCAGCGAGGCAACTAGTTCCCCCTTTAGTGATTCTGCTGACCAGAGGATATTAGGAAACTGGTGTACAGGAAATTTTAAATCTTATATTTGTTTTATTAAAAATACATGGTTTTAAATGCATTTTTTTTTTTTTGCCTTATGCATGAGATCCATTTGTGTGTATGTGTGTATATATGTGCATTGGAAATGGCTCTTATTGTCATCTTTTCTTGCCCTGCAGACTCCCGCACTTGGAGAACCAGGCGAGGGGATGATTCCACGGTGGTTATGGTTTTTGGCGCTTTTGCTGAGAATAGAAGTCAGAGGGTGGAATCAGCTTCCACGGAAAACTGTGCGCTACTCAGGTGAGTCTTCACCCTGTAGTATCTGCTCTTGTGCTATATTTCCTGAAGTGTGGAGGCAGATACAACTGCTGCAAATGGTGCCAGATTAAAGCACAGCCTCTGCTCTGTAGTCCTGTTGGGCCCGGATTATGTCACCTGTTTGTGCGCTCTTCAGGTTCCCCATGGAGGTGATGTCATGCTGTAATTATACCTCCATATTCTCCCCTGTGACTTTTAAGGCAGTGACTAATCACATGACCCATGGAAAGATGGCCAAGATTAATCTGCTGGGAGGATACTGTTCATTTATCTTTATGTAGAATTCAGTTTTTGCGATGCAGCTTGTCTGTAACACTTGAATGTTTTCGCATTAGGGGTCTCTGAGCTTCGCCAGGCCTGGCCCAGTGGTATCTCCCATTACCTGACGTTGACGCTGGATGAGAGTCGAGGTGTGCTGTATGTTGGTGCACGAGAGGCCATATTCATGTTGGACCTTAATAATGTTGGAAAGCAATTGCGGCCTCCGGTAAGCTTCATTTTAATTTATTTAAATTTTATTTTTAGTTCAAAGCCTTTGTATTTAGAGCTTTCCATTGGTATACATAATTCCTCATGCTAACACCTACTTTCTTTCCTGTTCAGATTGTATGGGAAGCACCAACTGAAAGGAAGATAGAGTGTGTCAATAAAGGAAGGAACAATCAGGTGTGTATGCGGCAGGGTTGAAATGATAAAAGATTGAGGGTACATCCTATTAAAGGATATCTGATATCCAGACACTATATGTAGCTATTTTGTAGGCTAATCTGTACACGTGACATGACCAAATGTCTGCCCCCCTGTGTGTACCATTCTTCCATCGTAGTCCCAATTATAAATGGAATGTATCTGTGTTCAAACTCGGTTTCCTTTCTTTTAATTCCAGACGGAGTGTTTCAATTACATTCGCATCCTGCAAGAATTTAATGACACTCACCTCCTCACCTGCGGGACGTATGCCTTTCAGCCCAAGTGTGCTTATATTGTGAGTACTCGGTTTCAGGTCGATAAAGCAAAGCGAGATTCCTCTTCGGTGCAGACAAACACTGCTTTACTGTTTACCCAGCTGGCATACTCAGCCAACAGCAGGATAGCCAAAGTGGGAGCAGGTCATTGTTAGACCTGGTTGTGTCATTTGTCTGCCTCTTGCTCTCATGCAGGCACTAATTGCATTGACTGACAAGTTTCCAATTCACCCTGTGCCCCTTATGTGCTTGATTCTGTGTCAGCAATGGGCCATTATCGCTCTCCGGGCATCCACTTAAAGTGCTACAAACTACTTTTTCGTTGCTAGTGTGATCACTTAATGTTTCTGGAAAAACCCTTTGTTAGATCTACAATTGTTAACTTCAGCTCACAGGGCTTTCTGCCAATTTGCCTGTAGCTGTCTGTTCCTTTTTTTTTTTTTTGTAGTTTAACTTTGGTTACGTCTTGTGCATTGTGAAGACTGTTCCCTTATTTCTCTCCAGGAGCGGTCGACGTTCACTTTAGATGCTGTTAACTTGGAAGATGGACGGGGAAAGTGTCCATATGATCCAACCACAGGCCATACTGGGATTGTTGTAGGTGAGTACATCTTGCCAAATGTTCTGATTTGTTGAGTAGCCCCATTTTTGTGGGACAGTTCTGTTGGTAAACCTTCCCTAATGGCTTCCAAGATTGTTCTGACAGGAAGCGACGGGAAATCTCTCTAATGGGGACAAGTCCTTAAAAAAAATAAAAATAAACCCTTACAGATGATGCAACCCCTCTCTTCTCTACTCAAAGAAATAAAGGCTCATTCACACTATTATTGAACTGCATAGATAAACACAGGGGCACATAAAAAAATTAATTGTTCACACCAACAAGCTGCATTGAGGTTGGTTGCAGTGCACAGTGGTATGCAGACAACCCACCACAGTATTTTTTAAAAAAGCCGCAGTGCATATGTTTAAATGAAGGGTCCTATTGTGAGACTTTAATAAAGGTGAAAAATTAAATAAATAAAAAAAGTGCCTTTCATAATGCAAAGTACTGCCTCTACACAGCAGACACCAGCCTGTCTTGGTACATGGGTTGATTTGCAGAAGCTCTAAAGTTTTTGGATGCAGTTGAAGTTTAATGATCACTATAAAGGTGGTGGATTTTGGTTTGCTTTAAGGGTTTGACGAGAGCTTGGGGTAAAGCATTTGAGATCTCAAAATATGTGATTTTTCTCCTACTAAAAAAGATACACGTTTAAATAAAGTACAATGAATAAGACCAAAAATGTATCTGAAAGTACAGCCAGCAGAGCAGAGAACTTGCTCTAGGCTTGTTTGTAACTTATCTCTTGCCTTAAGGGGCTAAATAATCCTTCCCAACTCGCCTTACTTATCTGTAGCTTGGGGAGAAATTCTTTTGCTTTCTTCCTGTTCTGGGAAATGAACTCTGGTTCATCTGTGGTTTGAATAGGCTATTCTGTGTTCCTTCCCCTTTTTTTTTTTTTTTTTTTTTTTTTTTTTTTTTCTGGTTTTGGTGCAAGAGTATAGAATAATCTGGACTAATAAGGGGGGTGGGGGTTCTGGTTGTAGAAAATACATTTTTGTGCTAATCACTATTCATATCCACATGAAAACATGATCTGGTCTTGGGATAGGATTGCTAAGGTTGGGTATATACAGTGGTGGTAAAATGTCAGGTTTCTGTGATGTAAAAAAAAATGAGACAAAGATAAAAAAAAATTCTGAACTTTTTCCACCAGATCTCTAAACTGATACTCAATTGAACAACAAATTGAAATCTTTTAGGTGATGGGGAAGTAAAACTAAAAAACTAAAATGTTATGGTTGCATAATTGTGCACACCCTGTAAACTAACACTTTGTTGAAGCACCTTTTCATTTTATTACAGCACTCAGTCTTTTTGGGTATGAGTCTATAAGCATGACACATCTTGACTTGACAATATTTGCCCTCTCTTCTTTGCAAAAACACTCCAAATATGTCAGATCGTGAGGGTATCTCCTGTGCACGGCCCTCTTTAGATCACCCCACAGATTTTCAATCAGAGTGAGGTCTGGCTGGGCCATTCCAATACTTTAGTCTTCTTCTGGTGAAGCCATTCCTTTGTTTGGTTTGGATGTATAGTTTGGGTCATTGTCATGCTGAAAGATGACTATGCTCTTCATGTTCAGCTTTCTAGCACAAGCCTGAAGGTTTTGTGCCAATATTGACTGGTATTTGAAACTGTTCATAATTTCCTATACCTTGACTAAGGCCCCTGTTCCAGCTGAAGAAAAACAACCCCAAAGCATGATGCTGCCACCACCATGCTTCACTGTGGGTATGGTTTTTTTCTTTTTTTTTTTTCCGATGTGCAGTGTTTTTGCACCAAACATATCTTTTGGAATTGTGGCCAAAAAGTTCAACCTTGGTTTCCTCAGACCATAACACATTTCCCACGTGCTTTTGGGAGACTTCAGATGTGTTTTTGCAAATTTTAGCCAGGTTTGGATGTTTTTCTTTGTAAAAGGCTCCCGTCTTGCCACTCTACCCCATAGCCCAAACATATGGAAATTACAGGAGATTGTTGTCACATGTACCATAAGCCAGTACTTGCCAGATATTCCTGCAGCTCCTTTAATGTTGCTGTAGGCCTCTTGGCAGCCTCCCTGATCAGTTTTCTTTGTCTTTATCAAGTTTGTAGGGGCATCCAGTTCTTGGTAATGTCGCTGTTGTGCCAAATTTTCTCCAGTTGATAACTGGTCTTCACCGTGTTCCATGGTATACCTAATGCCTTGGAAATTTATTTTGTAACCTTCTCCTGACTGATACCTTTTTAACAATGAGATCTCTCTGATGCTTTGGAAGCTCTCTGTGGACTATGGCTTTTGCTGTAGAATGCGACTAGGAAAATGTCAAAAGGCCTACTAGAACTGCACTTTATTTGGGGTTAATCGGAGGCACTTTAAATAATGACATGAACAATACAAAAAGTCCCCAGGTATATATGGAAAATGGGCTATATATTCAGTGTAGACTGAGCTAATATTAATATGAAGCACAAAGTAGTCTTGTTAAGGAAGAGGCAATAAGCAATTCAGACCAGGGTTCAGCCTGGTTACCTGGTTACTGTTTCGCTTCCAAGGAATCGTGACTGGGGCCTCAATTTACATGGGCATACTACAGCGTACACCAGTGCTAGGGCCATGTTTACCTGCACAGGTATTCCATGCATCCTGTCCCCATTTGACATTTGTGTGGATGCACGGCCTGGAACAAACGCTGTCTGCGTTTTAGAGCTGTGTACCCACACAGATGACAGTTTGTGAGCAGTGGTTGTGTCGGTGCAGCCATTGCATCTCGTTTTAACATGAATGGGACCACCTGCATGTGGATGCACATAAGCACGGCCCTCGCACAGATGTATGCCCGTGTGAATGGGGTCCAAGAAAATCCTGTTCCTGCATTGCAGCTTCCTCCACTTTTTTTTTTTTTTTTTTTTTTTTTTTTTTTTCCACTTTACCCAGTCTTTTCATTGGATTGTCAACTTGCATCATCTATCCAGTGAGCAAGGAGCCACCCAGCAATTTAGTAATGCCAAAGTAGAAAATAGCAGGGTGATCGTCCTGATTAGCAGACATGATGGGCAAATTGACAAAAAAACTGTTTAGCATTTATTTATTTTTTTCTTTTAATTTCTTCCAGATGGAGTTCTATATTCTGCCACTTTGCTCAATTTCCTGGGAACCGAGCCGGTGATACAGCGCAGTGTGGGGCAGCATAATGTTCTAAAGACCGAATATCTGGCAACTTGGCTGAATGGTGAGCATCCAATATTTATTTTTATTTTTTTTTTATTTATTTTTTTTCTTCTTGATCGTCCTGTACACTTTGGCCTCTCCTGTCATATTAAGCCCCCTCTTTTCTGCTTCACATTCTATTTAGTCTTTCCTATTCTCACATTTGTCCTGCATCTTGCCGATAATCAATGTCAGGCTGCAATCCTCTATACTTTCTCTCCACCAGGTCCAAACTTTGTGGGCTCCTCTCACATCACGGAGAGTGAGGGTAATGAGTTGGGAGATGATGACAAAATCTATTTCTTTTTTACTGAGCGGGCCCTGGAATATGACTGCTACAGTGAGCAGGTTGTCTCCAGGGTGGCCCGAGTCTGCAAGGTGAGTGCAATCTACGGGAGACCTGCAATTATTTCTGATCTTTTGTTTCTGTAACTGAATATTGAGCTTAAGTAGGGAAATGATTCAGCATGGCGCCTTTGTCTTACCTTGCTCCTGCAATCTATACAAAAAGCCAATTAAATATAACTCCTGTAATGCTGAAATTTCTGCCTGGCTTTCTCTGAATGCAGATTAGAAGGCGTGATGTCGGACCTCCTGATCTGCATAATTGTTTCAGGTCAATGACTAAGAACATGAAGCCAAGTGATCGGCATAATAGTTGGTCAGGCAACTAGCATATTCAGAAGTAGAACTGAGCAATGACAGTCTCCTTATTCTTGCAGTACGGTGAATTTGCTTATTTCATTTATAAGGGACCACCAATTGGTCATATTTTCCAGGAGTATTTTTAAAAGAATTACACTGATGCATGCTAGGTTATGAAAGCTGCAGCAAAGGGAGCCAAACTATTATCCACAGCAATCAGTCAAGATTCAGTGCTAGGAAAAATTAACCATAGGCAACACTTTCAACCTTTGCCCTGGTTTTATAAACTAATCATTGCAGGAAGTGAACATAATTTAAAATGTATTATTGTAGGGCTTACCTTTGTTAAAGTACCTTCACATTTTACATTTATTACAGGTTTTTATATGGCACTGACCATTTGCACAGCACTTTACATACTGAGAATGCGCACAAGACTCTGCCCTCATGGAGCTTACAATCCAAGATCCCTATCTCGCATGCATGCATGCATGCTCATACTAGGGCCAGTTTAGACAGGAGCCACCTAACTTACCAGCATTACTTTGGAGTGCTTACTTTTGCATATTCTTGTTAAATATAGACACTTGTAGATCAGCTACTAGAGGGAGTAATGTTTGCAATGAATCTACCTCCCTTCTTAACTGTTGATAAGACACCAGCCACATAGGAACTGCATTGATTTAATTGAATCTGCCAACTCAAAGGCTTTCGTTGTGAAAAGGAGCAGTAAAGTGCCATTGGCACTGCAAAGTATGAACCGGAAACTGGGTGTGCAGGGCGCTGCCATTTTTCCTAAAGAACATACTCCATTACACATTTTACATTGACATTTAAATAAAAAAACCTTGCATGCATAAAATGTATTTTGCATGTATAGCTACATTTGTTAATACTATATTGTTCCTTTAAAGTGACACTATTCTCCAACACTTATTCTCCAAAAATTGATGCGCCTCACCCCAAAAAAAAAGACTGAACTGAATGATCTCTTGGCCACTGAGTTCTCAGTCTCCACTGAGCAGGGCGGTGATGGTCATTCTCTGCTCTGTGCTCTGCTCCTCCGGCACTCACTGGAGCACCAGGCAGGGGTGGGAGCAAGAATGGCTGGCCATGGGTCGAAAGGCAGAGCCAATTGTCAGTCAATAGCAATAGTCTTCTGTCCGTTAACTCTGGGTTGCAGGAGAAGATGGTAAGTGTCCTGTCTCCTGTGAACCAAAAAAGTATAGCCTAAAAAGCTTAGGCCATACTGCTTTTAATTACCCTGTAATTTATTTTTCATAAAATAACTTCCTACTGTGTTTTTCTGCCCCCTCTGTGAGCTCCAGAACCTCTTCTTTCCTCCCTTCCGTTTTTGTTTGGAATGAACAGTGCACATTATTATTATTATTATTCAGGATTTATATAGCGCCAGCAATTTACGCAGCGCTTTACAATATAAAAGGGAGACAATACAGTTACAATACAATTAAATACAAGAGGATTAAGAGGACCCTGCTCAGAAGAGCTTACAATCTAAAAGGGTGGGGCAGGTGGTACAGAAGGTTATAATTGTTGGGAATGAGTTTATGGAAGTGGTAGGAGATTAGTTTGAGACGTGATAGGCTTCCCTGAATAGATGAGTTTTCAGGGATCGTCTGAAGGTAGTAAGAGTAGATTACAAGAGTACATTAGTTGTAATCATATGCATGGTTTTATGCACACTACACGGTCCAAAATCCATAGTCTCTAGTCCATCTTGGGAAGTGAGTAGGAGAGGGTGGCTATGTTTCCACATACAGTGGGACCATGGAGCGCAAAGCTATCCACCTTCTAACACTAAGTCAGATCACAGCAGCAAAAAAAAAAGGAATTTGGAGGAGGCTAAGAGAAATCGAATGGAACTTAAGTTCAGAACACATACATACATAATGTTACCATTAGAACTATATAGACAGGGGAACACTTGAACTAGTCAATGAGTTAGACTGAGTACTATCAGTAACGATTCAGTGTTTCATTTCCCCAGTGCAGCGTGGAGTTTGACACTAGATCCTGGTTGATTGCTTTAGGAAATTGCCCTATTCTATCCTTTTTCATCAGTGCTCTTCAAGCTAATGCATATTGCCCACCCTAAAATAACATTGTGTTCTCACAGTTCATCCAAGCAGAGTTTCCTATACATACACACAGTGATTTATAAGCTAACAAACCCTTCCTGTCTTTTTGTATGTTCCCCTTTCCTTCATATTGGCTCTTGTATGATTGTATTACAGGGGGATTTAGGAGGGGCTCGCACTCTACAGAGGAAGTGGACAAGTTTCCTGAAGGCCCGGCTAGTGTGTTCTATTCCGGAGTTACAACTTCATTTTAACCTGCTGCAAGCTGTGTACACGTTGCGCACCAATCACTGGAGATCCACACAGTTCTATGCCGTTTTCCAAGCACTCTGGTGAGACATGAGTGTTCCCTGGTGTTGATAGAGGCACTTACAGTTTTAATCTAGATAACCTGATTTTTAATCTAGTTATGGTGTCTGTTTAATTTCAGTGTATTAGATGGACCCTGTATCCGACACTTCAGCAGACATTAACATCTGTAGAGTATTGCCATAATATAGAAAACAAAGCATCCATGCATACCGCACTCTTATTATAGAAGTCCATGTACATCTTCCCTCTTTTTGCAAAATATTAACATTTGAAGTATTAAGTCAAAGAACAATTCCATGATCGTATGGCTTTGGGTCAGTGGTTCTCATACAGTTCACTATGCTCTGGCCTCTAAAGACCTTTTTTTATTTTAGATTCAGCTAGTTCTCATCTCTTTATTGAAACTTAAATATTTTCCATGTAAAAAGAAAAAAACAAAAGTCTCTGAGGACAAGTGGGGTTTTTATTTTTTATATATGGGGTCCCTGTACTTCTGATATTCAACATTCATCTACAGAGGTGCCTTGTGTCTAGCAGCTACTGTTCCTTAGCAAACCCATGAATGGCATAGGACCTATTTAGAAGACTTTGGGTTAGAGAGAGTAGTCAAAATGTGATGCATTATCCAGAAACCATTCAGATTCACATATGTGTGAATTGGATGCGGGTGTGACTGGCACTCAATGGAGCCGGTTCACACATGTCCAGGGCGGCTGCGGTCCGCATTTCAAAAGGGTCCCGTGCGTGTTTTGGGCCTGGGTTGAGCAAAAATGTGGACAGGATTCGCACCTGAACCCTTGATCAGTAACGCACCAGACCCCATGTTGGGAACCGCGGCTGCACATATGTGAACCTGCCCTTACTGAAAGTCAGGGCCAGTTGTATGTATTTCCCCCCCCCCCCCCCCCCCCCCGTTTTGTGGTAGGTTGTATGTTGAGTACCTTCTATTCTGTGAAAGCCTAAGGCACAATCTTTATTATATTTTAGCTATATACTAGGGCATCCACTAGGTCGTTTTAATCCCTTTAAATTTCATTTCATCATATGTTATGTTATTTTCGGCTAACGGTCTTTCTCATTTTAGGGGTGATGTCTCTGTCTCAGCCGTCTGCCAATACTCTATACAAGACATCCAGAAGGTGTTTGATGGGTCATACAAGGAATACCATGAGCAGGCCAAGAAGTGGGGCCCTTATTCTGACTCTGTGCCCATTCCCCGTCCTGGATCTGTAAGTTTAGTCTAATTACTGGTTAATAGAAACAATCTAAGGCTAATAAGCTGCATTTGTTGACCTCACATGAACTACATGGAGAGAGGCGGCACAAGCTGCTCATCCCTTGAGAAGCAGCCAGGAAACCTTTTGCAGCGACACAATGAACTATTTGTGGTGACTTAACAGTTCAGCTTTCCATAAGAATCATATGAAAAGCCTATTATTTTCGTGAAGTGTTTTTATTCAGTTTTCCTTCTAATGATGATTTTCTCAGTATAAAAATGTTTAGAGCAGAGGTCTTCAGCGTTGTGTTCTGAGCCCTGCACAGATTTAGGAAGGGTTTGATTATCCCACAAATTATAAAAAAAAAAAAAACGGTACTAAAAGATGGTAAATACTATAATCATAATGAGATGTTGTATCCTGGTATTTCGGAGCCTCCACCCTGCTCGCCAAGTACCTGGACTGAAAATAGGAATACTACACTATGGGAGCATTATTTTTTTTTTTTCTTATGTCTTCTGAGTATTACCAGTTCTCGTTGCAGTTCCTGAGAACTTTAAAGGTCCTGGGGAGACTGTTTTTCCCTGAGCTTTGTGAGACTAGTGTTTAGTGGTCATGGCAATCTGGTAAGCTCCACCTGGGTGTGGAGCTGGACGCACTTTATATGAAGGATTTGTCACAATTTTCTCCTTTGTCGTTTATCATCTCTAGCTACATGGATGGGTGCTACCTTGTTTATGGGCTTGAATCTCAATGGGACTCTGCTTTAGTTTTTTCACTTGATAAGTTGACCAATATTTTCACTAGCGCTTCATCTATTTTGCATATTTTATATATTGAGATTCTATCTGCTTGGCTTTTTGTTTTTTATATAAGTGTGCTGTACATATTCACAAGTACAAAGGGAACTTGAATATAACCTCAGATGGAGCCAAGCAGTTCTTGTAGATTTTAAGTCATTCATTGCGGGTGTCAGATTTAGGTTAACAAATATCACTTAAAATGGAACTAAACATTGATTTAACAGTTTAAAAAGTTATATTCCAGGCACATGCGAGGAATAGCAGTCACATTTTGGTTGTGCTCTGACGCAAACCATCAAATGGCTGATGTCATAACTCATCACGTGTGGCATCACGGCAGCTGGAGATCAAACGGAGGCTAAAATGGATGCTTCCTTGGCTAAAAATGATAGGATGTTTTGGTTCTGTTTTAAAGCTAAACGCGAGGCACAGAAACTTTGAAATCTATTCCTCAATAGCCACGTATATTTTACATATTGATGCATCATTTTCATATCCTAGAAATCTGTTTGTGAGCAATGGCATCACCTCCTTAGTCCCAAATGACTAGCAGGCATGCTTTTCCTCCATTGCACAGTCCATTAAATATTAGACAGACATAGTTTCAAGCCGCACATTTCTGATTTTTGCTCTGCTGTCTGCTTCAGCCTTGAATTTTAATTGCCACTTACTGTCAGCCCTGCATGTGCTTTGCTAGAGCTTTCGCACTGGAAACTGTACAGAACTGCACTATAGGCCACACATCCCAACGATCAGGGGAAAAAAACACATTTGTACATTAAAACATTTTTACCATTTTGTTTCTCCTATTGTTTTTTTAGCTTACTCCAGTTGTGATAAATTCTGAATACAGTTCTTTCTTTTCATTTCCAGTGTATCACAGACTTTCACAGGCGTCACGGAGTGAGCAGCTCACTCGAGCTTCCAGATAACACTCTCAACTTTGCCAAGACGCACCCCCTGATGGATGATTCTGTCCAGCCTGTTCATGGGCGCCCTCTGCTGGTCAGAAAAGGAGTCAATTTTACTTCAATTGCAGTACAAAGAACTGAAGGGCTGGAAGGGGAGTTATATGATGTCTTATTCATTGGAACAGGTGAGCTTCTGTCAGGATTCCTATTATGAGATTTTATTTATACATTATATACACAATGCCTTGAAAAAGTATTCATTCATACTTCTTGAAATTTTCCACATCTTGTCGTCATGTTACAACCAAAAACGTAAATGTATCTTATGTGATCTCTGCAGCTTCTTCAGTTACCGTGGGCCTCTTTGCTGCTTCTCTGATTAATGCTCTCCTTGCCCGGCCTGTCATTATAGGTGGATGGCCATGTCTTGGTAGATTTTCAGTTGTGCCATACTCTTTCCATTTTTGGATGATGGATTGAACAGTGCTCTGTGAGATGTTCAAAGCTTGAGATTTTTTTTTTTTTTTAGAACCTAACACTACTTTAAATATCTTCACAACTTTATCCCTGACCTGTCTGTGTTCCTTGGCCGTCATGATGCTGTTTGTTCACTGAAGTTCTCTAACAACATCTGAGTGCTTCACGTAAAAAGCTGTGTTTATACTGAGATTAAATTATACACAGGTGGACTCTATTTACTAATTAGGTGATTTATGAAGGCAATTGGTTCCACTAGATCAGGGTTTATCTTGCAGGGGTCCATGGAACCCTAAGGTTCCTCCAGAGATTGCTAGGGGTTCCTTGAGCAATGAGTAATTTCTGCCTCTCAAAAAACAAAAAACAAAAAAAACTATTGGCACTATTGATGTATTTGGTGATCTGAGGGTAATTCTTCCCAATGGCCAAACGAGCCAGAAGCATTCTTCCCACTGACCATCCCACGAATATATCATGAGTTGTAATTTTTAGTAGGGGTTCCCTGAAACTAAAATTATTTCAAGGGTTCCTCTGTGTTGAAAAGATCAAATGGCTGCAATAGATTTTAATTAGGGGTATCGGAGTAAAGGGGACTGAAAAAAAAAAAAAAAAAAATGCATGCCGCACTTTAAAAAAAAAAAAAAATTGAAAGCCATTTATCATTTCCCTTCCAGTTCACAATTAGACCAACACAAAGTGGCACATATAACATAAAATACACTTGCGTTTTTGGTTGTAACATGACAAAATGTGGAATATTCTGAGGGATATGAATATTTTTCCGTGTATGTGTGTGAAAATTAGTTGCTGCAAAAATGAATACACCCCACAGCTAAAACTGCTACATCTAGTATTTTGTATGACCTCCATGATTTGTAAGGGCAGCACTAAGTCTTCTAGGCATGGTGACCTATTGCAACCTCTATCTTTTTCCATTCTTCAAGAACGACCTCCTTTTAGAATCTGGATGCTGGATGGAGAGTGATGCTTAACTTGTCACTTCAGAATTCCCTGTTCTTCCGAAATTGCCAGTTGCCTTAGATGTGTGTTTTGGATCATTGTCATGCTGTAAAACTGCATGACGACCAAGGGCATGGAGCGATGGTAGCATCTTCCTTTTCACTATAGAGCAGTACATCTGTGAATTCATGATGCCATCAATGAAATGCATCTCCCCGACACCAGCATGTTTCACTGTAGGCATCATGCATTTTCTTTTGTACTCCTCACCTTTGCAATGCCCTACAGTTTTGAAGCCATCGGTTCCAAAAACATTTATCTTGGTCTCATCACTCCAGAGTACAGAGTCCCAGCAGTCGTCTTCTTTTTCAGCAGTTTGACTTTCTACTACTTTAGCTAACTGCAGTGAATTTGCATATCGATTTTTCTTCAACCCTTCTCATTAGAACATGCTCCCCGTCGAGGTGTTGACTTCTATGGACGGCCTGGATGTCTCTGAGATGGTTGCAGTTGTATCTTTGTTACATTTTTGTATCACGTTTGCTACAGTATTCTGACTAAGTAAAGCTTTGCTGATCTTTTTCTTATAGCCTTCACCTTTCTTGTGTAAACAAATTATTTTTCTTTCTCAGGCCTTGTGACATTGCTCTTCCATGTGGTGCCATTGCTGACAGCATGAAATAGGAAGGGGATTTCTTTTAATGCGCTTTTTATACTCCACTGGTCACCTATTTAATGAATAATTAGACTCTCACTTAAAGTTGGAATTATGGTTAATTAGGATTTTGTTGTCTAAAATTTTAGCTTTTCTCAAGACTTTCATTGGGGTGTATTCATTTTTGCAACATGGTCTTGACTGAAATTGTTAGGAAAAAAAAATCTTGTGTGTACAAATTAACAAATCTTGGTTGCAATCAATGGCCCCTATTTGTGGGGAGTATTTTGTAGTATAGTATCCCATAGAAAATGTTGATCCTGAAAGGAAAGTAAAGATTTTCTGACGCATCTGCTGGGGTGTGATGTGTGTGTGTGTGTGTGTGTGTGTATATATGTGTGTGTGTGTATATATATATATATATATATATATATATATATATATATATATATATATATATATATATATATATATATAATGTGTGTGTGTGTGTGTATATATATATATATATATATATATATATATATATAATATAATATAATATAATATAATATAATATAATATAATATTATGTATGTGTGTGTGTATAAATATAATTTTTGTATAAGTTTCTATTTTTTTCATTTTAAACAGGAAATGGTTGGCTGAATAAAGCTGTAAGCATGGGTTCCTCCGTACATTTAATTGAAGAAGTTCAGATGTTTGATAAGCCTCATCCTGTGCACAGCCTAGTCATCTCACCCCGATCGGTAAGACCATGTCACATGTAATTGCCATCATTCTCTGCCATGTCAAACCAGTATCTTCTTGCAGCCCACAAAATGGGATCAGTTTGTCAGATCCTAACATCAAAAGTTGAAGATGTTGTTGTTTTCTGATTTTCTGATCCTGTCCTGAGACTGACTAGAAAATGTATTGAACTAATAAGCACTGCCTATTTTCTCTTAGGATTTTCTCTGAAGCGGTAGTGAAGTCTTCAATAAAAAAAAAAAAGAAAAAGGAAAAAACTACTGGCCCACCTGCAAGTTAATGGCATAATGTGCTTCTATGCACTGCCTACTAACATATTATGACAGACTTGCCTGTATAAGGGGTCCCTCCAGCAGCACGTTGTCACTGCTGCTAGGGCTTCCATCTTCATCCGGTATTCCTTCCGGGTTCACAGGCTCAGGCTGTTTGAATGGCCAAGCCGTGATAATGTCACTCCTGCACCCAGGGCACAATCGCAGCATTGCATTCTGGCTTGACGGCACATTCAGAGCGCATATGCTGGTGACTACACCGGCTGCAGAACTTGTGTGAATATTTCCTAAATATGCACTGTTAGGAGATATTCACAAAAACTTCAGCCAGCGACATCACCAGTGCATGCACACTGCACTCTATTCATTGTACCTACAGGTAAGCTTTATTATAAGCTTACCTGTAGGTACAAGTGACAGTGGCGTTTACTACCACTTTAATCTACAAATGTAGTGTTATTTTATTTTGGATAGAACGCAACATTCACAAAATACATTTTCAGGATGGAATAGTTTGTGAAAAATGTTATCTAGATTTATAAAGCAAAAGGATGGGTGGCTATTCTGTGAACATCCAGAGACCTGTTTTAAATTAACTTGAGGCAGACATCTTAAAAATAATCCAGCCGAACAGTATTTAGCTGTTGATCTGAACACAGGAAAAAAATGCTAAATTATAAAGCTGAATTAAATATAAAGTTGCTGTTTTACCTGCCACAGAATTTGTATTTTTATAATTTTAAGCTCTTCAAAGCTCTGTCCTGTCTGGCATATGAGGACCTGACTTTTCTTTTGCTTCAGTTCATTTGTGCTGCTACATGTACAGATCTCCGCCTTACCCCCAGCCTGTGACTGGACAGTGGAAGGAGAAGCAGCAGACAACTCTGATCTATCCTCCTATTGGAATGCTGCTTGCACATTAGCACAACTGATTGGCTCCTCGTGCTGCTTCTTCCTTCCTCAGTCTAAGGTCTCAGGCAAAGGATTGCAAGAGGCTGATACCCGGTTGAATGGTTTCCTTATATCTGGAGTTAGATTTTTAATATTACAAGGACAGTTGCATCGTTCACAAATCTGTGTCCTGTCTCCATGTTGCTGACTTCCCCCTTTCTCTTGCAGTCTTTTCTTTTTGCTGGTTCCCCATCTGGACTGGTACAAGTACCTGTGGCGGACTGCAGTAAATACAGATCCTGTGCAGACTGTGTTCTTGCCCGGGACCCTTATTGTGCTTGGAATGTCAACATCAGTCGCTGCGTACCATCTGATGAGCAGTATGGGTGAGTGCTGGGGAATACAAAGTATTTTTTGTTTCTGTTTTGGGGGGAGAGTGAAAAGCTATGCTTGTAACATACTTAAAGATTTGAGATCCTGACAGTTTGTGTTTCTTGTAGGGATATGTTGCTACAGGATCTCCAAGGCTCAGATACATCAATGTGCGAAGTTCAGTACAATAAAGCTGGTAAGTTGTTTTGTCTTGATTTGCAGAATTTATTCACAGTTGATTGGAAAGGACATGAGGTAGAAGAAACGCGAATATCAACCGAAAATAAATATATATATATTATTATTTTTATTTTTATTTTTTTTTATTAAATCGCCACATTTGTATTCTATATTAAAGGAGAAGTTCACTTATAAATGCACATATTTTTGCTGAATTTGGGCATTTTATTTTGTTTTCTGCAGGAACCTGGAAAGCATTGTACTTGTGATCAGGGGTACAATGTCGGGCTTCTGCAGACAAGCCCCCTGCGTCTTTCAACCTGTACTTTTTTGGATGGACTGGCAGATTGAAAGCTGCAGGGCTTGTGGATGAACTACAAGCCATTTGCTGTGGTGTATGATAGTACTTGTAGCTCCTTCATTCACAGGAAACTGTGAATGATGCAGCCATGTGGGCAGAGACCTGTTTTTTAATTGTGACAGTGGATGCGGGGAGAAGAACCCCCTGCCTACTGTCACACTAAGGGGAGTCCCACCCATATTATGTTCCAAAAGGTGAATCGGATCACATCTGAATTTGGACTATATCTCATGATTGCACACTGACACTTCCTTTGGACTGTTACTTTTTAATATATATCTTTTGTACGCTTTTTTATTTATTTTTATTTTTTTTGAGTGAGGTCCTTTTTAACATGTGTATTTTTGTTTTCACTATTAGCGCTACATTTATTTTATACTATTTTGACTGCACAGTTTTTTGTTTTTTTTTCTGACTGGTTTTGCTAGCAGCTAGTGTTTGTCAGTGTGTTTTTCATCCTCCATTTTTATATATAATTATATATCGCTTTGCTTTTCAGTTAAGCCCTCATTAAGAAACCTGACTGTGGCCATTGGAACAAATGTAGTTCTCCCATGTGAGCTGACCTCCAACCTGGCTCAACCAGTGTGGACCTTCAATGGACGTGAGTTGTCCCAAGAAGACAATGAATCTATGCTGTATGACATTACACTGCAAGCTCTGGTAATCCTTGGAGTAGGTGTCCACCATTCTGGCACGTACTACTGCTTTTCAGTTGAACAAGAGACTCGCTTTGCCTCTGAAATCTACCAACTCAGTGTTGTGGCTTCACCATCTCTCACTTTGGAATCTCGGGCTCCAATGGATGGTCTGGGTTTGGTCTGGATGATGGTAATAGCGCTTGGAGCAGTGTGCTTGGTCTTGTTTCTGGCTGTTATCTACCTGCGAAGGAAGTTACAAGATGAGATGGAGAAAGGGTCAAAGTCCCTTGAGAATACCCTTGTGTATCCCATCCAGTTGCCATCTCAACCAAAAATGACAAAGTGCCTGCCAAGTGCAGATTCAGATGAGAAACTTTGGGATCCATCCTCTTTTTATTATTCTGATGGTTCGCTTAAAATTGTCCCAGGTCACGCATTGTGCCAAAACAGCACTGGCTCTTCCTCACCTTCTGGCAATGGGATCCCAGGTCAACCGCTGCCATCACCACCTCTTCACTCTCCCAACCACATGCTGCTCTCGGGAGTGCGTGGCTCCAGCAGTAATGGTTATATACGTCTAACACTGGGTGGTGGAGTGGGAGAGGAACGTCCTCCGCTTGGTGAGCTTAACGAGGAACTGAGGTGGAAACTGAAGCAAAGACAGACTCTGCCAGACTCCAACCCTGAGGAATCCTCAGTCTGACACACCCTCTTTACCACCTGCACAGTTTGCACTGTTTTTTTATTTTATTTTTTTTTTGTTTTGTTTTTTCCTCTGAACTACCTCAGGGACTGGAGGATTGGGGAAGGAATGCAGCCAAATTTTTTTTTTTTTTTTTTCTCTTCCCCTAAAATGTCCTCCTGATGGACTGCAGTTTAACTTAAGTGAGGAAAAGACCTAAGCGGCTCCCTTGTTGTCCCAGTGTCCTTGTTCATCTTTGCTTGATTTCTGAGACTCGTAAAACTTCAGTATTTGTTAATCTTTCTTTAAAGGTTTGATGCGCACACACAAGTGATATAAAAAGCATTGTGACTATTCCATCTTCTTTCCTGAAATCTGCAGCACTAGCAGCAATAACAGATGGTAGACTCCATGGCACGTTTTACTGAGCTGCAGGGATCAATCATTAACCATTCAGTTGCCAGTTTTGCTCTGCCTCAGCTGTATATGGGCAATTAAATCATCACTACTGTAATCTCCAGCATTCGTGTCCTAAGTTTACAATGGTCTTGAGCATAACAAAACTTTTTTATAACTTGACCAGTTCCTTCTGTGTAGAAGTCTGTGTAAAAGCTGGAAATGGCAACCATTGGCAGCCAGTTACTGTGGAACAATATACTTGGCATGTCATGAATTTGGGCTTGTATCTTTTTAGGCTGAGTGTATCTGTATCCCTTTTTGTATTCCGGTCCACTTTCTGCAGGTCATATATCGATTGATTATATCAATCTCAATTCTCCGCAGTGACCGGTGTACTACCTCTAGAGTTTTTAAAGATCTACTAACCAGGCTGAAAGACCCTGTTGATTACCTATGGAGAATACTTTAGATTTTGCATAGTAAAGTGTGTCCTGCATCCTCTACTGGATCCTGAAAGGAAATTCAAACTGCTAGTAGAGGGGTAAATATTTTTCTCTGGGGTCCAAAATGGCAGTAACGACCTGGTAGGGGATGTGTCGCTCATCCATTCCACTCAAAACATAACTTTGTTGGAGTGGCTCTATAATTAAAACCATGTACCAGCTCAGCCCAGGTCATTCAAGCAAGTGCTTAGCAGATGCATATGGAATATCTGTAAAGAGAAGACTATAAAGTAATTGTTGGTGGCCCAAGCCTGTACTGGAGAGAAGAACTTGTGCTTGTGACAAATCTATAGAAAGTAAATTTAAGCCTATCCAAATGTAATGGTAGAGAATAATGGAAACCGTCATTTTGTACTCTTCAAAACTCATATCTGCCACATCCAAAATGACTGCTTCAGCCACATGATGTTGATGCAGCCTGTCTGGTTGCTGAGTGATCGTGTATATGAATTTGTTTTAGACGCATGAAAATGAATGTGAGGATGTAGTAATATTTATATATATCTTTTTGTAATGTCTTATGCTGGGGCAGTACCCCAGAAAACCACTTCTTAAGCATCTTCCAATCCAGTATCTCTTCCTGATCCTTTCACCAATAAACTCCCACTTTGAGTACTGCAAGCCTGTTCTAGTTAACATTTCAAAGATCCATTTTTTTTAAACCTGGAATTTGTATGGGTCCCCACCATGCCAAATGCCAATTTGTTTTCTCTTATTTGTGTGTCTGCGAGTGGCCGAAGGCAGGGATGAGAGAGCTGTGTTTTTTGTATATACATATCCTGTCCACTGGTTTTAAACACCAAACCTCCTTCGGGGTCTGCTCGCTAAAAATATCTTCTTTTTTTTTTTTCCATTCCCTTCTGTAAATAGGGTTGTCCGTTCTCACGCTCTCTCTTTCCTGGATTCCTTCTCACTTCTGTAGCACACTGTGTAATTTATTTGTTTTAAAATATATTTATTTCCTGTAAATACTGTATTTTTATATTGAGAAAATAAAAATAAAATTTAAACATGTTATGTTGTTGTTGTTTATTCCTAATGCTATGTCCATGATGCAGTAAGTCTTGTCTAGCCAGCAAGTCATTTGCCAAAGTTCTGACTGCATTAAACTTCTGAAATTTAAAACTGAATTGTTTGACTGGATGCTTGTTTTGGTGGCCTAAACCACAGCTTTTTTTTTTTTTTTTCCCAGTTTGAATGGAGTTGCAATGGTTAAAGCCCATCGGGTTTTTATTTGTGAAGATTGTCATTCACTTCCTGTCCTGTAGACATGGCAGAAAATCTCTTCAAATTGAGTAAACTGCCTTCTTATATAGTTCTCACTGAAACGGGTCCCCATTGGACAATTTCCCCTCTATTGTTGTTCTGGTGACAACTTAAATTTTGTATTTCCCATCACTTTTAGCTCTCTTGACAATGGTCACCACGATAAATGTGTGAATTTCCCTAATGGGGACACGGCAAGAGGCTCTAAACTCTCACCACTCTATCAAAAGATTTAAAAAAAGGTTAGGCTTTAGATATACTTAAAATCTGAACTACAGGCACAAAAGCGTGCATTTGGACATACTCCTTTATAACCTCAAAGGATGTAAATCCACTTATCTTAATCGTACAGGACAGACGCTGGATATTAATAGACCCTTGTTCATAGTCTGCTGCCTTCATGTGATTGGATGCAGACCAAGCTTTGCTGGACACTGTTCCTGGGCATACCTCATTAACTGTGCTTTACTCCTTGAGTCCTCGGTTTTTTGCTAGTGTCCTTAGGTGATTGACCTAATGGAGAAGGCATTCTCTACTTAACTAGTTTATTATCTTGCTTTGAATTCGTCAGTTGGCTATTTGGTCATCTCCTCACTGTCTTCTTCGACAACAGAAGCAGTACTTCTGGATTGGTGCAACCTCAGTAAAACCTTGTGAGCCATACTCAAACCCTGTAACATAGGGATGGCCTGTAATGTTGCTTCGGGCACTGGATCCTGCCTACATGCTCCCCTTAGCACCACGTGTGAAGTTAGTCACAGTGCTATAGAGGTCCAGGGCAGTGATCATCCCTATTTCTTAAAGACCCCTCTTAAGGGTACACCCACAGTGACAGGCAAAGCGTGGACCCTAAATGGGGACCAGTAAGCCATGATCACCCAGTTACTGGACCAATACTGTAGTACTAGGTTACTTGTATTTCCTCTATAGTATGCAGGTTTATATTAAAACTATCAAACCAGGAATGTGTTTCAAAAACGATTTACTTATAGAGGAGTTAAGCTTTTCAAACTTGGTGGAGAATTCTGCCATTTTGGAGTTTAGTCTCAGGAGGATGACTAGATGTTGCATCGCACCACAGGTCACACTATTGGCAGTAAAAAATATTTGAGATTTTGACATGTTGAGCACAATAGAAAACATTAAAGCGTTTGTTAACCCTGTATCGCAAAAAAAAAAAAACCTGGCTGATCCTGCTTGGCTATACCCCCCCCCCCTCTGTAAACTGACCACAAGAATCAGAGCTGCTGAGCCCTGGCACTGTGGGCAGTTTACGTGATTCTGTCATCTGCAGCCCTGCTATCTGTCTCCTATGTCTCATCTGTCCTCCTCCCCCACCACTTTCAGTAAACTCGAAAATGAACTGTGGTAGCAAAAGTTTTGGATGTACAGCAAGGTAGTTACACAAATTCAAATCCGTTTCAAAAGGAAGCATGACGTATGCTCCATCCAGGCAAAAACGGGAGTTGAGGGGAAGGATGGAGCAGGGGAGGCAGAGAGAGAAGATGGGACAGGAAAGTGGGGGGGGGGGGGTGAACAGATGGCAACAGCCAAAGATGCCCAGTAAGCAACATGGGTACATCCAGCCCAGTCTGAGCCGTAGCCTCAGGGGCATCAATAGTATGCAAGAGATTAAATGGCATCAGATGGTAAGACCTTGGGCATCTATCCAGGCGTATCAAATTTTGTAGAATTTTTCGGCTAGTTACAACTAGTATAAATCAACTTGTATAGCAATAGATCTGTGTTAATAGCTGCCTTTAACTCTTCCACAGTAGGAGGCTGAGGGGGCTTTTTATTTGATCATTATGTTCTTTTTAAGAAATAGTGCCAAATCGAAAATAACTTGACAGAGTTCGCACTATTACCATTACTTCTGCCTAGAGCCCACATAAGTTACCCCAACACTTCTTACTGCTCTCTGGCAACAAGGACTTCATTACAGGACGGTCAACACCTGGGTTGTTTAACTCCTTCAGGGATGCACTTTCCCATAAAAACTTCTGTGCCCTTCTCTGCGAGTACCCCACAGGACATTCCTTATTCATGAACAAATAGACTGGGCAAATTACGACCATTTGATTGCTGGGCTCTATCCATTGGAAAAAGTTTCTATAAAAAAAAAAAAAAAAAAAAAAAAGTTGGCTGTTCCAGTAATAGACCCTACTGTCTCAGTATTCAACAAACTCACTGTGCCTATAGGAGATGTTACTTACTTAAAAGATTTTGTGGCCAGAAAATTTGAGACCCTCTTTCTAAAGGTTTTCTTTAACTTCGCAGACACAACTCTGCAACCAGCTATTGCTGAAATGTTCTCTGTCAGACTGCAGCTGAAACAGACTATTACACAGACCAACCAACAGGTCTCTTGGGACTGACCTTTGGCTGTGCACTTACAGACCCTAATCCTTTTTGTGTTGATGCCCTAGAACAGGGATATGCAATTAGCGGACCTCCAGCTGTTGCAGAACTTCAAGTCACATGAGGCATAGCAAGACTCTGACAGCAATAAGCATGACACCCAGAGGTAGAGGCATGATGGTACTTAGTTTTGCAACAGCTGGAGGTCCGCTAATTGCAGATCCCTGCCCGTGAACAAGGGATATTTAGGAGATGAGCCAAAAGGTCAGGGCAACAAGCAAACCGAGAGATGGTCAAAGAACACCCCAAAGGTCAGGGTATGAAGCGGACAAGGATAGTCGAGCAAGCCAAGAACTGTAAAAGGAATCAGACGTAGAACACACAGGAAGCCAAACACAGTATTGCTCGCGCAAGGCAGGCTTGGAGAGCACAGTGTTAAATAGTGTAGTCTGTAGAAGCTAGGGTGGAGTCATGAGGGTAGATTATAGACATGTGCAAAAGGAAAAAATTTGTTTAGTTTCGTTTAATTCATTAATTTTCATTTTAGTTATATTCGTTAACTTCCTTTAAATTTGTTTTCGGATTTCGTTTATTTTTCTACCGTATTTGAAAAATCGGCCACATTCGAAAATATTTCAACCAAATTCGAAAATATTTCTACCGGATTCGAAATGATTTCAACATGATTCGACATTATTTCAACCGCATTCGAAAATATTGTGACCCGACTTTAGGGCCATGTATCTCGGGGTGACTTGGTGCTAGAAACTCCAAATTTGGATATGTTGTAGTGCTAGTACCATTGTGTTTGCATACCAAATTTGGGGTTTCTAGCTATAAGTGACCCAGAGATATGTGGCCCCAAAATCGGGTCGCAAAATGTCATTCTCTGCTCTAATAACATTTTGCGACCCGATTTTGGGGCCACATATCTCGGTCACTTATAGCTAGAAACCCCAAATTTGGTATGCAAACACAATAGTACTAGCACTACAATATATCCAAATTTGAAGTGTGTAGCACCAAGTGACCCCGAGATACATGGCCCTAAAGTCGGGTCACAAAATATTTTCGAATGCGGTTGAAATAATG
The DNA here is from genome assembly GCF_037356315.1 of Lithobates pipiens. NCBI lineage: Eukaryota > Metazoa > Chordata > Amphibia > Anura > Ranidae > Lithobates > Lithobates pipiens. The sequence continues at coordinate 533,609,071 of NW_027507903.1, read as the reverse complement.
TCGAATCCTGTCGAATGCATTCAAATTCATTCATTATATTTCTTTCGTATTCGTTGTAATTTGTTGTTTTTTTTTTTTTTTTTATTCGGATGCATCCGAATGTCCGAAAGATGCAAAATTCGGCCGAATTTCGATTCGTTACGAAACGAATTGCACAAGCCTAGTAGATTACTTAACCATGGAGTTGAGAGTGTGCAGCCCCTAAGGCTGATACACAGACCATAGGTAAGCAGACATACAGGACATGAAAGTATTACTGCAGATTCATGACAACATCCCTATGCCCCTCTCCAGTCAAGCTAGGGGATTTGGTAGTTTGGGTTTGCAATCCATCGTTGACAAAGGGGAAGTTATTTCTATCACAAACATGGAAAATGAGAATGACAGATGTCAGTGGGAGGAGTGTTCTGATGGTCTACAGTTCAGGGAAAACATGGACACCATGGACAGCTAAGCTCCCCATCACCACCCTGGAGCTCAGAGTAATAAAACTAGCTCAGTATCACTCCCCCCCCCCCCCCCCCCCCTTCTACAGGGTAACACAATCCAGGTAAAATGAGATGATGCTATATCCTATATCTGTCATCAAAGGGCTACCAGGATTTAGACAGCCCTAAAAGTGTGATTTGTCTTTTGGGTGGAGAAACATTGTTCATATTCCAGGAGTGGACAATTGTTGGAATACCTTGATTGTCATCCCCTGGACCAAGATGAATGAGCCCTCTGGAATGCCATTCTTCAATCTATAATGCCAGAATTGGAGGACTCCAGATGTGGACATCCTGGCCTCCAGTTACTACTATAGCTAGCCCAATGATCCTCTAGCACTGGATACGCTGGTAATTCTGTGTTCTCTATTCCAGGTAAAATACATCACTTTACTTTAGTGTGGAGTCTGCCTCGACTGCTCTGTAAAATAGATCAAGGAAGACACTGGTGATTATCATTGCACCACAGACAGCACATTGTGCTTCTTTGGGTTCTTTATTTGGTTCTCTTGGCTCTGCAGCAACCCCACATTTTTAGTGCTTACACTAAAAACACCTCCAGCACTATTATGTACTTGCTTCACCAGATATGTGGGCACTTCCTGGGCATTCTGACATCAAGCCTCCCGTGCTTTAGTTCATACATTTTCCAAGTTCAATGTGGACATCCAAGCAAGATTCTTGCAGCAGTACGGAGTTGGGTCTGTTGACCCCTGTTATTGTTGGGCCTATTGGCACAGTTCTGTGTGCCTTGTTTCCCTCATTTATTGCTTGGGGAGATCCCATGGTCTAGGAACATCCAGTAGCTTGTGTTCCATACTGTATGATTTTAAGACCAAAGGTATCCTGACTTGTCTGTAAATTCCATAGCTTGGAGTATATAGTACAGGACACAGGCCATCCTCCCCCTTCTCTCTCTTTTTAATTTTTTTTAGCAAGAAATTCAGAGTAATGAGAACATAAGAGGTGTGCTGCATTTTTTTTTTTTTTTTTTTTTTTTCTGCACAGAATTGTACTGGAACATAGCAAATTGTATCAAAAACTCACTGGAACTGTGTGTGGTGTGACCTGTAAGCAAAAACGGATCCGGAATGTATGAGTGCATTTTTGTGGTGTGAATTGTTCCTTTTAAAATGCATGCACAGTGTTTTCCATGTATTCCAATGGCTCCAGTTCACACCAGTGCAGTCAGTTTCTGGTGCAGAAACTGACTGTAACTGACTGCATTGGTGTGAACTAGAGCCATTGGAATAGATGGAAAACCCTGTGCATGCATTTTTAATGCAGAAAAAAAGCACATGGAACTGCATCTGGTGTGAACTGGCCCTTACTAAAAGTGGAGAGCGCAAAATCTGGTGCAGCTCTGCATAGAAACCAAACGGCTACCAGGTTTTATTATAACGGTTTAATTGAACAAGCTAAAGTTAGATGTTTATTGGCTAGCATGCACATCTGCATCAGATTTTGCCCACGCCAGTTTTAGTAAATCAACCCCAATATCTGCTTACACTGGCGTTCAGCCCTAAGGGAAACCGGGCTGCTATTGTTGCCTTTTCTTGTAATGGTGCTAGCTTTTTAGGAATCTTGCTGCTCCAATGGATGCCATAGCTTTGGGCCCCTGACTGCAAACAAACATGCAGATCAGATGTTATAAATTCATCAGCTGAATACTTATGGGTTAATGACTCAAAATACTGAAGGTAGTTGGTGACCGCCTATGCTGAATCTCTAGTGAGTATTTTGTTCTAGGTACAGGCTCTTCACATTCCAACCAGCGCATCCCCTTTTTGCTGCAGTTTTCTTCATAATGTAATGTAAAGTAAATGAAAAAAATCAACAAGGATTTGACTCATAAACCCTGTGACTGTACAGCCCGGTAGACACTATGGGTTTTTGTACATTCAACCCACCAATCTGAACAGTGAAAAAAACATGAGCAGCCCTGGAGGAGCCGCTGTACTAACAAGCCAATGTTAGTAAAGTGACCCCCCCCCGCTGTGCTATTGTGTTCTGACGGGGGGCCATTGGCTGAAAACGCTGATCGGGTGCCAATAGGCAGGCCTATTTCTGTCATGCTTTGACAGAACTAAGCCAGTCGTCGTACACACAGGCCGAATGTCGGCCGGTTTCTATTGAACCTGCTGATGCCACCCGATATTCGGCCTGTGTGTACAGCCCTAAAACGGACAACTGGAGGGCAGTATATATCTATTGCAGTCCTAATGACTGCAGAGGCTGTTGAGTTGTTCATATTTTAATTAAAGCTGGGCTAATCTCTTAGCTCTTAATCCTTAAGGTGTTTCTCCCACCCTAAATTCCAACCTGTACCCCTTTTTTGCTAGAATATACAGAATTTACAGGTATGCAATATTACGTGCAAATATATAGTCTTTATACAGCTACAACCTTGTTATTGATTTGGCATAAAAAAAAGTTTCATAAAACAAAAAAACAATCTTTGAAGCTTGTGGAAGAAACCATTTTCTCTGACTTTGGAAAGTATGATAGTTCTGGAGATTTAAGGCTTAACCAGGTCAATTTTACTAAGGTCCTGAAAATCAAAGATAATGGCCGCTTCCATAAGGGACCTCCGAGACCTATAATCAGCTTGGTGACACATTTCCTATAGTGTTTATAGCGGTCTCTGTATACTGAAAGGTAAGTGAGTCATAAGTCATTAGCCGTAGAATTTAGTAGTGTCTGTGAGCTTTATTTGTAATACTGTGCTAGCCACATTTTCTGATAATTGAATGTCAAAGAGCCTTGACCTGATTATTTTACTGTACTTGACACACTTTTCCAGATTAAGACTAAAATGAGGAGCCTTTAAAGCAGAAGTAAACCCATCCATTTAACCATTTCAAATAAGTTACATTTCCGGCACGTGTCGGGAATGTAATCCTCCCATTGGTTGTGCTCTCAACCAGACTGTCACACCATCCAATGGCTGGTGTCATAACTGATCACATGTGCAGTACCATGGTAGTTGTAGATTAAACAGAGGCCAAGATGGCAGCTTCCTTGGCTTAAAAACGATAGGAGGGTTTACTTCCACTTTAAGCTAAAGAAGGCATTTAACTCAAAGATGAAGATATATCTACATTTTGTAATAGTTTACAAACCATATACGTTACATTTATGGTTTAAAAAAACGTTTTCAGGGTCAAAAGAAGTCCAGTTTAAGAAAGTTGGCTGTCATCAAAGCTAGCTATGTGTAGGTATCCAGGTCTAATTATCCATTTAATTGGTCCAAATGACCCTTTCAGGCAGTATTTGTGATTCAATGGCACACCTATAACTAAAGCCTAACTTTGGCCAGTTTTGCAGTCAAGTTTATATTGCTGTATGGGAGACTTCACCTTATTTCCTGTCCATGTTACAGTAGAACAGGTTTTAAAGGGAAACATTTGTAACTGGGGACCGCAAGACGCAATAATAATGACCCGACTGTATTCTCATTCCCTGTGAAAGTCTTTGCAGTTTTGCCTGCAGAAATGTTCTCATTACTTCCTGTCTGGATAGAAAGTGAGGGAAAATCTCATCAATACGGTCATAGACTGTAGTATAAAAGCAAAAACAAAAAGGCTCAGAGTTGGGCTTTAAAGTGTTTGCCGTCAGTTGAAGGCATTTAGTGACAAAAATTTACATTTAATAGAGTATAAAACATTTTTCAAGCATATAAATCATGAGCAGGTAGTCCCATCAGTACATTCAATCCAGCATTGGATTTGACAAGAGACTTTCAAGCCTCAGTGGTGGTGGTGAGGGTAACAACTCGGTCCTCTTTTGCCTATGGCTCTTTGGAAGACAAGTGTTCATTCAAGAGTTTATAAATATTAAAAGTATTCCTAATATGGGTATTTCTTGGCTGTTGTATACATTTTTAGTGCTATGGGCATCTTTCATTTAGTGTTAAAGGCATTGTACACTTTACAATGTTTCTTTTGTTTTAACTAGGTATTGGTGATTATATTTGCAGTGTCGTTTGTGCCTTGCCTTGTAATGATGGGCTCACATGTGTTTTTTTTTTTTTTTTTGATCCGTTCCCCCTATGTCTATGTATTAAACCACCTATTTACTGAAGTGACCAGCAACTTATTATTCTCCTGCCTCTCCATTTCCTCTGTGTTGCAGCACAAATGTGGGAATGATAATGTGATGAAAATTCCCCCCTGATCTCTGTTAATTGTGCTGCCTGTTGTGTCTGTGTCAGATTTAGTTGGGGTTTTTAACCACTTTGCTGACCGGCTCACGCCGCTATACATCGGCAAAGTGGTGTGGGTTCGCAAAACAACGTACCTGTAAGCCACTGCGACTAGCTGGTGTGTGCCACGGGTCCCGCGGACCCTGTTCTGCCTAGCAACATGACAGGGATCTACTGTTCCCAGTGATCTGTCATGTTCTAGTGAGCCCACCCCCCCCTACAGTTAGTACATGCTGAGGGAACACAGTTAACCCCTTGATCACCCCTAGAGTATAACCCCTTCCCTGCCAGTGACATTTACACAGTAATCAGTGCATTTTTATAGCACTGATTGCTGTATAAATGCCAATGGTCCAAAAATAGTGCAAAAAGTGTCCTATCTGTCCGCCGCAATGTCGCGGTCACAATAAAAATTTCCATTTTTTTAAATATATTTTTTGCATATATTTATTATAGCAAAAAGTAAAAAATATTTTTATTTCTTCAAAATTGTCGTTCTTTTTTTGTTTATAGCACAAAAATTTTAAACTGCAAAAGTGATCAAATATCACCAAAAGAAACCTCTATTTGTGGGGGGAAAAAAACGTAAATTTTGTTTGGGTACAATGTCACACGACAGTAATTGTCAGTTAAAGTGACGCAGTGCATATCGCAAAAAATGGCTTGGTCAGGAAGGGGGTAAATCCTTCTGGGGCTGAAGTGGTTAAACTAGGCGACCAGGGGGGGGGGGGGGGGGAGATTTGCCAGAGGTAGAGTTGGCAATGAACATATTACGGAGGGTATTGGGGGCATTAGTGGTAGGTTGTCTAAAGCACATAAACCCGAGGCAAGTACAGTAGCAAGTCCTATTTGCAGTGTCAGAACACCCAATAAGAGGACCGTATAAGACCGGACTAAACTATGTGGCATGTTCGCCAATGCCAAGAGCCTGGCGGACAAGATGGGTGAACTAGAGATGCTGTTGAACGAGGAGGATTTCGATTTTGTGGAAATTTCAGAGACCTGGTGCAACAGCTCTCGTGATTGGCTGGCAACCATTCAAGGGTGTCACCTTTATCGCAGGAATAGAGAGGGTAAAAAAGGGGCAGAGGTATGCCTATATATCAAGAATAATGTACAAGTGAATGTGAGAGATGACATAAATAAGGGAGCTAGGGAGGAGGTGGAATCCTTATGGGTAGAGCTCCAAATGAGATGGAGCTAGGGGGAAAATGAATACTGGGAGTATGCTATAGGCCCCCTAACCCTGAGGGAGGAAGGGGAGATGGACCTGTTATCATAATGGGGGATTTTAATTATCCAGACATAGACTGGGTGGAGGGAACCACGCACTCATCAATTCCTAGATGTCTTGCAGGACAATTTCATGGGTTAGATGGTAGACGCACCAACTAGAAATAAGTCATCCTAGATCTACTGATTACCAACAATAAAGACCTAATCAGGGATGTAGAAATACGGGGCAATTAAGGAAATGGCAATTACAGGACAGTTGGCTTCAGTATAAATCACACAAATGGGAAATGCAAGTGGAACACAAAGACACTGAATTTCAAAGGAGCCAACTTCCCTAAACTATGATCCTTGCTAGAAGATATAAATTAGGATAAAATCTTAGAAACAAAGAACACAGAGGAGAGATGGGTTTCTTTAAAGAGCATATTAAATAAGGGCATTAGCCAGTGCATCCTGTTGGGAAATACATTTTAAAAGAGCAAACAAAAGTCCTGGATGGCCTAACTCCCCTGTAAAAAATGTATATAAAAGCAAAGGAGAAGGCCTTCAAAAAAAACAAGGCTGAGGGATCATCACCGGCATTCAGACTTTACAAAGAATGCTACAAGATATGTAAGGGTGCAATTAGGGTGGCTAAGATAGAACTCGAAAGACACATAGTGGAGGAGAGCAAAAAAAAAATCCCAAGAAATTCTTTAAACACTTGCCGACCGCCGCACACACATATACATCAGCAGAAGGGCACAGGCAGGCAAATGGATGTACCTGTACATCACTTTGAATTTGCCGCCTGTCGGGCATGCGTGGCGCTGGAGTGTGCCTGCAGGTCCCATGAACTCAATGTTCACCGGTGGCCTGCGATTGCCGTGAGGAGAAGCAGAATGGGGAGATGCCTATGTAAACAAGGCCTTTCCCTGTTCTGCCTAGCAACATAACAGAGATCTACTGCTCCCTGTCGGGTGCAGTGATCTCTGTCATGTTGTAGTGAGCACACCCCCACAGTTAGAATCTCTCCCTAGGACATGTTTAACCCCTTGATCGCCCCTTAGTGTTTAAACCCTTCCCTGCCAGTGTCATTTATACAGTAATCAGTGGCTATTTATAGCTCTGATCGCTGTATAAATGACAGTGGTCCCAAAATAGTTTCAAAAGTATCCAACGTGTTTGCCATTATGTCGCAGTCCCAATACAAAATTCGCAAATCGCCGCCACTACTAGTAAAAGCAAGAATTTAAAACCGCAGAGGTGATCAAGTACCACCAAAAGAAAGCTCTATTTGTGGGAAAAAGAGGAGGTCAATCTTGTTTGGGTACGATGTTGCACAACGGTGCAATTGTCAGCTAAAGTGACAGTACACAATCACAAAAAATGCTCTGGTCAGGAAGGGGGTAAATCCTGCCGGGGCTGAAGTGGTTAAGTATATAAACAGTAAAAGAGGGAGGACAGAGCATATTGGCCCCATAAAGAATGAGAAAGGACATCTGGTTACAAAGGATGGGGAGATGGTGAAGGTATTGAATTTCTTCTTCTCCTCAGTCTTCACGAGAGAATCGGGGGGGGGGGGGGGGGCTTCAGCAAGCAAAACTGCAGTGTTTGTCCTCATGACACATCACAGGAAGCACCATCATGGCTCAGGCATGATTCACACCTATGCAGTTTTAGTGCTTTTTGCATTTTGCAGATTTGCACTGCAGTCCATTTAACATTTTAAATCTGCAAAATGCAAAAAGCATCAAAAATGCATAGGTGTGAATCAACCTAATAGAGGACCAAATTAGAAATAGAGTTGGGAAACTTAACATTAATCACCAGGACCAGGTGGCTTGTACCCAAGGGTACTTGGGGAACTCAGTCAAGTAATTGCCAGACCATTGTTCCTAATTTTTACTGACAGTCTATTGGCTGGAATGGTACTAGCTGATTGGAGAAAAGCCAATGTAGCACCAATATTTTAAAAAAAAGGTCAAAATACAGTGCCTTGCGAAAGTATTCGGCCCCCTTGAACTTTTCAACCTTTTGCCACATTTCAGGCTTCAAACCTAAAGATATAAAATTTTAATTTTTTGTGAAGAATCACCAACAAGTGGGACACGATTGTGAAGTGGAACGAAATCTATTGGATATTTTAAACTTTTTTAGCAAATAAAAAACTGAAAAGTGGTGCGTACAAAATTATTCGGCCCCTTTACTTTCAGTGCAGCAAACTCATTCCAGAAGTTCAGCGAGGATCTCTGAATGATCCAATGTTGTCCTAAATGACTGATGGTGATAAATAGAATCCACCTGTGTGTAATCAAGTCTCTGTATAAATGCACCTGCTCTGTGATTGTCTCAGGGTTCTGTTGAAAGCGCAGAGAGCATCATGAAGACCAAGGAACACACCAGGCAGGTCCGTAATACTATTGTGGAGAAGTTTAAAGCCGGATTTGGATACAAAAAGATTTCCCAAGCTTTAAACATCCCAAGGAGCACTGTGCAAGCGATCATTTTGAAATGGAAGGAGTATCAGATCACTGCAAATCTACCAAGACCTGGCTGTCCCTCTAAACTTTCAGCTCAGACAAGGAGAAGACTGATCAGAGATGCAGCCAAGAGGCCCATGATCACTCTGGATGAACTGCAGAGAACTACAACTGAGGTGGGAGAGTCTGTCCATAGGACAACAATCAGTCGTACACTGCACAAATCTGGCCTTTATGGAAGAGTGGCAAGAAGAAAGCCATTTCTCAAAGATATCCATAAAAAGTCTTGTCTAAAGTTTGCCACAAGCCACCTGGGAGACACACCAAACATGTGGAAGAAGGTGCTCTGGTCAGATGAAACCAAAATCAAACTTTTTGCCCACAATGCAAAACGATATGTTTGGCGTAAAAGCAACACAGCTCATCACCCTCAACACACCATCCCCACTGTCAAACATGGTGGTGGCAGCATCATGGTTTGGGCCTGCTTTTCTTCAGCAGGGACGGGGAAGATGGATGCAGCCAAATACAGGACCATTCTGGATGAAAACCTGTTGGAGTCTGCAAAAGACCTGAAACTGGGACGGAGATTTATCTTCCAACAAGACAATGATCCCAAACATACAACAAAATCTACAAAGGAATGGTTCACAAATAAGTGTATCCAGGTGTTAGAATGGCCAAGTCAAAGTCCAGACCTGAATCCAATCGAGAATCTGTGGAAAGAGCTGAAAACTGCTGTTCACAAACGCTCTCCATCCAACCTCACTGAGCTCGAGCTGTTTTGCAAGGAAGAATGGGCAAGAATTTCAGTCTCTCGATGTGCAAAACGGATAGAGACATACCCCAAGCGACTTGCAACTGTAATCGCAGCAAAAGGTGGCTCTACAAAGTATTAACGCAAGGGGGCCGAATAATTTTGCATGCCCCACTTCATTTTTTTATTAGTTAAAAAAGTTTAAAAAAATCCAATAGATTTCGTTCCACTTCACAATTGTGTCCCACTTGTTGGTGATTCTTCACAAAAAATAAAAATTTTATATCTTTGTTTCAAGCCTGAAATGTGGCAAAAGGTTGAAAAGTTCAAGGGGGCTGAATACTTTCGCAAGGCACGGTACATCCCTGGGAATTATATTATAGACCAGTTAGGCTAACATCAATTGTATGTAAACTCTTGGAGGGGATAAGGAACTGTATACAAGATTTTAGTAATGAAAACGTTATTAGCAGTAATCAACATGGATTCATGAAGAATCGTTCTTTTCGGCAGGCGCTTTAAAAAAATGTTTTATTTATTTTAAAATTAATAAATAGTTAAAAAAATAAAAAATAAAAATTTGATCACTTTTATTGCCGTCACAAGGAATGTAAACATCCCTTGTGACAGTAATAGGTGGTGACAGGGTACTCTTTATGGAGGGATCGGGGGTCTAAAAGACCCCCGATCCCTCCTTTACACTTCAAAGTATTCAGATCACCGAAAACAGCGATTCTAAATACTGTATATTTTTTTAAAACCAGTGCCATTGGCAGCCGAGTAAACGGGAAGTGACGTCATGACGTCGCTTCCGTGTATACTATGAGGAGACAGGAACGAAGCCAATTACGGCTTTGTTCCAGTTCCTCCCCAGCAGCCGGAGGCATCGCATTGTGAATCGGTGCTCCCGATTGAACGGGAGCACCGGTAACGGCGGCGGGAGGGGGGGTTGTCTGTCCCCTCCCGCTCCTCTGGCATAACAGCCGAGCAGCTTTTAGCCGCTTCGGTTGTTATGGCTGGATAGCCAATCGCTCGCTGTAAAAAACGGTACCAGGATGATGCCTGCAGGTGCGGGCATCATCCCGGTATACCCCCCGGAAGCCGAGTACGCACATCTGCGTATGCCTGGCAGGAAGGGGTTAAAGAATTTCTTGGGATTTTTTTTGCTCTCTTCCGCTATGTCTTTCGTGTTCTATCTTATCTATTTGCACCCTTACATTTGTTGTTGCATTCTTTATAAAGTCTGAATTCTGATGATCCCTCAACTTTGTATCATTTGAAAACCTTCCCCTTTGCTTTTATATGCATTTTTACATTGGAGTTAAGCCATCCAGGACTTTTGTTCACTCTTTTAAATGTATTACCCACTGGGATGCATTGGCTAATGCCCTTATTTAATATGCTCTTAAAGCAAACCCATCTCTCCTCCGTGTTCTTTGTTCCTAAGGTTTTATCCTAATTTATGCCTTCTATCAAGGTTCGTAGTTTAGGGAAGTTGGTTCTTTTGAAATTCAGTGTCTTTGTATGTTTCCTATTATGTTTTCTATTTGTGTAATTTATACTGAAGCCAATTGACCTGTGATCGCTGTTACCTAAATTTCCCCATGTTTCCACATCCGTGATTAGGTCTGTATTGTTGGTAATCAGTAGATTCAGTAACGCTTTCTTTCTAGTTTTTGCGCCTACCATCTGACAAATGCGTTGTTCCCTCCCTCTTTATGATAACATTTCCCATCCTTGCTGCTAATCAGAACTGTGATATGAGGTCCGTCTCCCCCTCCTCTGTCAGAATAGGAGGCCTATAGCATACTCCCAGTATTTTACCCTTAGCTTCATCCCTTTGGAGCTCTACCCATAAGGATTCAACCTCCTCCCTAGCTCCCTTAGTGATGTCATCTCTCACATTCACTTGTACATTATTCTTGATATATAGGCATACCCTCCCCCTTTCTTACCCTCTCTATCCCTACGATAAAGAGTATACCCTTGAATGGTTGCCAGCCAATCGTGAACGCTGTTGAACCAGGTCTCTGAAATTCCCACAAAATCCAAATCCTCCTCGTACAACAGTATCTCTAGTTCACCCATCTTGTCCACCAGGCTCCTGGCAGTGATGAACATGCCACGTAGTTTAAACCGGTCGCATACAATCCCCTTTTTGGGTGTTCCCGAGATTGCAACTAGGACTTGTTACTATACTTATGTTGGATTTATGTCCTTTAGTCAATCTACCACTAATGGCCCCAATATATGACAGCCCCCCTAACACCTGTATATATATGTCAGTCCCCCCCCCCCACACCTGTATATAAGAAGCTGCAAGATTGTTTCTATAGTGCGCAACATGGCTACCCTTGGCCAGTCCTGCCTTCTTCTGGCCCGAGTGGGTCCCTCAGGCTGCTTTTAGTTGCATCAGCTGTACCACCCTAATGGCGGCCCTGTGTGAGGTATGCCGTGATCGTTAATGCGAGAGCACTAGACCTTCTCTGTAAAGCAAAATTGGTAACCTGTAGAAATTTTTAAACGTCACCTATGGAGATTTTTAGGGGTCAAAGTTTGTTGCCATTCCACATGCGGGCTTAATTTTGAAGCATGAAATGTTGGATATCAATTTACTCGGCATAACATTATCTTTCACAATATAAAAAATAAAATTGGGCTAACTTTACTGTTCTTACTTTTTTTTTTAAAAGTGTATTTTTTCCAAAAAGACCACTGCGCAAATACGGTGTGACACAAAGTATTGCAACAACCGCCATTTTATTGTCTAGGGTGTCTGAAAAAATATATATAATGTTTGGGGGTTCTAAGTTATTTTCTAGCAAAAAAACGAATTTTAACTTGTAAACACCAAATTTGAAAAATGGGCCTAGTGCTTTAGTGGTTAAAATATATAATCTGTCCACTCAGGCGTCTTTTATCCTAATATTGGGTTTTAGTTGAAGACCTGCGAAAGTAGTGTAAAAATTTTTAAATTGGGGCATATACCTGTTCATAGCACTGTAGAGACTGTATAGGTAATGCCATAAATACCTGAAGAATTCTGCACGTATTCTGGTGGGTGTTGCATTTTGTATTTCTACAAACATTGCCTGCAGTCCAACCAAAATTAAATCATTATCATTCCAGAAAACCCTAAAACCTACAGCCTAAAACTATTTAATGCCACTCCATAAAGGCTACAGTTGCAAACTCTGAGACGATCACAGCACTAGAGTCACGTAGAGATACAATTTCAGTTACATTAAAAGGTTCGTAGACACCTGATCATAACTCCTACAGTATATTAGTTTATTGGATGTGAGTAAAACTCTTGGGTGGATATTAAAGTGGTTGTAAAGTCTCTGCTAAAAAATCATGGAATAGTCAATGGAAGTCAAGTTTGAGATTTGCACTACATGTGTTTCTGGCCATTATAATCCATAGCCCAACTGTTCTGGTAGCAGACGCTTGGTAACTTCTACTATCCGGTGGTGAAGTTCATTTTCCTTTACTTGCACAAATGTTATTCCCTGGAGGAACACACACTATGGATGTTCTGTGACTGGACCTTTGGTTCACCAATGAACTACATACATTAATTTAAGTGATTGATGTATGAATAACATGAATTTTTGACACATGAACCTACATCTGAACCTTTAGCTTGCACGTTTTGATGATTTTTTTTTTTTATGAATTAGCTGCTTGCACTCTAGATTTATTTTATTTTATTTTATTTATGTTTTATATTGATTGAACTTTAGATTTGATATCTCTGAGGATTTTTGCACTTTACAACCTGATGAATTGGTTGTTTGCACTTTATTTGATATTTTATATTGATTGCACTTTACAACTATTGTTGATTATTTGCACTTTTTTAATTTGTAGAGCTGATTTCTTTCTTTGTTTATACAGTATATTGCAAATTGGTAATACAATTTTATAGCAAGCTGCTTCATTTTCTTTTTTATGGCCTAGTGTGGATTTTTATATACATATTGTAAAATATTGCAAGGACTAAATAACAATGCAAGATCACTATGCACCTTAGCCTCCCATAAAGAGACACACTTTTTGGGGGGTAACCGTCTGGTAAGGCTTTCCACAAGTTGTGGGTCTGATTTTTTTTTTTGTAAAAAAATAAAAAAATGAGCATTTGTTGTGAGGTCAGGTACTGATGCTGAATGAGAAGCTCAAAATCAATGTTCCATTTATTTCCAAAAAAAAAAATCAGTAGGGGTGAGGTTAGAGCTCTGTGCAGGACACTCAAGTTCCTCCTCACCAAACTCATGTCTTTATGGACCTGGCTCTTTACATGGGCTGAAATATGCTGAATATGAAAATTATACTGAAATAGAAAAGGACCTTGCGCAAACTGTTGCCACATGGTTAGAAGCACACGGTTGTCTAAATAGTCTTTGTATTATATACTCCATTGTAGCCTTCACTAGAAACACCTGAACTTAATCATTTGGATATGCTCCATATGCTCCTAATTCTACATCTTACCTCATACTTCTGCAACTTTATTTTGCTACACTCTGTCTGCCCCCTCATTCTCTGTTCCTCTTTAGCAGGAGTCCCAAAAATGTTTTGAACAAGGGGTCAGTTTACTGTCTGACAGACTTTAGGGTGGCCAGTGGGAGTCAAACGCCCCATGTCAGTATGAGTAAGCAATGCCTCCGGCTTGGTGGTCAGTGGGAGTAATAACATTACATGAAACCTGTTGTCAGCAGGAGGAATGGTGACCCCCACCTTGGTATCAGTGGGAGGAATAGTGCCTCATTGGCATCAGTGGGAGGAATAGTTTTCCATTATTTATATCAGTGGGAACACTTATGCCCCATTGTTGGTGTCAGTGGAATGAATAGTACCCCATGATTGGTGTCAGGGGATGGAAAACTTACAACAAAGCTACACCAATAAGCCATGCCTTTATGACTACCTACCTGATAAAGCATAGGTCCCAATTTTGCTGCAAAAACAACCCTGACCCATTGTGGTATGGAGACCTTTTAAGCTATGCTGCAGTATCTGTCACAAAGCCATCAATGTCAGATCCTTTAAATCCTGTAAGTTGCGAGGTGGGGCCTTCATGGATTGGACTTGCTTATTTCAGCACAACCCATAGATGCGTAATTGGATTAAGATCAGGAGACTTTGAAGTCAACACTTCAGACTTGTGTTCCTTAAACCATCCTTGAACCATTTTCGCAGTGTAGCAGGGCGCATTATCCTGCTGAAAGGCGCCACTGCCATCAGGGAATCCCATTTCCATTAAGAGGTGTACTTGGTCAGCAGCATTGTTTAGGTAGGTGATACAAGACATCTACATGAATGGCAGGACCCAAGGTTTCCAGCAGAGCATTGCCCAAAGCATCACACTGTCTCCGCCAGCTTGCTTTCTTCCTATACTGCATCTCTTCCACGTAAGCCACATGCACCTGGCCTCATAGCTAATGTAAAAGAAAATGTGATTCATCAGAGACTAGGCCACCTTCTTCCATTGCTCAGTGGTCTAGTTCTTTATGCTCAGGTGTGCATTGTAGGTGCTTTTGGCTGTTGACAAAGGTCAGCATGAGCACCCTAATGGGTCTGTGACTATGCAGCCCTATACCCAACAAACTGGGGTGCCCATTAATATTTTTTTTTCTGCTTTCAACACATCAACTTTGGGGACAACATGTTTCTATGTTGCCTGATCTATTAAGAGGTGATATGACCGCATTATACATATCAATGATGACTATAGTTTCAGGCAGGGCTTTTCTTCAGCAGGAACGCAGTTCCGGCACCTAACACTGAATGTATGTACTGGCAAGTGTTGCTGGGGTGTGCTGGAGGGTCTATTGAGGATGGCCACTGGGGGATCTATTGCCATCAAGGGGGAACGATTGTTGCTGGGAGGGATCTACTGTTCAGGGAGGGGTCTGGTGTTGCTAACTTCTGGAGGGTCTATTGATGCTGGAGGTGATCTATTGTCATTGGTGGGATCTATTGTGGCTAGGGCGGATCTACACAGATGGCAAAAACAAAATTGACAGGGGTTATAACCCTCCCTTATACTATCCAAAAGGTTAAAAAAAAACAGTTTTACCTTTTTTTTTTTTTTTTTTTTTCTACTTTTTTAAAACCCTTAGGAAGTATTTTGTACATTATTTAGAGATCTTTCTTGGAAATCAGAAAAGGTGCTAAAATCTGAAAAAGTATATATATATTTTTTTTTGGTATTCATCCAATTATATCATAGTATTTTTTCAGTGAAATAAAAAAGTAACAGCACACTTTGACCTCACATCTGTTTACTATATTAAATTATAGTTAAAATTACTAGATTGAGAAAAACAAACTTTTAGTGCTCAATATTTTTGCTCTGCCGTGCTGTCTTCCAATGGAGATATTCTGGCAGCGCTTTACACTTTCCGTTCAAATAAAATAGATATCGGGAAACTTCTCCGTGTAAACAGGGCTGAGATATTTGTTGAACAGAATCTTCTCTGCTTGTTAATCAAAACCCCATAGCCTAATTCCCTATTCTTCCCGCATGTGGGGTGGCTTCTTGGAGCTGCTGGGAACATTCACTTGGAATGGGATTTGAGGTCTTGCAGCTGCTGAGATAACATAATTCAGTTCCCGTGGGAGACTGAAAGCTGGAGACTGTTTTCTTCTTTCAAGGGTTCCCAGAGGCTGATATGGGTATGGGATACAGGCCACAGCAATGGATGTTTAACCTCACTTTATTATACTGTTCATAAAACTTATATATATATATATATATAATTTTTTTTTTTTTTTTAATGATTTATCACTTTGAGCAGTATCTACTGCAGACGGGCTCTGGCATTTTCACAAGTTTTTCCCTTTTATCGTAAATTAAATAAAATATTAAAAGATTAGAAACTTCAAAAAAACAGAACCACTGGGGCTACACTTCATGTAGCTTATTAGCATTATTTGCCGCAAAACCATATTGAGCTTTATCAAAGTAGAAGAACTTCTACTACTGTAGTCCAAAAAATAAATCTTTTACAAACCTGGGTTTTAAAAGAGAAATGCGAGTTTTGCAGGAAACAAACATCCATACTCACTTAGGTGGCTGCAGCACGGATTCCCCGCTGCCTCAACACCAAGAACTGAGCAATCAAAAATTGCTGATCTTTCAGTTCTTGGTCTTCAGTTCTAGGTTTAAATAAAGTTGGGATCCCTCCTGAGTCTGGACCAGCTGAGTGACAGGTCGTAATCCTCTTTTAACCACTTCGGGACCGCCGTATTGCCAATGTACGTCAACACAATGGCACAGGCAGGCACAATCACGTAAATGTACGTGAATGCCTTCTAGCGGGTGGGGGGTCCGATCGGACCCCCTCCCGCTAGATACGGCGGTCCCTTTCGGTGCCGGAGCGATCGGCGATGAGGAGATGGCCGCTGGTTTCCGCCCATCGCCTCTCGATCGCTCCTGGCCAGTGACGAACTTCCTCCCCTGTGAAAATGTAAACACAGGAGGAGGAAGTGATGTCACACTCCTCGTGGCGGTCTTTTTGAACCGGACAGCGAGGAGTGAAGACCTTCAAGTAAGTGCACCAACAGTCCACTGACACATACAGTGGTGTGAAAAAGTGTTTGCCCCCTTCCTCATTTCCTGTTCCTTTGCATGTTTGTCACACTTAAGTGTTTCGGAACATCAAACCAATTTAAACAATAGTCAAGGACAACACAAGTAAACACAAAATGCAATTTGTAAATGAAGGTGTTTATTATTAAAGGTGAAAAAAAATCCAAACCATCATGGCCCTGTGTGAAAAAGTGATTGCCCCCTAAACCTAATAACTGGTTGGGCCACCCTTAGCAGCAACAACTGCAACCAAGCGTTTGCGATAACGTGCAATGAGGCTTTTACAGCGTCCTGGAGGAATTTTGGCCCACTCATCTTTGCAGAATTGTCCTAATTCAGTTACATTAGAGGGTTTTTGAGCATGAACGGCCTTTTTAAGGTCATACCACAACATCTCAATAGGATTCAGGTCAGGACTTTGGCTAGGCCACTCCAAAGTCTTCATTTTCTTCAGCCATTCGGTGGTGGACTTGCTGGTGTGTTTAGGATCATTGTCCTGCTGCAGAACCCAAGTTCGTTTCAGCTTGAGTACACGAACAGATGGTCGGACATTCTCCTTCAGGATCTCTTGGTAGACAGCAGAATTCATAGTTCCTTTTATCACGGCAAGTCTTCCAGGTCCTGAAGCAGCAAAACAGCCCCAGACCATCACACTACCACCACCATATTTTACTGTTGGTATAATGTTCTTTTTATGAAATGCAGTGTTCCTTCTACGCCAGATATACTTGGACACACACCTTCCAAAGAGTTCCACTTTTGTCTCATCGGTCCACAGAATGTTGTCCCAAAAGTCTTGGGGATCATCAAGATGTGTTGTGGAGAAATTGAGACGAGCTTTGATGTTCTTTTTGCTCAACAGTGGTTTTCTCCTTGGAACTCTGCCATGCAGGCCATTTTTGCCCAGTCTTTTCCTGATGGTGGAGGCATGAACGCTGACCTTAACTGAGGCAAGTGAGGCCTGCAGTTCCTTGGACGTTGTTGTGGGGTCTTTTGTGACCTCTTGGATGAGTCATCGCTGCGCTCTTGGGGTAATTTTGGGTGGCCGGCCACTCCTGGGAAGGTTCACCACTGTTCCATGTCTTCGCCATTTGTGGATAATGGCTCTCACTGTGGTTCGCTGGATTCCCAAAGCTTTGGAAATGGCTTTATAACCCTTTCCAGACTGATAGATCTCAATTACTTTCTTTCTCAATTGTTCCTGAATTTCTTTGGGTCTCGGCATGATGTGTAGCTTTTAAGGATCTTCTGGTGGACCTTACTGTGTCAAGCAGCTCCTATTTAAGTGATGCCTTGATTGTGAACAGGTGTGGCAATAATCAGGCCTGGGTGTGGCTAGAGAAATTGAACTCAGGTGTGGACAACCACAGTTATAGTATGTTTTAACAAGGGGGGCAATCACTTTTTCACACAGGGCCATGATGGTTTGGATTTTTTTTCACCTTTAATAATAAACACCTTCATTTACAAATTGCATTTTGTGTTTACTTGTGTTGTCCTTGACTATTGTTTAAATTGGTTTGATGTTCCGAAACACTTAAGTGTGACAAACATGCAAAGGAACAGGAAATGAGGAAGGGGGCAAACACTTTTTCACACCACTGTAGGTACACACAGGCACACATTTCACCCCAGTCACCCCCCGATCACCCCCCCGATCGGCCCCCCGCCCCCCCCCCCCCCCAGTCACAGTGTCACTAATGCAGTGTTCATTTATTTATTGATCACTACATTTAGTGTCAATTGTGACTGTAAAAAGTGTCAGGGCAGCTAGTGTTAGGCCCCTTTAGGTCCAGGGTAGCCCCCTACCCCCCCCCTAATAAAGGTTTAACCCCTTGATTGCCCTCCCAGTTAACCCTTTCACCCTCTTTTACCAGTGTCACTAAGCGATCGTTTTTCTGATCGCTGCAATAGTGTCACTGGTCCCGCTAGGAAGCTAGTTTTTTTTTAGGTTCAACGCCAGGTTTTTATACCGTTAGGTACCCCGATATATAACCTAATAAAGGTTTTAACCCTTTGATTGCCCCTAGAGTTAACCCTTTCACCAGCGATCGCTGCATAAGTGTCACTGGTGACGCTGGTTAGCCAGTTAGTTATTTAGTTATTTAGGTACCCCCATATAAATACCCAATAAAGGTTTTAACCCCTGATTGCCCTTAGTTAACCCCCTGATCACCCGGCGGGTGATATAAATTTGGTTTTAGGGTCAGAAAGGGTCTGCGTCGCCCCAGGCAGTGCTAGGTTAGTGCCAGCACCGCTAACACCCACGCGCAAAGCATACACCTCCCTTAGTGGTATAGTATCCGAACAGATCAATATCTGATCTGATCAGATCTATACTAGCGTGCCCAGCAATTTAGGGTTCTAAAAAAACGCATTGTTAGCAGGATCAATCCAGATACCTGCTAGCACCTGCGTTTTGCCCCTCTGCCCAGCCCAGCCCAGCCCACCCAAGTGCAGTATCGATCGATCACTGTCACTTACAAAACACAACACACATAACTGCAGCGTTCGCAGAGTCAGGCCTGATCCCTGCGATCGCTAGCAGTTTTTTTGGTAGCGTTTTTATACAGTCGCTGACAGGCTAGGTGCTTTTTTACCTGTGAGTCTCACTACTGTACCCCTAAATTTAGAGCCCAAAATGGCAAAGCGAAGGTACACTAGTGAAGAGGCCTACACGTTTCTGAGCATGACAGATAGTGAAGAGGAAGACACTGATCTGTCAGATTCAGGCTCAGAATACGAACCTGTAGAGGACAGCGCCTCCATGTCAGATAGCTCTGACGACGAAGAAGAGGTCCCTGCTATTGTCAGGCGTACCCGACCCCGATTTTCTGATGTTGTTGAGGTGCAGGAACCGCAAGTCCCTCGTATGGAGTATAGAGCCAGTACTAGCGCCGCTCATCCTTTTGGTGAACTGGCAAGCACCAGCGGCCTAGTACACCCTGGACGTACATCCAGCACTGCAGTATCACGTGGTGACGTGGCGAGTCCCATAAGTGCAGTTCAAGCTGGCGAGGTGGCAAGCACAAGTAGTGTCCCGCTGCCACCAAGAAGAAGAAGACAAAGACAGGCCCGTCGTACCCATAGTGCCCTTCCTGCAGAATTCGCCTATCCCAATTGGGTGCCCACCACTTCTGCAGAACCCGTACTTCCCCCATTCACTGCCCAACCCGGTATTCAGGTGGATACAGATGATTTTACGCCACTCGATTTTTATTCTCTGTATCTCACGGAAGATCTCTATAGATCTATTGTGGACCAAACCAATTTATATGCTGGTCAACGCATCGCCGCTAATCCCCAGTTGCCGTCTCTTGCCAGAGATTGGAAACCAGTTACGGTTTCCGAATTTAAGACGTTTTTGGGCCTTTCCCTCAACATGGGCACACATAAATTTATGCGGATGCGGGCTTATTGGTCCACGCATCCGGCTGACCACATGCCCGTGTTCTCTAACTCCATGTCCAGGAAACGATACGAGCAGATCTTGCGGTTCTTGCACTTCAGTGACAATGAACTTTGTCGTCCACGTGGAGACCCTGAATACGATCGGCTCTACAAAATTCGGCCCCTCATAAACCACTTCAACCAACTTTTGCAGACTTGTTTACTCCCCAAAAAGTTGTCTGCGTTGATGAGTCCCTGGTTAAGTTTACTGGTCGCTTGTCATTCAAACAGTACATTACCAACAAGCGTACCAGGTACGGGGTCAAGCTCTATAAGTGCTGTGACAGGGCCACAGGCTATGCATGGAGCTTTATGGTTTATGAGGGTAAAGATAGTTACGTAGAGCCGGAGAACTGCCCTGATTACATAGGAAGCGCTGGCAAGATAGTGTGGAAATTGGTGTCACCCTTATTCGGAAAGGGGTACCACTTGTACGTGGACAACTATTACACCAGCGTGCCACTGTTTAGTCATTTATTTGATAATCAGATTGGAGCATGTGGCACCGTGCGACCTAATCGCCGGGGCTTTCCCCAGCGGCTTGTAGATTCCCGTCTTAGGCTGGGGGAGAGAGCCTGCTATCGGTGTAATAATTTGCTCGCTATGAAGTGGAGGCATAATAAGAATGTTTTCGTTCTTACCTCCCTTCATGCAGACACGACGGTCCAAATTCCTACGGCGACTGGTATTGTGGAGAAACCCCTCTGTGTCCACGAATATAACAAAAATATGGGAGGGGTGGACCTCAATGACCAGATGTTGGCGCCGTATCTAACTTCCCGTAAGACCAGACGCTGGTACAAAAAAGTGTCTGCTTACTTATTTCAATTGGCTTTGCTGAATGCTTTTGTGCTATACAAAACTTCAGGCGGAACATTAACCTTTCTTTTCTTCCAAAGAGAGGTTGTCACAGAGCTTCTGTTTCCAGACGGTTCTGTACCTCACCATTCCCAACCAAATGCAGTAAGCCGGCTGCATGAGAGGCATTATTCTTATGTCCTCCCGAGTACCCCTACCCAACGAGCCCCCCAAAAAAGATGTCGTGTCTGTAGCAAGCGCGGATATAGGCGTGACACCCGTTCTTATTGTCCACGCTGTCCTGGCAATCCTGGTCTTTGTCAGGGTGAGTGTTTTGAACGCTACCATGAACTAGTGAAGTATTAGCGTAGGGTACAGCATTTCACAGCCTAGGCACACTAACACAGAGTCTCCCAAGATGCCATTACATTTTGAGAGACCCGAACCGTTACAGTTACAGTTTACAGTTCAAAAAAAAGTGTATATAAAAAAAAAAAAAAAGTAAAATAAAAAAACCAAAAAAAGTATAAAATATAAAAACCAAAAAAAATATAAAATATAAAAACCAAAAATAGTTGTCGTTTTATTGTTCTCTCTCTCTCTCTCTCTCTCTCTCTCTCTCTTCTCTCAAATTTTTTATACTTTACTGTTTACTGTGTTATTGTTAACCATTTTTTATGTTTTCAGGTACGCCATTCAGCTGCAGCGTGGATTTATTTATCTTGACAGCAACAGCGTTTGCTCCCACGATACATAAAGCCGCGACTCCAGCACTGTCGGGGGTGATTTCACCACCACAGTTAAAAAAGAGCATATATGCCGAAGCATGGGGGCATAAGGGGTGGAGGAGCGATTTTGCTCTTAATGCCGCGTACATACGGTCAAAATTCCGACAGGGGGCTTGCCCATGGAAAAGTTTGAACATATGTACGCGGCATAACTTTTTTGCGGGAGGATGCCCCCATGCTTCGGCATATATAAATGGTGCATGTATGTCCATCATTAGAAGTGGGTGGATGAAGGGAGGTATCTAATGGTGGGCATACCCACCGATCAATCTCTTTTTTTTCGTTCAGACAACATGACTCTCAGTAAATAGCTTGGGGTGTCTACTTTCCAAAATGGGGTAATTTGGGGGGGTTTTGTGCTATTTTGGCATTTTATGGCCTTTGCACCCTTAGAAATCCTGAAGGTGGTGATTGGTTTTCGGGGTGCCGTACGCGACTAGACTCCCAAAAAGTCCCACACATGTGGTATCCCCATACTCGGGAGAAGTAGCTGAATATATTTTGGGGTGCAATTCCACATATAACCATGGCATGTGTGAGCAATATATCATTTAGTGACAACTTTTTGTACATTTTTTTTTTTTTTTGTCATTATTCAATCCCTTGGGACAAAAAAAAAAATATTCAATAGTGTCAAGATGGCCCTCGGCAAATAGCTTGTGGTGTCTACTTTCCAAAATGGGGTCATTTGGGGGGGTTTTGTGCCATCTTGGCATTTTATGGCCGTCAAAACTGTGATAGGTAGTGAGGAGTAAAATAAAAAAATTATGCCCTTAGAAATCCTGAAGGCGGTGCTTGGATTTCGGGGTCCCGTACGCGGCTAGGCTCCCAAAAAGTCCCACACATGTGGTATCCCTGTACTCAGGAGAAGCAGCAGAATGTATTTTGGGGTGTCATTTCACATATACCCATAGCATGTGTGAGCAATATATCATTTAGTGACAACTTTGTGCAAAAAAAAAAAAGTTTGTAATATTCCCGCAACTTGTGGCAAAATATAAAATATTCCATGGACTCAACATGCCTCTCAGTAAATAGCTTGGGGTGTCTACTTTCCAAAATGGGGTCATTTTGGGGGGTTTTGTGCTATTTTGGCTTTTTATGGCCTTCGAAACTGTGATAGGTAGTGAGGGGTGAAATCAAAAATTTGCACCCTTAGAAATCCTGAAGGTGGTGATTGGTTTTCGGGATGCCGTGCGCGACTAGACTCCCAAAAAGTCCCACACATGTGGTATCCCCGTACTCGGGAGAAGTAGCGGAATATATTTTGGGGTGCAATTCCACATATAACCATGGCATGTGTGAGCAATATATCATTTAGTGACAACTTTTTGTACATTTTTTTTTTTTTTTTTTTTTTAGTCATTATTCAATCCCTTAGGACAAAAAAAATAAATATTCAATGGGCTCAACATACCCATCAGCAGTTTCCTTGGGGTGTCTACTTTCCAAAATGGGGTCATTTGGGGGGGTTTTGTGCCATCTTGGCATTTTATGGCCGTCAAAACTGTGATAGGTAGTGATAGGTAGTGAGGAGTAAAATAAAAAAATTATGCCCTTAGAAATCCTGAAGGCGGTGCTTGGATTTTGGGGTCCCGTACGCGGCTAGGCTCCCAAAAAGTCCCACACATGTGGTATCCCTGTACTCAGGAGAAGCAGCAGAATGTATTTTGGGGTGTCATTTCACATATGCCCATAGCATGTGTGAGCAATATATCATTTAGTGACAACTTTGTGCAAAAAAAAAAAAGTTTGTAATATTCCCGCAACTTGTGGCAAAATATAAAATATTCCATGGACTCAACATGCCTCTCAGTAAATAGCTTGGGGTGTCTACTTTCCAAAATGGGGTCATTTTGGGGGGTTTTGTGCTATTTTGGCTTTTTATGGCCTTCGAAACTGTGATAGGTAGTGAGGGGTGAAATCAAAAATTTGCACCCTTAGAAATCCTGAAGGTGGTGATTGGTTTTCGGGATGCCGTGCGCGACTAGACTCCCAAAAAGTCCCACACATGTGGTATCCCCGTACTCGGGAGAAGTAGCGGAATATATTTTGGGGTGCAATTCCACATATAACCATGGCATGTGTGAGCAATATATCATTTAGTGACAACTTTTTGTACATTTTTTTTTTTTTTGTCATTATTCAATCCCTTAGGACAAAAAAAATAAATATTCAATGGGCTCAACATACCCATCAGCAGTTTCCTTGGGGTGTCTACTTTCCAAAATGGGGTCATTTGGGGGGGGTTTGTACTGCCCTGCCATTTTAGCACCTCAAGAAATGAGATAGGCAGTCATAAATTAAAAGCTGTGTAAATTCCAGAAAATGTACTCTAGTTTGTAGACGCTATAACTTTTGCGCAAACCAAAAAATATACGCTTATTGACATTTTTTTTACTAAAGACATGTGGCTGAATAAATTTTGCCCTCAATGTATGACTAAAATTTAGTTTATTCGATTTTTCTTATAACAAAAAGAAGAAAATATCATTTTTTTTCAAAATTTTCGCTCTTTTTCCATTTATATCGCAAAAAATAAAAATCGCAGAGGCAATCAAATACCATCAAAAGAAAGCTCTATTTGTGGGAAGAAAAGGACGCAAATTTCGTTTAGGTGCAATATTGCATGACCGCGCAATTACCAGTTAAAGCAGCGCAGTGCGAAATTGGAAAAAGACCTCTGGTCCTTAAGGTATTTATTGGTCCGAGGCTGAAGTGGTTAAGTTGAGCATATTATATAGAAATACAAAAGTAGTGTTTATCCCAGTGAAATTTCCATGTCTGATCATCCGGAGATATAGACAGGGAGTCTACGTATAAGACCCCTTTCACACTGGAGCAGAGCGGGCGTTTAGGGTAAAGCGCTGCTAGTCTTAGTGGTGCTTTACCACTGTTATAGCGGTGCTTTTTGGCCGCTTGCAGGGCATTTTTGACCCCCGCTAGCGGCCAAAGAAAGGGTTAATAGCGCCTGTGTTGTGACTCTGCCGAAACACGCTTTGCAGGCACTTCAACAGCGCTGCCCATTCATTTCGAAGGGCAGGGCCTTTTGGGACGGTATATACACCACTCCCGCACCACCCCAAAGATGCTGCTTGCAGGACTTTTTTTCACATCTTGCAAGCGCACAGCCCCAGTGTGAAAGCACTCGGGTGGCTTAAGAGGTGCTTTTCAGGTGCTATTTTTAGCGCAGAAGTGCCGCAGTGTGAAAGAGGTCTTAAACATTTCTTGGATGATTGTCACTAGATGGTACTAACACTCATAACGATTACATGCTTTTGACATTTGTTCAAATTCAAATAAACCCCTTCAAGCACTCATGTACAAATCTAACATTCACGGAGAAATGTATCTATTGTGTGGGGCCCTGGAGGCCAACCGGCAGCCCTTTGGTACTGTGAGTACCTTGAGCCCCAGCAGCCAGTATTAGGAGCACTGATTTGTAAAGTGGCTAAATAGCAGTGATCTCTAGCAGTATTTTGTGACATGTCCTCTGTCTTAAATAGTCCCCTGCAGCATATTTCTAGACTTCAACCTACGATTGCAACCTGTCCGGGATTTGAATCATGTGTCCAGGTTTCAGTACATCTTAAACAGAGACACATTATTCAGACAGGAATGTGGCTCAGAACAGGGCTTTGAGATAAGAGGGTGAGGGGGCACTATGTGCATTACTATTTTCTTTGGAGTGACCAAAGGTGTCCCAGGTCTGTTACAATCCCATATTGTATACTAAAACAAACAAATGTCCTGTACGCCGCTAAAGTGTTCGGGTTTGCCTTGAAGAAAAAAGTGGCAACCCTACTTCAACCACTCCCATAGCATGTCGTGTCACCAGTCTCTGACCATCTCTACTAGTATTTTGGCAGTGTCGTACTGTGTTCTGTAGCACTACATATACAGTATACAAAAAAAACATGATTTTTTTACTTTGTTTCATGTTTATTGGATATGTTTTATAGCGGAAAAAAATCGAATTTCTACATAAATATTGGCCAAAATGCATTCTGCTGTCTGATAGAAAAAATTAACTCCCAATAATTGTATATTGGTTTGCATGAAGGTTATAGTGCTTACAAACTATGGTGTGTATATATACTGAAATTTTTATTTATTTTGTTTTATAATATTACTAATGGCGATGATCAGCGACTTAAAATGGGACTTTAATAGTGTGGCGGAAAATCTGACACTACATAACGCTGAGGGGAACTGCCTAACTGCCACTGCCATCACCAATGACATTAATACAGTGGTCAGTGATAATAGTATACTCTGTCACTGTACTAATGACACTGGCTGGGAAGGGGTTAACTTTCATTGCGATCAAGGGCTTAAATGTGTGCGTAACTATGTGTAATGTGTGTAAAAATGTGCTGCTTTTATTAATAGATCTGTTTCTGCAGGGATGAGAAACTGACAGATTGCTCCCTTCGTACAGAGCTCTGTATCGCTTATCAACACAGAGCTCTGGGCTGTGATTGCACGCAGCCAATCAGGATGTCCTGGCTGTGAATCATTGACCAGGACTTGCTCAAAAGCACATGCATGCTCCCTAAACCTGGAAATAGGCAGTGACGTATTGGTAAGTGACTTTGCCTACAGCGCCCGCTCGCCCACATTATATTGCGGGCGGGAGGCAAGTGTTAAAACACCTCAGGGTCCATGCACACTGGGCTTAAAAAAACATTGTTTCTACAGGTGTTTTGCATTTGTTCTCCTGCTTGTAGAAGCAGCTCAATGTTATGGATGTATGGAGGCATAGATTAGGCTCAGCGTCAAAATACAGACAAAAAACCCTTCTGGATTGCATAATTGAGTGGAGTTTTCAGGCAGAATAAAATGCTTAAACACTCATAAATAGGCATGGGCTGAACACCTCTCTTTTCGGTTCGCAGCTGAACTCCCGAACAGGGGAAATGTTCTAACCCGAATGGTGAACCTCATTAAAGTCTATGGGAGCCAAACAGGAAAAATCAAAAGTGCCAGTTTTGAAGGCTTATATGCAAGTAATTGGCCATAAAAGGGGTATGGAGGTCTGGGTACTGCCCTAGGGGGCATGTATCAATAAAAACTTTTTTTTTAAATTATCGTTTTTAAGGAGCAGTGATTTTAATTATGCTTAAAGTGCAACAATAACAATGAAAATTCCCTTAAATCATGGGTGCCCAACCTTTTGAAGAGCAAGGGCCACTTAAGCAGCTTGGTAACCAGTCGCGGGCCACAATGAGCGGAGTGGGCGGATGACAGGTCTGTGTACACTCCGCATATGCAGAGCGTACACGGACATAGCCCACTCTACTCTATGGGCCCTCCAATCTGCCCATATGAAAGGGGACAGATCCCTTTCAGTTTTTTTTCTTTTTAGCGGATCGGATTGAAGGTATGCAGGTGTAAACGGACACAAGTCTGTTTACATTTTCCGCTCCATAGAGGTGAATCGAGGGTCTGATTGGGTCGGACCGATAATGTGAAAGGGGCCTGAGGCTGCTTTCACACTGATGTTCTGTGGTCTACCCAGAGCAGTGCACTTTGCCATAGAATTCTATTACATCTTGCAGGTGTTGTGCACTTTCTGGAAGCGCACCAAACCCGTAGGTAATAACAGAGGTCTATGGCTCAGTGCAGTTTGAAAGCAGCCTGGTAACAACTGCAGAACAGATATGCCCATATATACACTGTGATTATAGTATTAAACATACCTTTAATAACAGTCTTCAGTTCGGGTATCGCCAACCGTTGCTGTTCCAGGCAGAGTGCTTTTGGTGTCACTCCGTCTGTCACAGGAGGTGGCGCTATACAGGAAGCATCATCTTATGTGGCTCTGCTATGCAACTGATTGCTTCCTCTACCGCCAGCTTCATTCACAACACTGATGCTCTGGGATGCCGGGTCAGGAACCCGTGATCTGGGCTTGCCAACCAGCCATCCCAGAGCAGGAGGTCGTGGGCCACATCAGAGGGCTCCGCGGGCTATATGTGGCCCCCGGGCCACTGGTTGGACACCCCTGCCTTAAATAATGTACCTGTAAAGTGGCGCATCTGTAGCATGCATAAAAACATGCTACAGAAAAAAAAAAGTCAAATCCCATTTAAAATGCACTTCCATCTTTGCCCATCCCTACTCATAAACGCTCCTAAATGCTTCTCATTATGGTGTCTTGGAGCATTCGCATTTTCAAGTGTACATTGAAAAATGAGAAGAGGGTATTTTTTGAAAAAAAACACCTATAAAAGCAAATGCCCATAAAAATTCCTAAACTCTTGTGCAATATGACCTACTATGAGCATTTTTTGCCAGAAGTTTTTTCTGCGCCTAATGTGCATGGACCCTAATTAGTGTACAAGTGGCAGGATGGAAAATGGGTACTGCAACAATGGTTAGGTTTTATTTAATAGTATCAGTGGCATCACTAGGGTTGGTGTCACCTGGTGTGTTAAAATATGGTGCACAGCTCTCCCCCCCTAGCCTGCCACAGTGTTCTGTCCTGCTGCTGTGGAGTGACAGCAAGAGCAGGACAGAGCAGTAGACACTGGGCAGGCTAGTGCATCAGGGTCTCTTCTGCCGAGCCTGCCACAGTGCTCTGCAGGGTGCTGGGCAGGCTAGTTTCGGGATGGCAGCAATCACGGTACGCACTCCAAACCGGCCCCTGTAAATGTCGTGGTTTATGCCAGTGCACCAATCCATGCACTGTCATGGATGGGGGTGACGCCATCACGGTCGGATATCACTTCTTTCTTAATGATGTCATCCAGGCCTGGACTGGGACAAAAAATAGACCCAGACATATTAGACTGAGCAGCCCAGTGTAATCCCCAAGTCTAAATCCCCCCCCCCCAGTGTAACAGCGTAATCCCCTTCCAGTGCAATCCCCCCCAATGTAATCCCCCCTCTGTAAGCCAGCTAATGTATCCCCCCCTAATGTAACCCCTGTATAATCCCCCTAAGGTACCCCCGTGTAATCCCCCTATACCTCCCTGTGTAATTCCGCTAATGTATCTCCATAATGTAAACCCCTGTGTAATTCCGCTAATGTATCCCCCCTGTGTAATCCTGCTAATGTATCCCCCTAATGTACCCCCCGTGTAATCCTAATGTATCCCCCTAATGTACCCCCGCGTGTAATCCTGCTAATATATCCCCCTAATGTACTCCCTTAATGTAACCACCCCTGTGTAATTCCGTTACTGTATCCCCCAAAGTAGTCCCCCTAGTGTACCCCCCGTGTAATCCCCCTAATATACCCCCTTGTGTAATCCCCCAAATGTATCCCCCCAATGTACATCCCCTTCCCCCCCAATATATCTGCCCATTGTGACATTGTGTATATCTCTCCTCCCTACATTCACAGACCAGATCAGATCAGCGTGACTCTGTCCATGTGGATGTCCCTCCTACTAGGCTCCTCCTCCTGTTGTGGATGTACTGTCAGCGTGGAGGTGGAGCCTTTGCTTCGAGGAGTGTAATTGCGATAGGCAGCCGGCATCTCTCCCCGCCTGCCTATCACAATAATGGGAACCCGAGCTGTCTGCTTCACAATTCTTTCTCCTCCTCCCTCCCCGAACATTGCTGAGCAGAGATACCTGAGTGCCCAGTGGAAGGAGGAGAGAGCCGCGGTGCCTCTCTCAATCCAGTGCTGTGCCGGGTGTCACCCCTCTGTCCCACCCAAGTGTGGCCCACAGCCCCAACTCCCCCCTTGCAACGCCACTGAATAGTATTGCAGTTTTTGGTCAATAAAAAATATTTGTTATTATCCAAGCAAGTCCCTTAGACAAATATAACTTTCTTTTGGTGGTAATTGTTCACCACTGGGTTTTACATTTTTTGCAATATAAATCAAAAAAAACAATTTTTTACTTTCTGTTTTATATTTATTGGATATGTTTTTTTTAGAAGGTGCTTTTGGTGGGAATTGAACATAAGCATGAACCTGAAACAACCTTACTCTGAAAAACTCCCATTCGTGCACAAGGTATTTGCCCAAATAAGCACAATTAGAGCTTTCTATTTTAACAATCTTGCTTGGATGGGTAAATATAGATTAAAGGGATATTAAAGAGGAAGTAAACCCTGATGGGTTTACTTCCTCTTTTTTTCCCTGCAAAGGTAAAGCATAATGGACTACTATGCATCGCATAGTAGCTCATTATGTGTCACTTACCTGACACAGGAGCCAGCGAAGTCGCCGCTGTCCCCTGTAGTCCGCCGCATCCATCTTGCTGGTGCTGTCTAGCAGCTCCGACGAATCACAGCGGTGAAGCCGCGATGACGTCACTCCCGCGCATGCGCACGGGAGTCGCGTCTCGCAGCTCCGCCGCTGCCATTCGGCGAAGCCGCGATGACGTCACTCCCGCGCATGCGCACGGGAGTCGACAAATTAGGCAAATCCATTCTTGGACTTGCCGCATTTAGTGCGCCTGCGCGCCGCTGTCTACGGCGCATGCGCCGTAGACAGCGGTGCCCATTTTCGGGCAAATATCTCCTAAACCATATAGGTTTAGGAGATATTGCTTGGACCTACAGGTAAGCCTTAATCTAGGCTTACCTGTAGGTCAAAGTGGTTTGAAAGGGTTTACTTCCTCTTTAAAGGCTCCCTTTTTTTTAATAATGAACAAGTTATTCTTACCTGTTCTGTGCAATGGTCTTGCACAGAGCAGCCCTAATTCTCCTCTTCTTGGGATCCCCGCAGGCATCCTGGCCCCTCCCCCTTGCCGAGTGCCCCATAGCAAGCCGCCTTATTGCATTGTATTTTACAGAGAATTACAGAGCTGCAGATTGAAAAGGAAAGGTCACTTTTTAATAACATTCAATTACAATATGACCATTGCCGCACTTGTATATGCTATATTATTTTTTTGCTATTTTTTTCCCCCCACAAAAGTGGAGTTACCCATTAAGTGCAAATTAAATGATCTTTTTAGGAAACCAGGTTCAGACAATATGACTATTAATCCTTCCATTCATAATATAACTAGCATTGGAGGGAGTCTGAAGCAGAATTTTCCCCAGGAAAGGTACATGCCTCAGGTCTGTTCTTTATCCATCCCCATCATTAGTGATAACAAAGCTATAACATTTGTCTAGAATACATGACAGGCTTAGCAGCACTGTGCCTTAAAAAAATATTTGTTTTTAAATGTTGGCAACTATGACTGATATCCTTGGCAACTGTGTGAAAGAAAAGATTGCTCGGAGTTGTGTGACATGCATCCTCTGGCAGTGCCAAGACACAACCCACCCTACCATCCTACCATGCTTTATATATGAATTGCAGAAGTGAAGCAGATTTTGTCCTCCTCTGGAATCAGAGACACTGAATGCACAACCAGATACATATCGCCACCCACAGGCTATATATAGGTATTGCACTAAGATCTTCAAAATTCACTCATGGATCTTTTACGCCCCATTCACACTTGTGCGTTTTGAAGCTCAAAGCTACAAAATTCGCAGTATAAAAAAAATCTAATGTTTTTGAATTGTGCCTGTTCACACCTGAGTGTTGTGTCGCTTGTAGCTTGAAAAAGTGCAGGAACTTCTATTGAGCTACAAGCTTTTATGTTCCACTAGATTTAAAAGCTTGCAAGCGCAAATAAAAAAACAGTGTGAGAAAATGCACGTCATGTATTTTTTTCAAATAATGAGCTTTCCTAAAAATAGCTTTAAAAAAAAAAAAAACCTGAAGCTTCTCACACCCGCAAAAACACCTTTTTTCTCCTACACAGTTGCCAATGATATCAGTCAATAGTTGCCAACATAAAAAAAAAAAAAATCAGGCACAGTTCTGTACAAGAAAAGAAAAAAGTCCGCAAAACTATAAAGACGCTCAGCTTAAGTGTGAATGTAGCCTTAAAGAGGAAGTAAACCCTGATGGGTTTAATTCCTCTTTTTTTCCCTGCAAAGGTAAAGCATAATGGACTACTATGCATCGCATAGTAGCTCATTATGTGTCACTTACCTGACACAGGAGCCAGCGAAGTCGCCGCTGTCCCCTGTAGTCCGCCGCATCCATCTTGCTGGTGGCGTCTCGCAGCTCCGCCGAATGACAGCGGCGAAGCCGCGATGACGTCACTCCCGCGCATGCGCACGGGAGTCGCGTCTCGCAGCTCCGCCGCTGTCATTCGGCGAAGCCGCGATGACGTCACTCCCGCGCATGCGCACGGGAGTCGACAAATTAGGCAGCTCCATTCTTGGACTTGCCGCGTTTAGTGCGCCTGCGCGCCCATTTTTGCGGTGCCCATTTTTGGGCAAATATCTCCTAAACCATATAGGTTTAGGAGATATTGCTTGGACCTACAGGTAAGCCTTAATCTAGGCTTACCTGTAGGTCAAAGTGGTTTGTAAGGGTTTACAACCACTTTAATGTAACATTCACGCTGATGCGGGTTAGAAATCGTGCAAGTTCAGCAATATAGTCTGACTTGGGGCGATTGGACAGACATCTGTGCGAGTTCTTGTACAGATGTCTATTCAAATCGCCCCCAAAGTTGCCAAAAGTAGTATAAGAACTACTTTTGGGAATTGGACGGTGCCATTGCCGGCAATAGCCATCGATTTGGCATGTCAAATCGCATTCCAAAGCGGCCCAATGTGAACGTGAGCTTTAGTGTAGCTATAGATATCCAGCAAAAGTTGGAGGTTATGGAACAAACCACATAAAATTGACAGGGGTTGCTAACAGCTGGCAATTAATCATTTGGCTTAACCACTTCAGTACATGGCACTTTCACCCCCTTCCTGCCCAAGCCAATTTTCAGCGTTGTCGCACTTTGAATGACAATTGTGTGGTCATGCAACACTGTACCCAAATGAAATCTTTTTTTTTTCACACAAATAGAACATTTTTTTTGTGATATTTAATCACTGCTGAGTATTTTAAAAAATACTGTTATCAAATTTTTCAAATAACTGGCATGGCGCTGATCAGGGACACTGACTGGTGACAGTATGTTAACAAAAAGGTAATTTTAACATTTTTCTTTTTTTATTATATTTTTTTTCTTTTTATTTTATTTTTTTTCTTTTTATTTTATTTTTTTTTCTTTTTAAAGTGGGAGTAAACACCCATCTCTGACTTTTACCTATAGGTATGCTTATAATAAGCCTTACCTATAGGTAGTGTAAATATCTCCTAAATGTGCACCATTTAGGAGATATTTACTGTACATGCAGCCAGCGACCTCACTGGCGCATGCACTCCGAAGGAACCGCCACTCGGCTCCTGCGTGGGAGTGACGTCATCGCACCTCTGGCCAGTCACACAGCTGGAGCATGCAAACCCAGAAGGAAGACAGGTGAAGATAGCGCCTGCAGCGGTGACAGCTCAGCGCTGGAAGGGCTTTGTTTTAAGGTAAGTTTAACATAGTATGCATAGCATATTAGCACAATACATGGTACAAAAAAAACATGAATCGGTTTACTACCGCTTTACCACACTGTGACCAGAGCAATACAGTGTTACCATAATAACACTGTACTACTCTGGGGAAGTGATCACGATTTTATTGTTTTTGGTTTTACAAATTATGATTGCTTATACCAGTGGATTTCACTGATATAAGCAACCATTTTGTATTGAATAAAATTGATTAATTTGGTGTGCATTGTGTTTATTAGCTGTTATTGGCCACAGCTAATCACATGGTACAGATGGGTTGTGATTGGTCCTGTCTGTACAATGTGATCACTGTGACTAATCACAGCTAGCAACACAATTTCATACAATGAATGTGTCAGAAACCATGAATCAGACTGAGACAGAAGTACAATTAAATCATACTTGTTTATTAATAAAAATAAAAAGGTAAATAGAAAAAGCATAATCAAGCATAGCCAGAGTCCAGTAACCAGATCGGGTAGTCAGCCAGTCCAAAGTTCAATAACCAGATCGGGTAATCAGCCAGGCCTGAATTCAGGCATCCAAGTAGAGCAACTGCAAGCAGGATAAGGAGCCAGGAAGGATGTCAGCAAGCTTGTCTTGAAACAAACCTCAGGATATGGTTCCTTGTGATGTGACCAACGCGAAAAGGTGAAGTGGAAGTGGAAGGCTTTAAGTAGGCAGGTCAGACGAGCATCATAGGGAACATCTGGTAACTGTGGAGAGAGAAGAGAGCTTGCAATTAGCCGACAGCTGAGCAGCCAGCCCAGAGAAGGAAGGGCTAAGCTAGCCCGACAGTACCCCCTCCTCAATGACCCCTCTACCTCGGAGGACCACCGGGCTTGAGGCAAAACCATCTATGGAACTTGCGGAGGAGGACAGGGGCATGTATGTCAGAGGATGAAACCCAGGAGCGTTCCTCCGGACCATACCCCTTCCAATGCACCAGGTACTGTATGCGCCCACGGAACCTACGGGAGTCAACAATGGATTGTACCTCATACTCCTCATGGTTCTCAACCTGAATAGGGTGAGGACGTGGCACCGAGGTGGTAAACCTGTTACAGACCAGCGGTTTCAATAAGGAGACATGAAACACATTTGAGATGTGCATACTAAGAGGAAGGTCCAATGCCTAAGCCACTGGATTAATCCTGCGAAGGATATGGAAAGGCCCAATAAACCGAGGTGCAAACTTCAGTGAGGGAACACTAAGCCGGAGGTTGCGAGATGACAGCCAGACCCTGTCCCCAACCTGGAAGGCGCAGGCAGGCGTCTGCGGTCAGCATGGAGTCTGTACCTATCGTTAGCATGACGCAAAGCCTCCTGGACTTGTGCCCAAGTGGAACGAAGACCACAGAGATGCTCCTCTAACGCAGAAATAATCTGCGGAACAAACAAGTCAGGCAACATGGAAGGTTGGAAACCACAATTCGCCATAAATGGAGACAATGGGGAGGCAGAATTCAAGTCACTGTTGTGAGCAAACTCTGTCCAAGGTAATAGGTTAGACCAGTTGTTATGATGGTCAGAAATATAGCAACGTAGGAATTGCTCCAAGGACTGATTGGCTCGTTCTGTGGCCCCATTAGACTGCGGGTGATAAGCGGAAGAGAACGCAAGCTGGATTCCCAACTGTGCACAAAAGGCTCACCAGAACCGGGAGACAAACTGACTGCCCCTGTCTGAGACAATCACCTTGGGTAGCCCATGTAAGCTAAAGATCTCCCGAGTAAAAATGGAAGCCAGTTCCTTAGAGATGGGCAACTTCTTAAGTGGAATACAATGACACATTTTTGAGAACCGGTCAACCACCATAAGGATAACAGTGTTGCCTTGGGAGTTGGACAACTCCCCAATGAAATCCATAGACAGGTGAGTCCAGGGCCTCTCTCCATTGGGTATGGGTTGTAGGAGGCCCACTGGAAGGTGTCATGGAGTCTTACTCTGAGCACACACGGGACAGGCAGCTACGAAGGCAGTAACATCAGCCCGTAGACTAGGCCACCACAATTGTTGGGAAATGGCCCAAATGAGTTGATTCTTCCCAGGATGGCCAGCTGCCTTGGGAGAATGGTAAGTCTGGAGCACTGCAGTACGGAGACTCTCAGTCACAAGGTTTATCAGGAGGAGCATGGACCTGAGCAGCAAGAATTTTGTCACGCAAAGGAGAAGTAAGACTGGTGCAAACCATAGCCCAGATACGATCCGGAGGAATCCTAGGAACCGGAACCAACTCCGACTTGGAAGTGGAGGAAAATTGTCATGACAAGGCATCAGCCCTTACATTTTTAGTACCGGGTAAGAATGAGACAATGTAATTAAAGCTCGACAAGAAAAGAGCCCATCGCGCCCTTCTGGGAGAGAATCGCTTAGCCTCAGACAAGAATGTAAGATTCTTATGGTCAGTAAGAATAAGAACAGGCACAGTGGTACCTTCAAGGAGATGTCTCCATTCTTTCAGGGCTAAAATGATTGCCAACAGCTCTCTGTCACCAATCTCATAATTGCACTCAGCAGGTGATAATTTCTTGGAAAAGTAGCCACATGGATGCATAGCGCTCTGAGTTAGGACGTTAAGACAGAAGGGTGCCAACTCCAGTCTCAGAAGCATCAACTTCTAGGATAAAAGGCAAAGTAGGATCAGGATGTGCCAACACAGGAGCAGAAACAAAGGCAGCCTTGAGAGACTTAAAGTGATAACGATAATTAAGGGCGCTCTGTAAAAAACATTTTCTAAACCACCAATTTGTTAAATATTTTCTAAACCACTAGATAACAATGGCTGTTTTTTTTTTTTTCACTTTTCTAGAGAGCTGCTCTTTGTGTATGTTTTTATTTTGTTTTTTGTTCACATGGCGCGGAATTTGAGCAGTTGAATTTCAACTGTTTTGTTCACTTGAGAGACTTAAAGGCCTTAATGGACTCCGGAGACCAACTCTGTGGGTTACCGTCCTTTCTGGTCATATCAGTCAGAGGCTTGACCAGAGACGAGAAGTTAGGAATAAACTTCCGATAGTAGTTGGCAAAGCCCAGGAAACGCTGCAGACGGCGTAAACCCACGGGTCGAGGCCACTGTAGGACTGCCAAAAGTTTCTCTGGGTCCATCGAAAAACCAGCAGTGGTAATGACATAGCCCAGGAATGTAACCTGTTCACGATGGAACTCGAACTTCTTCAGTTTATAATAGAGATTGTTCTCTCTTAGTTTCTGAAGCACATGACAGACATCTGTGTGGTGGCTCTCCAGGGACTTGGAAAATATGAGGATATCATCGAGATAAACCACCACACACAACTACAACAAATCTCGGAGGACATCGTTAATTCTTGGAAAACTGCCGGGGCGTTACAAAGGCCAAAAGGCTTTACCAGGTATTCATTATGGCCTGTTCTGGTATTAAATGCAGTTTTCCACTCGTCGCCCTCCTTAATGCGCACGAGATTGTCTCTCTCAAGTCAAGCTTCATGAAAACCGTTGCTCCCTTGAGGCGGGCAAATAACTCTGTAATCAATGGAATCGGGTAGGCATTCTTAATCGTGACACGATTGAGACCCCTATAATCTATACAAGGTCTCAGTTCACCGCTCTTCTTTTTCACAAAGAAGAAACCAGCACCAGCAGGAGACAAGGATTTGCGGATGAAACCTTGAGAGTGCGTCAGCAACATATTCCTCCATGGCCTTATCCTCCAAGACCGACAAAGGGTAATCCCGGGCCAACGAGGAGGTATGGCACCAGGTTGAAGGTCAATTGCGCAATCATAAGACCGGTGTGGAGGCAAACTACCGGCTTGACCTTTATCAAAGACATCACCAAAATCACGGTACTCCTCCATCAGGGAGGGGAGTGAAGCGGTGCACAGGACCTTGGATACCTTCAGGAAGCATGTCTCACTGCATTGTGGTGACCAGGAGAGAACCTCAGCACGGAGCCAATCAAAAGAGGGGTTGTGCCTCTGTAACCAAAGATAACCAATAACCAGCGGAAACCTGGGTGAGGAAATAACTTGGAACTGGATTATCTCATGGCGAAGAGCCCCTACGGCCATGGACAATGGAACCGTCTCATGAGTCACATGGGCAGGCTGTAAAGGTCTCCCATCAAGAGCCTCAATGGCAAGAGGAGTGTCACGCAGCTGCAGCGGAATCGAGTGCTGCAAAACAAATGCAGCATCAATGAACAGGCCTGCAGCCCCAGAGTCGATTAGAGCCTGTATCTCGATGGACGACTCAGCCCAAGAAAGGGTGACCAAAACCAGGGGCTTATCCTTCTGGATAACTGGGGATGAAACAACGCCACCTAAGGTCTGTCCATGACAGGACCTCAAGGTTCGGGCGTTCCCTGGCACAAACTCTCCCTCCTCCTAAAGGCTCTCTCATCTGCAGAGAGACGCGTGAAGCCCAGGTGCATGAGTTCATCTTCACTGACCAACTCGGTACCAGGAGGCATGGGAGGTGAGGGAGGCATGGGTGGGACTACAAAGCTCAGAGGCAAATGTACAGGAGGCTTTCGCAAGCGCTCCTTAAGAGAAAGTCTTTCTCTGAGGCTGGAGTCAATGAGGATGGCAAACGAGATCAAGCTTTCCAGCTCAGTGGGTATATCTCGGGCTGCTATCTCATCCTTGATGGAATCCGAGAGATCATGAGAAAAAGCAGCCACGAGGGCCTCATTGTTCCAAGCAACCTCTGCTGCCAGAGTACGGAATTCAATGGCGTAGTCGGCAACAGTTTTCGTACTCTGTTTGATGGACATGAGGCACTTGGCAGCAGAAGCGGAGCGTCAAAAACCCATTTAAAGGAGGCCACAAACTGAGGGTAACTCAAGACAACAGGTTTTTGCATCTCCCATAGAGGGTTAGCCCAGGCCAAGGCTCTCTCAGAAAGCAAAGATATCACAAAGCCTACTTTGATTCTGTCTGTGGGAAACGCCTGGGGCAGCATTTCGAAGTATATCTCAACCTGATTGAGAAACCCTCTGCATTGAACTGGATCACCCCCAAATCACTGGGGAAGCAGAGCAGAACCAGACATGCCTCTTATAGAGGTAATACTCGAGGCGGGTGCCTGCACAGAGACTGGCGCAGCAGCAGGGACGGCCTGCGACTCAGGTTGTACCGGAGCAGCCACCGTGGGGGATTCCAGGTGAGCCGTGCGATTCAGGAGGGTTTGTAACGCCAAGGCAAACTGATCCATGCGGTGATCTTGCTCATCCAATCTGGAAAAAATATTACCAAGTGGATTGACTGTATCTTCTGAATTCATGGCCTTCGCATACTGTTAGAAACCATGAATCAGACTGAGACAGTACAATTAAATCACACTTGTAATAAAAATAAAAAGGTAAATAGAAAAAGCGTAGTTAAGCATAGCCAGAGTCCAGTAACCAGATCGGGTAGTCAGCCAGTCCAAAGTTCAATAAACAGATCGAGTAATCAGCCAGGCCTGAATTCAGGGATCCAAGTAGAGCAACTGCAAGCAGTATAAGGAGCCAGGAGGGATGTCAGCAAGCCAGTCTTGAAACAAACCGCAGGAGATGCTTCCTTGTGATGTGACCAACGTGAAGGCAAAGGTGAAGTGAGCTGGAAGGCTTTAAGTAGGCAGGTCAGGCAGGTCAGACGAGCATCATCGGGAACAGCTGGTAACTGTGGAGAGAGAAGAGAGCTGGCAATTAGCTGATAGCCGAGCGGCCAGTCCAGAGAAGGAAGGGCTAAGCCAGCCCTGACAGAATGGCATGAAAGATACTGGCAGCGGGGTTGATGCACTGATCTGTCATTGGCTGTGTCCACCTGGAATGTCAAATATCCTGCCCAGCCATCATTTGACAATAGGCTGTGCGGGAAGTGATTAAACCCTTTCTACAAATGAAAACAAAATGTTTCTGCAACTGCTTAAAGCAGAACTAAACATAACTAATAAAAACACTGCAGCTCTTTATTAGAGATAATAAACACTTACCTGCTTTTTCACAGTCTTCTATTGAATGCACACAGGGATGCACAAGCTCAGCTGGATTCCAGGACATAAATGCTACATGAATTATTTGCCTTTACACAAGATGTCCACCACTAGAAGTGTTAGGAGGTGTTTTTTAAAGTGATTCCTCAACAAAATAATGCATGGAGGCATTGATGGATGGGGGAGTTTAATTTAAATATTAAAAATTATTTAAATACAATTTTTTTGGTTTTGGTGTGCACAGATGCAGTGTAGTTTCACTTTAAGACCCCTTTCACACTGGGGCCACCGCCACATTCGCAGTAAAGCGCTACTCATTTCAGCAAAGATTTTCGGCCACTAGTGGAGGTGCTTTTAACCCCAAAGAAGGGGTTACAATTTTCCGTGTTGCGGCATTTCGGAAGCGCTGCCCATTCATTCCAATGGGCAGGGTTTTTTGGGAGCGCTAAATACAGCGCTCCCAACCCACCCCAAAGATGCTGCTTGTATGACTTTTCAGAACATCCCACAGACACACTGCTTGAGTGTGAAAAGTCAAACTTGAATGAATGAGAGCCTATTTCCAGCGCTAAAGTGCGTGGAAACCACCCCAGTGTGAAAGGGTCTAAGTTCCAAAGATAACTAGAGCATTCAGGTAAACTAACATTGTTAGGCCTTATTCACACAAGTGCTGAAGCTCAGTCCGTGAATGGGCCAGGTGGTTAAGCAGCTGGAGTCGAGAGGTGCTGTGCCTCACCATCAGGTTGCCAGAATAAACTTAAAGTGGTTGTAAACCCTTACATGTACCCAGCGAAGTGACTGGCCTCAGGTGATACACAGAGATAAAACAAATCATCCTACAAAATGTGTACCTGTTTTTCTGCAGTCATTTCTTTTTTACATCCATTAAAAGTACAGCATTTATAAAGCTTGTCTGAGAGTTCAGTAAAAAGGGGGCAAGAGCTTAAAGGGGTTGTAAACCCTAGTTTTTTATTTAAAAAAAACAAACATGCCTATACTTGCCTGCTCTGTGCAAGAGTTTTGCACAGAGCAGCCCCAAATCTCTTCTTCTGGGGTTCCCCGTTGGCATTCCAGGCCTCTCCTCTTCATCAGGTACTTCAGAGAAAGCCACTTTCCCTGGGAGCACCTATGTGTGCTCACCCCCAAGTCCCACTGCTGCATCCATTGACACAGACAGTGGGACTTGGCCTCACCCCCACTCCTGTGTCACTAGATTTGATTGACTGCAGCTGTAACCAATGGCAGATAAGGAGAGCTACACTCGTGCACATCGCTAGATCAGGCTCAGGTAAGAAAAAGGGGATGCTCTGAGGGGAGCTAAAGCATAGAAGGTTTTTCACCTTAATGCCTCTCCGTGCCACGACCATGGGCATGCTCCTGTGGCACACGTCCGCTAGCCGCTGAATGATGCAGTAACGAACAGGTATGTTGATTTGCCGACATATATTGTCGTGAGCCGGTCGGCAAGTGGCTAAACGCAGAGCTCTGTGAATGAATGATGGGGCTGCGCTGTTTTTAATAAGTGACAGTTAGTATGTGGAACATCTCCCTGTGCTGCTGTCACTGGAAGAGAAGGCAGTGGGGAGCAGCTACAGCTGCATTGGGAACATGTTACATGTTCCATCCTAAATACAGGTGGAACATATAGGGGGTCATTTAGTATAGCGCTGCAAGGCTAATTAGCGCTAATTACTGTGAATTAGCGCTAAAACTATAGCGCTGGAAAAAAAAAATTCCAAAACCTAATTTACTATAGTTCCCTGAAACCAAATGGCTCCCAAACCCTTTCTCTGCTAAAACCTGGAGGAGTGCACATGGAAATAATCTTTAGAGCATGATACAATTGCCTAAATGGTACTGATATATGCAGTATATTTAAAGATAATCTGCTATTAAACTGTGTTAAAAGGTGATTTCTACACTGAAATATCTTTAAGTCTGAGAAGAGATAAATTCCCTGTTTTTGTACAACTAGGTGCCAACACAACTGAGCATGCTCGGACTGCAAATAGCTCTCATTTTAGCTCCAATTTGTTTTTTTACAGGGCGCTATAGTAAATATCAGAATAAGCGCTGCATTTTTTGGGAGTGAAAATTGGAGCTATTATAGTTCAATGCAAGTTTTGATTCTAATGGTACAATTGTAACTTCCCCAAATAAATCCTTTTAATGTTGAGATGAAATGTATCTTTCTCTGAAATAAATTTTCCTTTGCAACGTTGTTGCTTCTACTTAATCTATTTTGTTTTTATGAATTCTAGAATGTGGAATATTTTGATGTTTTGCTAAAATATATTTTTCTCTGTCACTTTCACTTGTTACTCTCCATCTAAAAACAATCTTTACCCAAACTGGCACAAATTTTTTGTGCTTTTTCTTATTTCCAAATAATCATAATTTGAGCCCAAGAAATGTGATATGTGTACCAACATCAGAAATCAAAATGTAATTCCCCAAAATTTGAGGGTAATATAACTATTCCACACTTGCTCACAAAGAACCACCAAATATCACAGAATAAATTAAGAATAACCCATGAGTAATGTAATTCTATCACCTGTATGTCCAAAGAAATGCTGTATTTATGTGTATTTATGTGTAGGAGGTTCTCACATGTGGCAGCTCTGTGGCTTAGAGGTTAGAATTTCTGCTTATCCCTGAGCGTCTGGGTTAAAATCCCAAACATGCCAATTCATGTAGAGAAGTTGTCTCATTTCCCTGGTCCTAAAACTATGTCTAAATATAGTAGTTATGTGTAGGAGGGTTCCACCACCATTGTAAATTTTGCCAGATACACTATCTAGCCAAAAGTATTGATTGGATTGTTGGCCAACAAAACCATGGCATTTTGTCCAAAGAGCGTTGGCTCAAACTTGTCTTGCATAAACACGGTTACACAAATGTTGCCCAACAATTATGAACGTAGTGACGTACTAGACATACTACGTGTTGTTTCAGCTCTTTAGCACCACCCTTTGGGCTCCTTCTGCTAATTTAGTGTTAGTAGAAGTTTGGTGAGTGTTAATTCGTGCTTTTCTTTTCGGATTTTTCATTTGGCATTTTTCAGTTCACACTTTTCATTTTGTGCTTTTCAGTTTGTTTCTGAGTGGCCGCTCGTCAACCAGACATGTTGCGGAATTGGAGGAGATAACTATGTTTAAATACGTTAAACTGTTGATGGTAGGTTGCATCCTTCTGTTCCATTGGTTTAAAGCTTATGTTTAGGTACTAAAAATTTTCATAGTAAAAGACCATGGCCTGACGTGGAAGGAGGGACCATATGAAACTTTATCACTGCACCAAACCACTCTTCCAAATGTTCGATGCTGTAAATGGAGCATGAGCACTATACAGTATATATGTGTATATATATATATATATATATATGTATGTATGTATGTGTGTGTGTGTGTGTGTGTGTGTGTGTATATATATATATATATATATATATATATATATATATATATATATATATATATAAATTTGCTCTCTGCAGTTAGTCGCCAATCTCTGTAGTGAAGTTGAAAATGGAGAAAGTGAAAACGCGTGTGGTCCTAGAATATTTGTCTCAGATGAGCCTAACACCTGCAGACTAAAAGGATATATTTGCAATATTGGGGGAGGATGCCCCATCCTCCAGCACTGTTAAGAAGTGACCATTTGACTTAAAGAGGAAGTAAACCCTGATGGGTTTACTTCCTCTTTGATTCCCTGCAAAGGTAAAGCATAATGGACTACTATGCATCACATAGTAGTCCATTATGTGTCACTTACCTGACACAGGAGCCAGCAAAGTCACCGCTGTCCCCTGTAGTCCGGAGCATCCATTTTCTTGGTGGGTCTCGCTGCTCCGGCGCTGTCATTCCTCGGAACGGTGATGACGTCACTCGCGGCATATCGCCGTTAACTGCGGCTAACTTAATCTAGGCTTACCTGTAGGTCAAAGTGGTTTGTAAGGGTTTACAACCACTTTAAAGCTCTAAAGATGACCCCGCCCTGGCAGACCTGAAGTGGCCACACCTGAAAACATTAACCTTATTAACCTTAGGTAATAGTAGATCGCCGAGTTAACATCCAGACAATTGCTAAGATAATAGGGATTTAAAAAACCACACACAGTTTAGTGCATCTGGTAAGTATGCATACGCCATACCTGTGGGATCTCTGTGGAAGTTGCAAATCGCCATTCATGCAAAATGCATTCATTGCGAAAATGCAGTGTTCTCTGAATGACGCCCATGCTGTGATCACTATGCAGCA
The DNA here is from genome assembly GCF_037356315.1 of Lithobates pipiens. Lineage (NCBI taxonomy): Eukaryota > Metazoa > Chordata > Amphibia > Anura > Ranidae > Lithobates > Lithobates pipiens. The sequence goes on along the minus strand of NW_027507903.1, from coordinate 533,565,697 downwards.
GCTGGGCACAGGATCCAGAAGCAGGTGGCAGTCACTCTAGTAGCTGTGCCTACTATGATGATTTCCAGCTTCCAGGGGGATCCCACAAGTATGGCACATACAGTACATACTTACCTAGATCCAAGCTAGACCAATGCAACTATGTAAAAACTGCCATACCTAAACTTTAGCTTTAAATTGCCATAACCAGCATCAGTATTGGTCTCTTGCAAAACCTGTAAATATGCCAGGAAGGGCAATTCTATATTATTAATGAAGTTGCAAAAAACAGCACCATGCCTTCCTCAACCATAAAGATAACTTGGTAATATAACAGAACGAGTTAATATGTTGTAATTGCAAGCATTCAGTAAATTATTCTCTAAATTTGCCATCTGCTGGTGAATGTTCAAAATGACAACTGCCACTAAATAAATAAGAATCTTAAAGTGACACTAAACAATATTCCTATTCTGCAGAAATTATCCATACACATCCACTCTTTGATTTTTTCATTAAATTGTTTGTGTTTTTCTGGCTCCTTGTAACATCCTTCGTGAGCTCCTAAATATTTCTTTTGTTCCTCTTATTTCCATTTGAATAAGCAGTGGACGTTAGTTGCAGTCTGGTGCACACTGAAAATTAGGGATGCACCGTTCTCCTTTTTTTTACGAGTACGATTACCGACCCTTTTTTTAGTAAACGCAGATACCTATTACCTATACCTACTGCAACTGTTTTGATTACACGTCAGCTGTCAGCAATGGTACAAAGCATTAAAAAGTTTTTTACAAATGCAATACATTTTTATTTTATTTTCTTACATCAGGGGACACAGAGCCATAGTAATTACTATGTGGGTTATATCAGACCGTCAGGTGCTGGACACTGGAACGCCCCTAAGGTGTGTACTCCCCTATATAACCACTCCCATTACTGGGAGTCGTCAGTTTTTTCGCCAGCGTCTAAGGTGTTGGTCACGAGTAAAGATGTGCTATGCTGAGCTCTACTGGTAGTAATCCTTGCTGGGGCTAGCCATGCTGACCGGATCCGTTCTGATGTCTTTTCATGGGCTAAATGAATGGTACCTGGGCCTCGTGTCCAAAGAAACAAGGTTTTGCTTGTGAATGCTTCTCTTTGAGAGCTGGGCCCTGGGATCCAGTACTTTTTGGTAGTGAGACCATAAAGTTTTTACTGGCAGGGTGCTGTCGCAGATCCAGGATTGTGGGTAACCCGAGGTTCCCTGGTTCCTGAAGGTTTCCTAAAAGGTCTCGGAGCCCACCATGAAGGGTGAAGATTGGGTCTTTATCTCTGATAAAACCCTGCTGCGAGGTTAAGTTAAGGGAAATTGCTGTTGCATAGAACCCTTCAGTCCAGGTATATATCATACAAACAGGTTTTTTTCTTCTACCATTTGTAAATTGAAAAGTTAATGCTATGATGTCTCTCCATAGTGGGACTAAAACATAGCAGATTCCCATCTAGTCCTCAGGACCCTTTTGTTGAGGTGCAGGAGGCTGGGGATTAGGTAGATCTTCCAAAATATTGAAAGATACTTAGTTATCCTCTTTGGAAGATCCTAATATGGAAGGAGTAGCATAACAAGTCAGGTTGCTTGTGTACTCCCTTACTCAACCCTTTTGCTGCTTGCAGCACAGGCTCTTGAGGTACCTACCTCTAAATGGGTTGATTAGAACCTCCCCCACCTGGAGATGTTTTTTCCTATTCATGCATAGCTCATAAAAAAAGCTTATGTATTGTGAATGGGAACATCCGGATAAACAAAAATTATCCTCCCAAGAAATTCTCCACACTTTATCTATAAAAGAGGATTTCTATGAAGAAAATGGGGGGGGGGGGGGGTTCCAGCAATTGATGCTGCAATCACCTCAGTGAGCAGTCTTACAGGTCCAGATGGATAATACACTGATGTTAGGATCCAGCAAATTAAAGTTGGAACTTCCTTTTAAGACAATATGTCTTTTGCAAGTTCAGTAGCGCAGCCGGTTCTTGCTGCAATTGGTGTATCTCAGTCCATAAACCCTTTGACGTTCTGCTCCACGATTTTGTTGGAGCACATTTTGAGTCACGCTAACTCATTGAAAAATGTGGTTTTTAAGGGGTTAAGGAACAGTTTTCTGGAGATACCTGAAATTCTGCCTGATCAGCAGGCCCGGCAATGGGCTGGTGTATCTGACGCACTATGTCTCACAGTAGATGCTTTGAAAGACTCTATCATTTAAGCCTCATGGCTTATGCTTCTACTAGTGCATTCTCAGAGTTCTGTGGCTGAAATATTGATCAGCCGAAGCACCATGTAAAAAGCTCTTAGCCAGTTTGTTTACCTTCATGGGGTATGGCTATTTAGAGACGATCTGGATAAGTACATCCGAAGGGCCTTTAATAGGGTAAAGCTCTCTTTACCAGTAAAAAGAAATTCAAACATTTTTCCTTTTATCGTGCTGCCTCTCCTATGCCAGTGTCTCTCGACGCCCTCAACCATCAGGCTCAAGAGAAAGTCCCCAAGGGCAGCACTAGGGTCTTGGGGCAGAAAGCCCACAAAGCAGAATGCTAAAACCTTCTCATAAAGGGGCACCACCACTCGTTCGGGTGAGGGGAAAGGTCCTGCAATTCTCAAGATCTGGCAGGAACAATGACAAGACAGATGGATTTCTAAAAAAAAAATTTCTTTAGGTTACGACTAGAGTTACGAGAGTTTCCGTCTCCTCAGAGAATGTTCCCAAGGATCCAGAGAAAAAATAAGTCTCTCTTTCTGGCCTCTGGATCAGCTGGTATCCCAGTAGGTGATCCCAGAGGTTCCCTTTGGGGGACAGGGGGTTTTGGCTCAAACCCTTTAAGGTTCAGAACCAAACAGAGAGGTAAGACCCATTCCAGATCTCGAAGATCTGAATCGGCACTTAAACATCCGATTCTTTCATAATTTAATCAGCTGTGTCCATCCTGCAAGGAGGGGAGTTTGCATATCTCCATATGCCAAATTTTCCCGCTCACCAGAAATTTCTGCTTCTTAAAATATAAAATTAACTTTTCAGTTGTGGCCCAGCCATTCAGCTTAGCCACAGCACCACTAATGTTCTGAAAGATTCTGGCACCTCCTTTAGCCAGATTAAAGGCTCAAGGCATAGCGGTCCTAGCCTATTTAGAAGATCTACTTTTAATAGATCATTCAGTCTCAAGTCTAAAACCAGAGTCTGATCACAGCCGTAACTATCTGAAATCTCTAGGTTGGATACTCAACCTTGGCAGATTCTCCTTAAAACCATCAGGGAGATTACAGTACTTGGGGGCTGGTTATAGATACCATACAGAAGAAGGTATTCTTACCCCAGACAAGAATCAGTTCCATTGTAGGACTAATTCAACTTATCAAACAAAGGAAAATTCCTCCATTCTGCGGTGCAGGAGATTTTTAGGGGTAATGGTGGCCCCCTTCAAGGCCATCGCTTATGCACAGTTTTACTCAAATACTGCTTAAAAACACCATCCTGTTGGTCTGGAATAAAAAGGATTCAGGCCTTGTTTGTTTCTTATACGCTTGGCTCCCAACATAAGCCAGAGCCTAAATTGGTGGTTGTCATCCAGCAAAACGGAAAATCTTTATCCTGGAAGGATAACAACAGATGCCAGCCTTCGAGGCTGGGGAGCAGCCCTGGAAGAAGATTCTGTCCAGGGGAGATTGTCCAGGTTAGAGGACCTTGCCTATCAACTTTTTGGAAGTTTCGGGCAGTACATCTGGCTCTAGAATTTTGGACGGTCAGACTACGGCACTGTCCTGTCAGGATTCAGTCTGACAAGGCCACTTGCCCGCATTCTCTGCAGGATTATGCAGGAACAAAAGGAGGTGATTCTGGCGGCCCTAGTGGGTCCCAGAAGATCTTGATTTACCGGACTCTGCCATTATAGCCAGACCTTCTCGCACAAGGTCCGGTATTTCATCCTACCTTACGGCCGAAAAATTTAAACAGGTTTGACTGTTGAATCCCACTTTATAAAAGATTGCTCAATCAGTGGATATGATTTCTTTTGGTAGTACCTCTGCTTTGTACATCGGGCTAAGTTCAGAAGAGGAGGTTGAAACACCCCCAAAAAAAGAGCTAAAAGGGTCTCCTTCAGGCTCTGGAAAGCCTACTCATCTCTACAAATGGCATCCTCCCCTGAGAGGGGGTGGCTGGTCAGAGTGAGCATTGGGGCCATGAAATGTTTGCAACTGTTTTCAACACTGCGGCCCCTGTTTATTTTACTAAGAATATATTTGTCCTCAGCCATGATGGGTTTTAAAAAGAAAAAAAGTTTAGCGACTTTAATCGCATCCCAGTGTGGGTCAAAATACGACAGGTTCTTTTCCATTACCCAGGACCCTCAAACTGAGGAACTAGGGGCGGGTGTCCACATTTGATTTGAAATGAATATCCAAATTAGTTAGGTAATACTTGTTCATAGACTGTTTGTTTAACCCTTTCATGACTAAGCCTGTTTTTGGAATTTGGTGTTTACAAGTTAAAATCCATATTTTCTACTAGAAAATTACTTGGAACCCCCAAACATTATATATATTTTTTTAACAGAGACTCTAGAGAATAAAACGGCGATTGTTGCAATATTTTATGTCACACGGTATTTGCGCAGCGGTGTTTTAAATGCAACTTTTTGGGAAAAGGTACACTTTCATTAATCAAAAAAAAACAAAACGGTAAAATTATCCCATTTTTTTGCATAATGTGAAAGATAATGTTACGCCGAGTAAATAGATACCAAACATGTCACACTTTATAATTGCACGCACTTGTGGATTGACGACAAAGTACGGTACCTAAAAATCTCAATAGGCGACGCTTTAAACTTTTTTAACGGTTACCAGGTTAGCGTTACAGAGGAGGTCTAGTGCTAGAATTATTGCTCTCGCTCTGACGATCGCGGCGATACCTCACATGTGTGATTTGAACACCGTTTACATACGCGGGCGCGACTTCCGTATGCGTTTTCTTTGCTTTGCGAGCTCGCGGGGACGGCGGGCGTTTTAAAAAAAATTTTTTTATTTTTTTATTTATTTTAAAATTACTAAATTGTTTAAAAAAAAAATAAAAAAATTTTGATCACTTTTATTGCTGTCACAAGGAATGTAAACATCCCTTGTGACAGTAATAGGTGGTGACAGGTACTCTTTATGGAGGGATCGGGGGTCTAAAAGACCCCCCACCCCTCCTTTACACTTCAGTGTATTCAGATCGCCGAAAACGGCGATTCTGAATACCGGATATTTTTTTAAAACCGGCGCCATTGGCAGCCGAGTAAACGGGAAGTGACGTCATGACGTCGCTTCTGTGTTTACTATGAGGAGACTGGAACGAAGCCGATTATGGCTTCGTTCCAGTTCCTCCCCAGCGGCCGGAGCCATCGGACACGCAATCGGTGCTCCCGATCGAGCGGGAGCACCGGCTCCTCCGGCATAACAGCCGAGCGGCTTTTAGCCGCATTGGTTGTTATGGCTGGATAGCCAATCGCCCGCTGTAAAAGACGGTACTGGGATGATGCCTGCAGGTGCGGGCATCATCCCGGTATACCCCCCGGAAGCCGAGTACGCAGATCTGCGTACGCTCGGCGGGAAGGGGTTAAATATTTGTATCCAAGGAATGGTAAGTCTACTAACAGATTTTGCAATCACTAATGGGGTCTACACATGATATGATAAATGTATTCGGAATGATCATACGATTTTTTAATGTGTAGACAAATTTCAAGAGACAATTCAGGCTTTCCCAAAGAAAATTATCGAAGGAGCAAACTGCACAATTTTTCTCATTACTGAACAGAACTTACGATTTTCATGTAATTCATACAATAAAACATCACATGAGAAATATTGGGCATGCTTACATAAAAAAAAATTATAACCCAGAAGATCATGCAGCCATTCGTACCCATGAAGTACATGTAGGCATTATAATAACCACAAAGGTCCTGCCTGGCCTATAATCAAATGAAGTGGTTAACTGCTTGCTGACCTAGACCTATAACCTATAACGGCAAGGCGGCTCTCCTGCGTGTATGATCTGGCACCCACGGGTAGGTGGAGCGCACCACAACTCTGCTATGATTTTATACAGCAGATGTGGAACGCACACAGGTAGAGCCCTGTCCTGTCAGCGGGGAAGTAATATATTTTCTTTCCCTGCAAAACGGGGAATGAAATCGATTACTTCCCCTTGTAAAGGCACCACACACTGTACACATAAACACTGGCTAGGAACACATTTAACCGTTTGATCACCTTAGATGTTTAACCCCTTCTCATCCTTCCCAGTGTCATTAGTACAATGACGGTGCATATTTTTAGCACTGATCTCTATATTAGTGTCACTGGTTCCCAAAAAGTGTCCGTTTGTGTCAGAATATCCGCCGCAATATCTCAGTCGCTGATTGCTGCCATTACTAGTATATAAAAAAATGTTATAAACTTAAATGAAAATATCCCATAGTTTGTAAATGTTATAACTTTTGTGCAAACCAATCAATGTATGCTTATTGGGATATTTTTTTTTAACAAAATATATGTAACAGAATACATATTGGCCTAAATTTATGAAAAAATTTGATTTCTTCAAATTTTTTTATTACATATGTTATATAGCAGAAAGTAAAAAGTCATCCTTTGTGTTATTTTTTTCAAAATGATATTTAAAAAAAAAAAAAAAATGCAGAGGTGATCATATACCACCAAAAGAAAGCGCTATTTGTGGTGGTGGGGGCATAAATTGCATTTGGGTACAGCATTGCATGACTGCACAATTGTCAGTTAAAGTAATCCATGAAGGAGGGGTAAATCTTCCGGAGGTTAAGTGGTTAAAGTCATTGTAAACCTCAGACATGAAATATGAACAAAGCAAACCCCTCCATAATGTGTGCTTGAGACCACCAAGTGTAATTTCTGTCTGCTGCTTCCTCTGCTGTTCATCAGCATGAATCACTTCTGATAATTCTGACTCAACAAAAAAATGGTGATGGGAGGGATCTCCAGCAGATTGACAGGCTTAGTTCTGTTCCTGTGTGAAGGGGCACAATCGGCTCTCAGACCTCTCCTCACTGAGCTCTGCAGAGTGGTACTTCAGTTCAGCTCTCTATTAATTCTGGACTTTGAAGAGATGTAGGGGAGATAAGACTGCAGCTAAACAGGTACAACTTATGTAGGAGGATTTGTTTCATCTCCGTGTATCACCTGCAGCCAGTGCCTGTTCAGTAGGGAAGTCAACTCATGAGTGTTTTTGTGGCTGAAATGCTGAGCAAAGTCTTCTAGAAAAACAAGGCAACCCTTCACTCACTTTACCATTTAAAGGAACTGAAAGTGTAGTTGTGAAGTACCCAAGCCACAAGAGAAGAGCTGACACTTAACATCTATCTAAAGCCACAACTTTGTAGTAGTGAAGGGTTTAAACTCCCATCAGTTTATTTTTTTACAAAGGCAAAGGGAGGAGATCTGCCTGTGCCGCATTGGGGACATGACCCTTCACTTACTCAACTGGGGTTACAATTTTTTTTTAGGATAAATCCTCCGTTTAGCTATCCATACATGTGTATCACCACCCCTGCAGGAGCTGCTGGTGAATGTTGATTATCTCCCACTCTGCACAGCCAAGCGCATGAATTTCTCAATCATTCCTGAGCAGGGCCGGTGCTACCACTAGGCAAACTAGGCAGCCGCCTAGGGTGCACTGCTGCCTAGAGCGCCCGGCCACTGGCATTCCTACTCTCTTCTCTCTGCAGCAAGTCTCGGCAGGCAGCTGCCGCTTCATTCACACATATTGTCCGAGGCTCAGCGGCGGCGGAGGACTGTGTCTGTGTCCCGACTCCCGTATGAATGGAAGCAAGCAAACATTCATTGATGGGCACTGGTAGGCTGCATTGTTGGGTGTTGGTAGGCTGCATTGTTGGGCACTGGGAGGCTGCATTTGTTGGGCGCTGGAGAGGATGCATTGATGGGTGCTGGCAGACTGCATTGATGGGCACTGGTGAGGCTGCATTGATGGGTACTGGTAGGCTACATTGATAGGCGCTGGTAGGCTGCATTGTTGGGCACTGGGAGCCTGCATTTGTTGGGAGCTGGAGAGGATGCATTGATGGGTGCTGCCAGACTGCATTGATGGGCACTGGTGAGGCTGCATTTCATGGGCATTAAAAAGGTGGGTTAGTAGAGTTGACCCGAATATCCCCCGACCAACTCAATGCTCCCATCTCCCCTTCAGAAATATCCTCCACAGTTCGGACTCTAGCCTCTTCCAAAGCCCCCGGCCCTGATGGCCTAACAGGCGAATTTTACAAATCTTTAGGTCCTTTACTGACTCCGACTCTTACTAAAGTCTACCAACACATATGGTCCGGCGGGACCTACCGTATATACTCGAGTATAGGCCGACCCGAATATAAGCCGAGGCCCCCAATTTACTCCCAAAAAAACTGGCAAACTTATTGACTCGTGTATAAGCCGAGGGTGAGACATGCCTGTCCATCCCTGTGTGTGTGTCCGTCCATCCCTGTGTGTCCGTCCATCCCTGTGTGTCCGTCCATCCCTGTGTGTCCGTCCATCCATCCCTGTGTGTGTGTGTGTCCATCCATCCATCCATCCCTGTGTGTGTGTGTGTCCATCCATCCATCCATCCCTGTGTGTGTGTGTCTCCATCCATCCATCCATCCATCCCTGTGTGTGTGTGTCTCCATCCATCCATCCCTGTGTGTGTGTGTCTCCATCCATCCGTGTGTGTGTGTGTGTGTGTGTGTGTGTGTGTGTGTGTGTGTCCAGCCTACCTGTGTCCCGAGCCTTTGTCCCGAGCCTCCGTCCCGTGCCTTGCCTCCTTGCCTCCGTCCCGTGCCGTGCCTTGCCGCCGTGCCTTGCCTCCGTCCCGTGTCGTGCCTTGCCTTGCCTTCGTCCCGTCCCGTGCCGTGCCTTGCCTTGCCTCCGTCCCGTGCCCTCTTCGTCGGCGCCTCGGCGGCCATTGTAAAATTCAAAAGCCTCCGCCTTCGCCTGTGATAGGCGGAACACTGAATTTCCCAGCAGCCTGTGTTCCGCCTATCACGGACATCGTATCATCCTCGTCCGTAGTACGAGGATGATACGATGTCCGTGATAGGCGGAACACAGGCTGCTGGGAAATTCAGTGTTCCGCCTATCACAGGCGAAGGCGGAGCCGGAGGCGCGGCTTTTGAATGATAGAATGGCCGCTGTCTGTCTGCTCGACACGCTGATCGAGCGGGCAGACAGCGATGACTCGAGTATAAGCCGAGGGGGGCACTTTCAGCCTCAAAAAAGAGGCTGAAAATCTCGGCTTATACTCGAGTATATACGGTATATACCTTCAGGCAACCAAGCGATTATCAAACTGCTAGAAAAAAAAGGAAAGGACCCACAAGAACCTGGGTCGTACAGACCCATTTCGCTCCTAAATCTTGATGTCAAGATCCTTTCCAAAATAGTAGCCAACCGCCTGGCCAACATCATCCCCTCCCTGATTCATTCCGCCCAATCATGTTTTGACAAGGGTAGAAAAGCAACCATTAATATCAGGAAGGTGATGATAGCACTGGAACACGCTAGATGCAACCCTAATAGCGACCTGGCCATTATTACCCTTGATGCCGAAAAGGCTTTTGACAACGTTAACTTTGAATGGCTGTCCATGGTTTTGGGCGAGATGGGCTTCTCTGGCCCCTTTCTTCACCTAATCAGCTCTATGTACACCTCCCCAGCAGCTAGGCTAGTTGCCGCAGGCCTCCTCTCTGAGGAATTTCGCCTGCATAAAGGAACCAGACAGGGCTGCCCTCTATCCCCTCTCCTTTTTAACATTGCTCTTGAGCCACTTTCCAGATACTTATCAAACGTAGCCCCTTTGCATGGGATCAAAATAGGTTCGCACGAACTAAGAACGTCTCTCTTTGCAGATGATGTTCTTATTTTCTCTGCCAACCTGACTGCTGACATGCCCATGATCAAAGATACTTTTGACTGATTCAGAAAATGCTCGAGATTACGTATAAATTACTCCAAGAGTGAGATACTCCCCTTAGGCTCCCGCCCGCATCCAACATGGGCACAACACTCCATTTTCACAATAGCACAATCACATATTACATACCTGGGTATTAAAATTGGGAAACTTCCTTCTTCTCTTTACCGCCTGAATTATCCTCCCCTTTTTGCCAAAATTATACATGAGTTTGAAAACTGAATGGATCTGCCTCTTTCGCTTCTGGGAAGGTGTCACTTAGTTAAAATGGTCAGTTTCGCACGCCTGCTATACCCTCTTCAGACGGTCCCTCTACTTCTTCGGCACAAGGACGTCAAACTCCTGAATGCCGCAATCTCCAAATTTTTATGGCGAAACAAGAGACCACGCATAGCATTTACCAAACTCCACCTTCCTAGAACCGAGGGAGGTATTAGTCTCCCTAATCTAAGAACCTATAACTTAGCATGTCTGTTGAGGGTAGGCATGGACTGGATAACACAAAAGTCACGTTGCTCAAACTATCAACTGGAGGCTGAAGTGACACGCCCCTATTCCTTAACAGCCCTTCTCCACTGTCAGTGGAAAAGTCTTGAGCCGACTCTCCAACACAATCTTTTGCTGAGAGATACAGCTATCACCTAAGGAGAGGCCAGAAAAGGTCTCAAACTGTCTCCTTTCATGTCAAGACACCTCCCAATACAGGGTCATCCAAACTTTTACCCGGGTCTGGACCACCATCCTTATGAAACATGGCGACAAAAGGGCCTTACCAACTTCTCCTCCTTATGCGACTTGGACTCTGGTCGCGCTTTATCTTTCCGGTACTTGGCCCAAAAATACTCCTTGCCGGATTCCTCTGCCTTTCACCACGGCCAATGCCTCCGCTTTCTACAGAAATCCTGCAGGGTAGAGCACTCGAGGTTCAAATCTTCTTTCATTGATATGCTTCTCCAAAAAGACTCCTACAAAATCTCTGACATCTACAAACCTTTATTTTTTAAAACAACGCCTCCTCTGACTTCATCCTCAGTCTACAACTGGGCGAAAGACTTTTCGGAGGATGACATAGTGGAAAAGATTCTGTACAGCCTCAACTCGGTGTACAACCTAATCCCAAATGAATCCTGGAGGGAAACCCAGTTAAAAATTTCCCACCGAGCACACATACCGTTTTTGCCATTAGGGACACTACATAAATCTCCTGCTTCGTTGTGTCCTCTCTGCCAACACTCAAGACCTCCCCTCGCCCACCGCTACTGGTCCTGCTTGGTCATCTCTTCGTTCTGGGATCAAATATTAGCCTTCATCTTCGAGATCACACTCCTGAAGCTTCCTAAAGATCCGTTACTCCTTATCTTTGGGTACTGGGACTCCAGACTACTCCCATGGTCAACTACTCCCTCACCCACAGGCAAGGAATGGGCCCTGATTTGCCTGTTGCTTGCTAGGAGAGCCATTCTAGCCAATTGGACGTCCACTACCACACCTTCAGTTTCTCAAGTCAATAGAGACCTTATGCTCCTTCTTTTCCGGGACAAACTTAACACAAATCTACACCAACCAAAAGCCACACAGCATTTCCATAGAAGATGGGACCTGTACATTGCCTCCAAACTCGCTCTTCAGGAATGAACCCAACTTGAAGAACATTCTTTCATTCGCAAGGACCCCCTGCTACCAGCGAACTTTACTACATCCTGAAGCCTTAGTTTACAGTTTACAAAACAGCGCACTTTCTTTTCTTCAAACCCTCACCCCTATCACCGGTCAAGTTCCCCCCCATGAATGGACTGCTCTACCTGACTCAGCGAGTTCCATCTAAACTACACTAAATGCAGAGTATATACTGTATATAATATATATATATATATATATATATATATATATAGTTTTTTGTTTGTTTTTTAAATACACTGCCTGCACGCCACTAAACTGCCTAATCTCTCGTCATTCATTACACTATATATATGGCAGCCCTGTAACCAGCAGCCTTATATAGTGTGGGGCATGGATTTAGCCCCCTGAGCCATGATTGGCCAAAGGCACCCTGCCTTTGGCCAATTTTGGCTCTCTCAGCAGAAGGCACTGTAACTGGCCAAAGCATGCAGGTCTGGTGCATGCTTTGGCCAATCATAAGACGCCAATGCACTGCGATCTAACAGTGCTTTATAGTGCGTTTGGCGGCGCTCAAATTTCCCGCGAACGCCCCCTAATGTTTTAAATTCGGTGAACGGGCCTAGTCACAAACAGGCAGAGCACATAAGTCCTTCCCTGGTTCAACCTCTCTGGTGGTCTTTTAGATCAAGGCACAGACGGTTCCCTGGCTCGATGAAAAACTCCAGTTGACCGTGGGATGATAGCCTGGACGACGTCCACAAATGTAGCTCTACACTCGCAAGAGTCGCTGGTGAATGTTGGTTATTTCCCACCCTGCACAGCCAAGCACATGAATTTGCCACAGTCCTTCCAGACTGACTGCATCCGTCCCAGGCTGCTTGCACCCAGTCCCTTTAGGCATGCCTCTCAGTCTTCTGATTGTAACACTCACCAGCCCTCCTGGCTGTCTTCCTCCCTGGAGAAGGGTTCTTCTGCTGTCCTTGCCTCCTGGTCAGGATCTTTCCGTGTGTCATGAGAAGTGTCCCTTCCGCACCCAGGCCAAGGCCTGAGTTCACCCCCCCCCCCCCCCCCGCCTGCACCAACTGGGCTGACCCTTCTGTTGGGGATTGGTCAGGGCCTTCAGAATACTCCAGCTAGCTCCTCCTAGACTCTTCCTAACTGCTTCTGGAACCTTCTCCTTGTTTACAGCAAGTAGGGGTGAGTCAGCTGCTGATGAGTCACCCAGCCTACCTCAGTCACTCACCCAACCCAAAAAAACACACGCCAAGCCTGAAAATGTACCTACACTACCATAAACATCCTACTCTAGCACTCTAGCCATGCTAGGGGTGCTACACATGGATCAAAATACTGCCAGTTAAACAAGAACTGGCAAAATTTCAATCCATGTACAGCCAATCCCATCCGTGAGAAGTGGATCCATTGATCGAATTTTCATTCATGGGCTTGTTGGTATATTTTTGCTTGATCAGCTCATGCAGCCAATTGGTTGCAGCGCTGATCAGTGTATTCTGATGGTAGGGCAGTCCCACTGTCAGAATACATTGACGCAGCATCCACCTTAAATGTGAGGATGGGGAAATCAATTGTTTTTTTCTTTCATCCGCCTGGTTGAATGAAATGTGAGGTTCTGGAATGGCTTTGTAGTATCCAGTGTTCACCTGCCCGCTAACTGGTTATATAAACTTGTCTGCTTATGGTAACACATTGTCCGTAAATCTTATTACTGTAATGCAAAACTTCTATCTATATGCATAATAGCTAAACCCCTGTAACATCTTACTCACAATGCTCATTTTCTTTGTTAGCTTATTTACAAGATTTTAAGATGTAGACTCTATTCTTTAAGGGTAATGATGGACTTGCTGCAGTTCTTTTTAAAATGAAATAACATGGTCACTTACAAAGACCACAAATTAACTAAAATTTGCTGCTACCAGGGTTTTATCTGTCATAAGCTATAGTTTAAAGACCCTATGTTAATCATTTACACCTGTAGGATGACACAAACATTTATCTTGGTCATAAAGACCCTTGTGAACTGATCCAGAGTGTAGTCTCCTAGACATTTTTCTTTATTTTTTGTTTCATGTATTTAGTTGCATTACGTCACTAGATGGCGCTATAGGTCTTAATTCTTTTCACCAGTTATAACTAGTCTTATACTTCTTACTCAAATGGGGTAAATGATCTGCTAAATAAAGTTAACCCCATATAATTTATAATGGTAGACTCGGTCCATTTAATAACTAAGTCAAAATAGTGATATGATTCAACAAACATATTCAGGGTCGTGTGTGGTGCTGCTAGGTAAAGCATCATATGATCTGTATATAAACTTACATCCTCTAAATGTGTGGCTTTTAGATGAAAACCTAAGAAGTTACAGCACATTTTAGCAGACAGGGGTTCAATAACTGCGGCATATGTAGCGGCCATAAGCTGTTGCAGGGCGGCCTTGACTTAATGGGCTTACCGGTTACCTTCTCCTGGCCTGCTCCTCCGCGTCTAGGGGTTCCCAGGGTTGATACCCAACGACTTGTACACTGACACAGATGAAGTCCTTTCAAAAAGGTTTATTTTGCAGTAGAACTTTCACAAACACAGTCTCTTTAGGGAACAGAGGTCACAGGTGAAGAACTCCTTGAACTGCAGGTTTAACACAGTCCCTATTTCCACCCAGAGAGTAGCCACTCGCAGCTGGGCACTTCAAAGCTGAACAGACCTCTAGCCAGAGGTCATGGCAGTCAGCACGTTGACTCAAAACTTGAACAATCAACTGAGAGTATAAAGGAACCTTTTTGCAACCGTACCTGGAACATTTTCCGCTTCCTTTGTGGTACTGGAAAAGTGTGAACTCATCAATGTCCTTCCCAACTCAGTAACCAGGCACTTCTCAGGATGCCACTTGCTGGCCCTCCTCCAAAGAGTCCTCCCCCGGTCACTTCCACAAGCTGCGGTGCCTCTCCAAGCCGAGAGCACACCCGGACACATTGAATCCTCCCTCAGTTACAGCGCCTCGGACCAGCAGGTTCCGAGACTCGGGAACAGATGGATCCCTACCCCAGACCAGACAGGTCTACCAGGGGCCACTGACAGGAACATGTGGCGGGATGTCGAACACCCCGTGACCAGGACCCCCTACGGGGCTACCCCAGTCCTGGAACCAGAACAGACCACACGGGTCTCACAAACAACTCCGGAACCCCAAACACGTGACCCACACCCATTTAAGTACCCCCTCCCAGAATCCTCAGCGAGCCCTGGCACTCCCGCTGATTGGTTCCGAGTGGGCCGATACCCAAACATCCAACCAGGCTGGGTTCTAGCCTGTCATGTGCACCTCACCGCTGACATGACCAGGCAGAACTTCTAAACACAGCCTGGCCAGACTGAGGTTAGGCCTACCTATAATAATTAACCCTACCTATAATAATTAACCCTCAGAACCTTTAGTGTCCTGAAGTCAAAAACTAAATTTACAATGCGTGTGACATTTGGTCCCAAATGTCATCCGTTACACATACAATAGTGGAAATCAGAGTTGTAACTAGAACCTCCAGGGCCCTGGTGCAATAAACCATGAAGGCCCCCCTGACCCTCCCCCCCCTCCATCTGAGCCCCAGGCTTCCAGTTCTGGGAGGGCATCGATGGACATCCTTATAGAGCCCTGCCTCACATGTGCCCCCTAGGGAATGCATCCAGAGTTGTCTGTGACTGCTGTGTCCTTCGGACACAACTGATCACAGATCATGGTAAAGGGCCAATCACAGCAGCCCTTTACATTGTGATCAGCTGATCACATGCAAATAGACTTGCTGGTTATCAGCAGTCCTTTCCTCCTACTGTGTCTGTGTGAGTAAAGGAGAGCCATTAATGAGTAAGACTGTCAGTACGTTGTGCCCTGATTATCAGTGCGGCCCCATCTGTTCCAACGTTGCACACAGGAGGAGAGGCGGGAGGAAAAGGGGCAGGTCGGCTTTCTCCTCTCCCATCCCTGAGAGGGAGGAGGAAGGGGGAAACTGTTAATTCAGGCTCCAGGCTATATGAGAGAGACACTCTCTCAGCTCAGAGCCCTGCAGCCAGCAACGCTTCTGGGGCCCCCCGACAGTGGCAGAAAGCCAGGGCCCAGTCGCAAGTTCAACCTCTACGACTCTGGTAGTTCTGCCACAGGTGAAACGGATAACAACTCTGCCTAGTCCTACTTTGCAAAGGAAAGGGTTCAGAGATCCACACATTTATATACACTCTAGCATTAGGGCTATGGAAAAGTAAATGTACCCATTGTATTAAAGCTGTGGCAGATTCCAATTTGTCAAGGACAGCTTAGAGGTAAGGGCATTTCAAGGCACCAAAAGCATTGACTGCAGCTAATGACGCTATCACGCCTGGTGGCTCATTTTCAATGCCTTTGTGGCCCGATACCACTCGCCATTCTGTACAAAATTGAGATTTAGAGGACCTGCATAATTTGTAATAAAAACATCTTTGCTATTCTGAAGCTTTCCTCCAACCACTTTGCATATTGTTTTATGTAGCAAGGGCCCCCGACCCCTAGAGGCCTAATGGTGACCTCCAGAGTCAGGGAGAGCTGAAATCCTTCTATGTAGAGTGGGTTACGAGGTATGGTGGATGTAATGCAAGGTAGATTCATGGGCGCCAGACATTTCTTGAATGTAAAGAGATCTATTGTCTCTTAAACAGAACTGTGGGAGAGAGGGTTTAGGGCCAGGACACCCTTTTAGTAGTTGTGATGTTAATTGTCAGACTCCGAGACTTCTACAGGTAGACATCCATGCAGGGAAAGGCCTCCAGCAAGACACCACATCTGCATGCAGGGCCGCTGATAGGATAGTACAACCAGCCCTGTTGTACCTGCCCAGCCAGCAGGGAGGGGGGCCCGAGCAGATTTCTAGCTAAAAAAACAAATTAGCTAAATAACTTTATTAATCTGCACCTACTTCATTGGCAAGGTATATAATACTTTCCTGGGCCCCATCAGGTTAATAGAGGGGCCCAGGAGGTGAGAGCAGAAGAAGAACTTTTTTTTCCATTTGCAGGTGGAGGCATACAATCCCTGCTCTGCATCAGTGTACCTTGTGCTCACTGTATGCTTTCCTCAGCGGATGGATTCAATTGTAATGTGGCTCCCTTCCCTGAGTTAGTGCAGTGCTGCATCCTGAAGGAGAGACTGAAAGAGAGTAATCCTGATGCCAGTGTCCTGTCGAGAAAAGTCCCCCATTGGATAGTGTCTGCCCTATACTACGCATCCAGGTTCAAGCCCCACCTTCCAAGTGGACATGGAGTTAGAATAAAAATACGCCACGCGAAGCGAGGCCATGCCCGAAGTGTGGCGGCGAAGCGAGCCCGCGACGGGCCCTGTTACAAAGTGCTGTTTTACAACATCGGCAGCTTGTGACAGAATGTACTATTACGTGCGAAGGCGCCGTTCATCTTCAGAGACTTTCGGAGTCTCCTTTGTCCTCCATACTGCGCAAGCGATGAGCCTGCGCAGTATAGGGCAGACACTATCCAATGTGGGGACACTTCTCGTCGGAACACTGGTCCACAGGCAAGCAATTTCCCCAAACACACACACACACACACACTGACACATCACACAGGCTAAGGCTCAGTCCCCACACTCCCCATTGTGTGCTCATGGTCATTATGAAGATCAGAGCACAGCAGGTTCTCTATGGCTTTGTCAGTGTAAGATGCTGTGTGGTGCTGACTTTCTTAATATATGGCTGTACTCTGTGTTACAGACTTTATAACACAGCACAGCCATAAGAAAGTCAGCACCACACAGCATGTTACACTGACAGAGCCATACAACACCTGCTGTGCACTGATCATCATAATGATAATGACCATGAGCACATAGTGGGATGCTACTTTACACATGTGTTGGGGGGGAAGTACAGTAAAAACACACAGCCAAGCTGCATTTTTACCACCCCCCAAATCACTCCCCTTTAAGAATTTTTCACCCAAGCTTTTAAATCAGGTCTGCCTGTCAGTCTTTCCTGTGGACCAGTGGGTACAGTAGTTGCATATGATGGGAAAGTGGCGGCAATTGATAGGCACAGTGGCTGCGTTTGATGGGCACAGTGGCTGCAATTGATGGCACAGTAGCTATGTTTGATGACACAGTGACGGCAATTGATGGGTACAGTAGCTGCGTTTGATGGCACAGTGGCAGCAACTGATGTGTTTTTTTCTGAATTTTTCAGTTTCTTTGCGACCCCCCCCATCAACTTTGAGCACCAGCAGTCACTGATGTGGACCTGATTGAAAGCTCCATGTAGGTCTACAGGAGTCCAGATATGAATTGACTTCATTCAGGTCAAAAAAAAAAGAAAAAAAAAAGGAAAAGAACATCCTTTTCTATTTTTTCAGACCTAAATGTGACAGATCAGAGGTAGCCTGATGTAAATGGACACAAGTCTGTGGTGTATGGGGACACAAACTGAGTGGGCACAGATGTCAAAACACTGACATCTCTCTCATTCAGATCCAGTTATAATTGGTGGGGTACTGTAAAGCTTCCAGGTGTCGACGTCGCTGGACTCCAGGATGGGTAAGTGTCCATTTATTAACCACTTCAGCCCGGAAGGATTGACCCCCTTCCTGACCAGAGCACTTTTTGCGATTCAGCATTGTGTTGCTTTAACTGACAATTGCGCAGTCGTACGACGTGGCTGCTAAACAAAAAATTTTTTCCCACAAATAGAGCTTTTGGTGGTATTTGATCACTCCTGCGGTTTTTATTTTTTGCCCTATAAACTAAAAAAAGTGACAATTTTGAAAAAAAACACATTATTTTTTTAATAAATATCCCCCAAAAATATATAAAAAAAAATGTTTCCCTCAGTTTAGGCCTATACGTATTGTTCTACATATTTGTTTGTAAAAAAAAATCACAATAATCAATTATTGATTGGTTTGTGCAAAAGTTATAGCGTTTACAAAATAGGGGATAGTTTTTAGGCATTTTTATTAATAATTTTTTTTTTACTTCTAATGGCAGCGATCATCGATTTTTATTATGACTGCAACATTATGGCAGACACATCGGACATTTTTGACAAATTTTTGGGACCATTGTCATTTATACAGCAATCGGTGCTATACAAATGCGCTGATTCCTGTGTAAATGACACTGGCATTGAAGGGGTAACCATTAGCTGGAAGTGTAGGGGTTAAGTGTGTCCTTAGGAGTGTTTAATAACTGTGGGGGGCGTGGCTACATGTGACACGTCACTGATCTCTGTTCCCGTTCACAGGGAGCAGAGATCAGTGACACTGCCACTAGGCAGAATGGTGAGATGCTTGTTTACATTAGCATCTCCCCTTTCTTCCTCCCCGTGAGACGATTGCGGGTATCCCCGTGAAGATCGAGTCCGCGAGACCCGTGACCCAACTCTCGGAGCTTGCCTGCACACTTACAGGGCAATGTACAGGAACGTTAATTTGCCTGTACGAGCCTTTCTGCCAACGTATATCGGTGTGAGGTGGTCGGCAAGCAGTTAAACAGAACTGTGGGAGAGAGGGTTTAGGGCCAGGACACCCTTTAGTAGTTGTGATGTTAATTGGCAGACTCCGAGACTTCTACAGATAGACAGCCATGTAGGGAAAGACATCCAGCAAGACACCACATCTGCATGAGTAGGACCACTATCTCCTATGGCAACAGTCTTGCAACAGTTTCTAACACAAGTTGTAACTCCTTTACTTCCTCTACAATCTCTTATTGTAGATCTTCACCCAACTGAGCTCCCACTCTAGACTTGCTGATCAACTGACACTGGATTCCCTGAGGTCTTACAATCTTCTCACACAGTATCTTCCTCAAGCGTCACCCCCGTGTCCATGCTGGGTCCCTAGCTTGGCACTCACAGATACTCAAGTGTCACTCCCAGGGGCGGATCCAGAGTCTAATCTCGGGAAGGGCACTGCCAAAATTTTTGCAGGCAATTTGTAGGAGAAATGGCTGGTGTTGGGGCTTCAATCATCACGGCACCATGGTTAATATGGTGTCAGGATGATTGAAGCACATTATTTCTCTTATTACATTGTAATATAAAATGAAATAGTTCAACTCGCCATAATGCAGAATCAGTGGGGGCCCTGAGTGTGTCACTTGCCACCGTTACCTGCCTTCAGATGGGGCTTGTCACTTGCTACGTCATCTGGTATGAGATGCAGATTGTCACTGCCAGTGGCCAGTGACAGTGTCCCTGTTGTCCCAGAGTGAGGCCTGCATAGTAATGGCAGTCTTTTAGATTCAGAAATGCGGCGATGCAGGGGGAGGTGAGAGACAGTGGCGTCTCCAGCTTTCATATTTAGGGGGGCACATCGGGGGACAGGCACAAAAGTAGGGGGGCCAACTATAAAATGCAATTGTATATACACACACACACATGTAAATAGTGTCTTGAAAAAGTATTGGTGGTTGCAGCCAGGTGTAGGGGAGGACAGAGTGAGAGCAGGCAGGTGGAGAGGAGGACAGAGTGGGAGCAACCAGGTGAAGGGGAGGACAGGGTGGATGCAGCCAGGTGGAGGGAAGGACAGGGTGGATGTAGCCAGGTGGAGGGGAGGAAAGGGTGAATGTAGCCAGGTGGAGGGGAGGACCGGGTGGAAGCAGCCAGGTGGAGGGGAGGACCGGGTGGAAGCAGCCAGGTGGAGGGGAGGAAAGGGTGGATGCAGCCAGGTGGAGGGGGAGGAAAGGGTGGATGCAGCCAGGTGGAGGGGAGGACAGGGTGAGAGCAGCCAGGTGGAGGGGAAGACAGGGTGGGAGCAGCCAGGTGGAGGGGAGGACAGGGTGGATGTAGCCAGATGGATTGGAGGACAGGGTGGGAGCAGCCAGGTGGAGGGAAGGAAAGGGTGGGAGCAGCCAGGTGGAGGGGAGGACAGGGTGGGAGCAGCCAGCTGGAGGAGAGGACAGGGAAGATGCAGCCAGGCGGAGGGGAGGACAGAGTGGGAGCAGTCAGGTTGAGGGGAGGACAGGGTAGATGCAGCCAGGTGGAAGGGAGGACAGGGTGGATGTAGCCAGTGATAAGGTCCTGTACCTCTATGGAAGCCTGCATCCCGCCCCCCTTCGTCCACCTCGCTCCCCCCACCTGGAGGCAAGTTCTTACCTTGGAGGATAATAATAGAATCGCTGGCTCCCTCCACCTGACAACCTTGTGGTCCCTCTTCTCCTCTTTTCCTCTTCTCCCTCCTGCTCGACATGCTGGAAGCTGCAGTCCTCTCAGAATCTTCCTGGGGCCTGCTGGTATCTGGAACTACATGTCCCATAATCCTCTAGCTGCTAGTTTCCCAGCCATTGGCTCTGAATGTAGCCAATAGGAGGGCATTGCCAGGTAAATGCTAGGCTCAAGGAGGAGAAGGAGGGATGGAAATCCCCTGCAGCTGCGGCTCTGCCTGTGTCACTCCCTTCACAGTGCCTGTCAGTTTCGGCACCGCTGCACTAAGTCAGCAACAGCTGATGGGGGGGTCGGTATCAGCACAGCCTGCTCACTATTTTCACGTGGTCACCCCACTGGCATGCTTGGTCCCTGGCTTGGCACACAACAATGCTCTGCAAGCGTCACCTCCACTGGCTGGGTCCCTGGCTTGACATCTGCTAAAGTTTCCCAATTCTTCACTGTCCACGGTTGGTGAGAATACTGCTCTGGTACTTGCTTCAGCTATTCAAAGTAGTCCCTGGTAACAAGGTGGATGGTCCCTTAGTCGCGACAGTTTTCCCCTCTTTCCCCTCCGACCACGACGAGTTCTCCAGCCTGCAGAACCGTTTCTTCTGGTTGGACTGCAAGCCGCAGTCCCAACCCTATGCTGCTCTCTTGCTTTTGGATAGGCCCTCAGACAGTCTAGCAGCCAGATGCCCCCAGGATAGGCCTTAGGTCTCTGGTATAGCAGCAACACACGTCCACCCGGACCGCCGTCCAGGTGGCACAGAACCCCGATCACCTGACTCCACCCAAATAAATAAGCTCTCCCAGCAGGCCAAGGGACTCAAGAAAATCCCTGCTTATTGGCTGAGATACCCCATATACACCTAATCTGTCCCTGCAATGGCCTTGTCTTATCTAATGCCACCAGGTACCCAGCCACCTAGCAACAGAAGAGAGAAGTGCAGCAATTCCAGAATTAGGGCAAAGGCAGTGGACCTCCTAGCAATTGGCCAAGGCAACTATCATTTGGCAAATTTAAGAGCAACGCTGCCTAAACATCAGGGTGCTACATCTATATATACTGTGATTTTGTATGTAGCGGGGACATAATTGTGTATTGATGTAGTTATGTTTATATCAATGTTAAATCTGTGGACATTGCGATGGCTCAGTGTTTGGAGCCATCTACTGACACAATCTGGTAATGCACAGATATGGTGATTTTAGAGCACAAAAGACTTTCATAGGAAGTGATGTTTGTGTAGATAAGAGGTTTGACCTTTGTTACCCAGAAGTCCGTGACCTACCCATGAACACTCTGATATGCAGTGCATGCTGGGTAGGGGATAAAAGGAGCTGCAGTGGCCATATTTGGACTCTTGGGACCACGCTGCTTGCCTGTGCAGAACTGTGTGGAAGGTTCTCGGACACATTAGCAGACAGTCACCGCGGAGTGCAAACCGGACCGTTTGCGAGGTGACTTGACGGAGCCTGAGAGCTGGTGATCGGATTGACGAGGTTCGGAGATGCTTGTCGGAGTAGCAGAGGACCGGATCCAGTCAGTGGAGCGACACAGAGCATCTGGCCCAGCCTAAGCGGGAGCAAGCTGCAGTTATCGGACCAAAGCCATCACCCCGAACTCTGATCCAGTTGGTGAGCGGGTTACGGCCCACTGTTTAATATTATTGCACGCAGTTAGACTTACTCACAGGCCTCGCTGGAACCTGTTTTTCCACGGAAGCGTAACTGAGCAACTGACATTTAGTAGGCTTGAGGCCCAGTTCACTTTAGCGCTGAAAGTGTGATTACAAGTTCTTGGAGTTATACCTGGAGTATTCTGAGTTAACTTTCTCCACTTACCCCTTTGGATTACAATTACCTGAGGAACCATTTAAGCTAGCGAAGAAAGAAGATAAAGGAGGAAATACTTTAAGTGAGGCCTCACGTAGACTTTAAGTAAGGGGAGCTCCCATGTCTAGACAAAAACATACTTGCATATTGCTTATTGTATCTGACTGTTGATTCATACTGTACTGACGCTCTACGTTGGGACGACAGTGCACCCCCTGTAATCACTTATCTGCTATACTTTCAGTAAAAGTATTTCTGGTTAAGAGTACAAGTGTGTGGCCTACTGTCTTTCCCCACCAGGTGGAGCCAGAGGATCCTGAGGGATCGATATAGGTACCTTATACTGTTTATATTGTACTGTATTATTATTGCACCACAGCTGTGCCAAGGGGACAGAGTTACATGGAAGGGGGTTTCTCAGAAGAGTGCAGGCCCAACTCAAATTAGCAGCTCCTTCGTGAGTCAGTGCTACACGTACTTACCAAATATGCTACGGAAATCTCCCTCCACTAAGTTTGGCTGCATCCATTTTAACTGTGGGCAGCTGAAGCTGCTGCCTGTTCATTTCCTGGATTTTCACAGAAACACAGTGGCACGCCTCAAGCTCTGCACCTCTCATTTGCCCTCTTATGACTCATCTCCCCCCCCTCTTGGCAAACTCTTACGAGAGAGAGAGCTGTGCATGATGTCATAAGCCTAGGCTTTTTACCAGACAAGAAACAGGAAGTGGGCTGTATAAGGTATTTACTGGCAGAAAAAAAAACGTTTTACTATTCAAAGTTAAAACAACAAGGACAGAAGATTTAATAGATGTAACGTTGAAAAAATGACTGAAAGTCTGCTTTAAGGATAATTTATCTTTTTAGGTTAATTTCTTGGTGCACAACAGCTACAAACACCACACCAAAACGACACTCCCATGAAGTATTTTTTTTAAAGAAAGCATTTGATAGGTTATACATGCACTGTAAACATCTGCATTGATTATGACTACTTTTCCAGAGATTGGGCTATTCTAGTTCATTTACAACCTCAGTAGGGATGCTTATAACAAAACCTATTAGACAGTCTGCCTTCATCTTTGCCAAATTTGAGTTAACTCCCACATAATTCTAGAACTTTACAATCTCATCTGTGTGGCTATATCTGTTTAATATGAAGCAGCCTCTTTTGTTATTCAGTATACTAATGTGCATGTTATAGGCATTGTTGGTTTTAGCCAACATATGGACCCCAGGTGGGCGAAATTTACTAATACTGCTCAGCCTGACCTTCCTCTTAAACTTTCTTACACGTACACTGCTCCGGTGGCCGATATCACTGCTGAGAGTTACTTCCGGGCATCACGGCTCCGGCGCTGTGATTGGCCAGAGCCACGATACTGTCACTCCCGCGCATGCGCGCGATAACGGCACACTCGCCGAAGCAATCAGTTTGTGTCAGTGCACATGTGCCGATGATGTTGGTACATGCAAATACAGGGGATATCTCCTAACCCGTGCAGGTTTAGAAGATATCCTGAGTAGCTACAGGTAAGCCTTATTATAGGCTTACCTGTAGCATAGAGTGGTCCGTAAGGGTTTACACCCACTTTAAATGAACTGACTTGAGAAATGTAGAATCCACTCAGCATTATTACTCTTGTTTAACCACTTGCCGACCGCCGCACGACGATATACATCGACAGAATGGCACGGGCAGGCATATGGGTGCCTGCGGCGGTCGGTATTCGTTCGGGAGCGATCCGGGATGAGGGGGCGGCCATTCATTCATGGCCACCCCCTCGCGATTGCTCCCGACGAATGGAAATGCTCTGTGACATCACTTCCTCTCCTGTAATGTAAACACAGGCAGAGGAAGTGATGTAATCTCTCCTCCGTGTCGGTATTTTTCGTTCCGGCACCGAGGAGAGAGGATCGGTGAGTTGCACCAACACGACACTACACAGTAGAACATGCCAGGCACACTCACACCCCCCCTTCACCCCCCGATCACCCCCCCAATTACCCCTGCCCCCCCCCCCAGTCACAGTGACACCAATTGCATTTTTTTTAATTTTTTTTTTGCATTGGTGTCATTTGTGACTGTAATAACTGTTAGGGCAGTTAGGGTTAGCCCCCTTTAGTTCTAAGGTACCCCCCTAACCCCCCAATAAAGGTTTAACCCCGTGATCACCCCCCGTCGCCAGTGTCACTAAGGCTGGGTTCACATTGCAGCGGTTTATGAGAACGGATGTGATTCGCACCGCACTGCAGTGCAAATCACATCCGATCTCTGTGCGATTCGAGTTCAGCCATACAGATAGTATGGCTGAATTTGCGTCGCACCCGCCGCACCCGCCGCAAATTCGCACGGGACCCTTTTTTTGGTCCGCAGCAGAATCGGATCGCATGGGTGTTCACACCATGCGATCCGAGTTTGCAGATCGCACTGCGATATGCGAACTGATCTGGGGGTGTCATTAACATTTCACTGACACTCCCAGCAGTTCGCATAGGGCAGTGTGAACTGCCGCCGGGAGGCATGCGATGCGGGAACCCGCCGCGGATTCGTGGCGTTCCTGCATCGCTCCAGTGTGAACCCAGTCTAATAAGCGATCATTTTTCTGATCGCTGTATTAGTGTCACAGGTGACGCTAGTTAGGCAGGTAGGTATTTAGGTTCGCCGCAGCTTTTTATAGCCCAGGGACCCCCATATACTACCGCATAAAGCCCCCTGATTGCCCCCTAGTTAACCCTTTCACCAGTGATCACCATATAACGGTTACAGGTGACGCTGGTTGGTTAGTTATTTTTTTATAGTTTCAGGGCACCCGCCATTTATTACCTAATAAAGGTTTAACCCCCTGATCACCCGGCTGGCGTCATTTGTGACTGTAATAACTGTTAGGGCAGTTAGGGTTAGCCCCCTTTAGTTCTAAGGTACCCCCCTAACCCCCCCAATAAAGGTTTAACCCCGTGATCACCCCCCGTTGCCAGTGTCACTAAGGCTGGGTTCACATTGCAGCGGTTTATGAGAACGGATGTGATTCGCACCGCACTGCAGTGCAAATCACATCCGATCTCTGTGCGATTCGAGTTCAGCCATACAGATAGTATGGCTGAATTCGCGTCGCACCCGCCGCACCCGCCGCAAACTCACACGGGACCCTTTTTTTGGTCCGCAGCAGAATCGGATCGCATGGGTGTTCACACCATGCGATCCGAGTTTGCAGATCGCACTGCGATATGCGAACTGAACTGGGGGTGTCATTAACATTTCACTGACACTCCCAGCAGTTCGCATAGGGCAGTGGGAACTGCCGCCGGGAGGCATGCGATGCGGGAACCCGCCGCGGATTCGTGGCGTTCCCGCATCGCTCCAGTGTGAACCCAGCCTAATAAGCGATCGTTTTTCTGATCGCTGTATTAGTGTCACAGGTGACGCTAGTTAGGCAGGTAGGTATTTAGGTTCGCCGCAGCTTTTTATAGCGCCAGGGACCCCCATATACTACCGCATAAAGCCCCCTGATTGCCCCCTAGTTAACCCTTTCACCAGTGATCACCATATAACTGTTACAGGTGACGCTGGTTGGTTAGTTATTTTTTTATAGTTTCAGGGCACCCGCCATTTATTACCTAATAAAGGTTTAACCCCCTGATCACCCGGCGGGTGATATAAGTTTGAGGGTCAGATAAGGTCTGCGTCGCCCCAGGCAGCGTCAGGTTAGTGCCAGTACCGCTAACACCCACACGCAAAGCATACACCTCCCTTAGTAATATAGTATCTGATCAGATCTATATTAGCGTCGCCAGCAGTTTAGGTTTCCCAAAACGCAT
This sequence comes from Lithobates pipiens, assembly GCF_037356315.1. Classification (NCBI taxonomy): domain Eukaryota; kingdom Metazoa; phylum Chordata; class Amphibia; order Anura; family Ranidae; genus Lithobates; species Lithobates pipiens. The sequence continues at coordinate 533,539,237 of NW_027507903.1, read as the reverse complement.
TGTTAGCGGGATCAGCCCAGATACCTGCAAGCACCTGCGTTTAGCCCCTCCGCCAAGCCCAGCCCAGCCCACCCAAGTGCAGTATCGATCGATCACTGTCACTTACAAAACACAACACACATAACTGCAGCATTCGCAGAGTCAGGCCTGATCCCTGTGATCGCTAACAGTTTTTTTTGTAGCGTTTTGATACAGTCGCTGACAGCCTAGGTGCTTTTTTACCTGTGAGTCTCACTAGTGTACCCCTAAATTTAGGGGTGTCTACTTTCCAAAATGGGGTCATTTGGGGGGGGTTTGTGCCATCTTGGCATTTTATGGCCTTCAAAACTGCGATAGGTAGTGAGGAGTAAAATCAAAAATTTACACCCTTAGAAATCCTGAAGGCAGTGCTTGGTTTTCGGGGCCCCGTACGCGGCTAGGCTCCCAAAAAATCCCACACATGTGGTATCCCCGTACTCAGGAGAAATAGCAGAATTTATTTTGGGGTGTCATTTCACATATGCCCATAGCATGTGTGAGCAATATATCATTTAGTGACAACTTTGTGAAAAAATAAAAATAAAAGTTTGTAATTTTCCCGCAACTTGTGGCAAAATATAAAATATTCCATGGACTCAACATGCCTCTCAGCAAATAGCTTGGGGTGTCTACTTTCTAAAATGGGGTCATTTGTGGGGGTTTGTGCCATCTTGGCATTTTATGGCCTTCAAAACTGTAATAGGTAGTGAGAAGTGAAATCAAAAATTTACGCCCTTAGAAAGCCTGAAGGCGGTGCTTGGTTTTCAGGGCCCCGTACGCGGCTAGGCTCCCAAAAAGTCCCACATATGTGGTATCCCCGTACTCAGGAGAAGCAGCAGAATTTATTTTGGGGTGTCATTTCACATATGCCCATAGCATGTGTGAGCAATATATCATTTAGTGACAACTTTGTGTAAAAAAAAATAAAAAAAATTTTTTTTGTCATTATTCAATCGCTTGAGGCAAAAAAATAAAATATTCAATGGGCTCAACATGCCTCTTATCAATTTCCTTAGGGGGTCTACTTTCCAAAATGGGGTCATTTGGGGGGGTTTTGTACTGCCCTGCCATTTTAGCACCTCAAGAAATGAGATAGGCAGTCGTAAACTAAAAGCTGCGTAAATTCCAGAAAACGTACCTTAGTTTGTAGATGTGACAACTTTTGCGCAAACCAATCAATATACAGTTATTGACTTTTTTTTTACCAAAGACATGTGGCTGAATACATTTTGGCCTAAATGTATGACTAAAATTGAGTTTATTGGATTTTTCTAATAACAAAAAACTAGAAAATATCATTTTTTTTCAAAATTTGCGGTCTTTTTACGTTTATATCGCAAAAAATAAAAATCGCAGAGGCAATCAAATACCATCAAAAGAAAGCTCTATTTGTGGGAAGAAAAGGACGCAAATTTTGTTTGGGTACAACATTGCATGACCGCGCAATTACCAGTTAAAGCAGCGCAGTGCCAAATTGTAAAAAGACCTCTGGTCATTGACCAGCAAAATGGTCCGGTCTGAAAGTGGTTAAGAAACATTTGTCTTGTAATAACTATAAATCAGTGGACTCCAAACTGCGGCCTGGGGTCCAAATGCGACCTTTTGCTTGGCTTTATCTGACCATTGGGGCACTATTCCTCCCACTGATAACAAGGCACTATTGCGCTCACTGACACCAATAACGGGGCAATAATTCCTGCACTGATAACAGCTATTGTACACTATTCCTCCTACTGACACCAATGATGGGGCACTATTCCTTCCACTGGTACCAACAATAGGGCACTATTCCTCACCCTAATTCTAAAGATGGGGATTGCCAGAACATCCTACTCCCACTCTCCACAATTCGGCCCCCTTAAAGTCTGAACTGGCCCTTTATTTGGACTGTTTAGAGACCCCTGCTATAGCTTATCTACTCTCAAACTCCCATTTTTACTAAAACTTTGTATGAATCATAGTGTAGCTAGGGCGCAATGGAAAATCCATTTCTTCTGACTTTGGCTAGTCAGGGTTCAGGACTGTATTCATCATCAACCACAAGATGTTCTTGAGATGACTTCAGAAATATTTATGCTCTTGGTAATTTAGAAAGCCTTTTGCTTGAAGCCTTCTGCCTCTTTTAGTAAAACGGCCTCTCACCACCATATCTCATGTTAGATCCACTTTAAGTTAACATTCATCAATTGTATTATCCCCCCAGTACAATAACATAAAATGGGATAGTTGATACTGGACAATTGTATCCAGTGGCCAGCAAAGCAAGCCAATTTCACATACTTCATTTGGGACTGCTGACCTTGATTTGGAGTCCCATATCTCTATTCCTGGATCTATGTCTATTTGGTGTTTTCGTTAAAGAATTATGAGGGCAGAAAAGTAGTCCATCAAGTCTGCCTTTTTTTTTTTTGATTTTTTTTTTAAGGTCAAGAATACAATTGCCCTTCACCAGATGGAGAATCTTTATCTTTTTGGAATTCCTTGGTGACCCAAATTTAAAATTGCATGTAAGAACTCTAAATGGCATCAAAAGTTGAAGTGAGTATAGGGCAAGTGTCATAGGGCAACTGCATATATGACAACTGATCTGATCAGCAACTTATCTTATTTGCTTTTTTAGGTGTGTTAACTGTGCCATTGAAAGGGTTCTGTTATATGTATTCTATACGTTTAAAAACTACCTTTTGATCCTACCAGGAATAAAGCACTGTCCTTATCAGCCTTGCTGAGGTTATCTTTGAGAACTACAGAACATCTCCCCCATGCTATGGAGTCCTAACACACTTCCTGTTCTAAAGTGACAATCTGTGATTCATGTGCAGGCATGGTATGAACTGGTCCAATAGGTGTAAGTGCCTGTGTGAATGAGGACTTTAGACAGTCTATTTGATTTCAGGTATGGGCAATCATGATTTGACCTTCCACAATTATTTTTACATTCATGGATCATCTTTGACATAAGTCTTGATCACCATGGGACATGATCAAAATAATAACTTTATATCTCTAATTAAAGTAGGTGACTTGTGTTTCTTTTATTATGATATTGTGAATTTGTATAGTCACCTGACGCCTTTACTATTTTACTCTTTATATATAACATTGTGATTGTTATGTACTTTCTTTCAATTCAATATACTAAATTAAAAAAAAAATGGTTTATTAGCTTATAAACGCTCAAAAGCTGTAATTAGCAAATAGTTATTGGTAATGAAAGTACTGCATATGATATACATTTATAAATGAAATCTGCCCTGCTTTTCAGCTTCATTGTTAGATGATTCTATGATTACGAGCATCTGCACAAAGCAAGTTAGCATTTAAAGCGGTTCCTCACCCTAAAGGCGAAGTTCCGCTAATCTAATCCCTCCCCCCCTCCGGTGCCACAATCGGCATCTTTCAGGGGGGAGGGGGGTGCAGTTACCTGGATAATCCAGGTAACTGCACCCAATCGGCATCTTTCAGGGGGGAGGGGGGTGCAGTTACCTGGATAATCCAGGTAACTGCACCCACTTCCGGCCAGACCGCCGCAGACCCCCGCAGACGCCCCCCCCCCCCTGTTGTGTTCTGGGAAACATACAGTTCCCAGAGACACAGCGGGGGACCATAAGAGACGCGCAGCGCGACTCGCGCAGTAGGGAACCGGGTAGTGAAGCCGTCATGCTTCACTTCCCGATTCCCTGACAGAGGATGGCGGCGGTGGCAGCAGCGAGACGAGCGATCGCTCGTCATCTCCCGCCGACATCGCTGGACCCTGGGACAGGTAAGTGTGATTTTATTAAACGTCAGCAGCTGCAATATTAGTAGCTGCTGGCTTTTAATATTTTTTTTTTAGGTGCAGCTCCTCTTTAAATTATCAGGGACTTAAAATATTATGTAACTAAAGGCAAAACTTTTTTTTTTTTTTTTGTTTTGGATAGAGTGGAGAGGGATTAGAACACCTGTCAGGTTTTTATTGCTGTCTGTGTCCCCATTAGGGAGAGTCACCCACTCTATTTGTCCTGTTTACCATTATTATCAACTCAATTAACATGGATGTAATAATTTACCAATGTTTATGTGCCAGTTTTTGCTGGTAGAAAGATCCTGAGTAAAAGGCAAAAGCTATGTTCTCTGAAGACCTTGCATATACAGTACATGCCTACATGTTTATACACACAGAAAATTCTTCTTCATCCCTTTCTAGCTGCCAGTGTTGCAACATATGTATATATACTGGTATATACTATGCGTTTAAATTACTGCACTCAAAGGTAAAAGCTGCATAAGGCCCCTTTCACATGGATGATCCGTTCAGGTCCGCCTGTCAGTTTTTCAGGCAGACCTGAATGGATGCTCCATAGAGCTCTATGGAGCGTCGGATGTCAGCGGTGACAAGTCTGCTGACATCCGAGCCACTCCGATCCGATAAAGTGTGACGGAGGAAAAAGCTATTTTTCCACCCGTCATCGGATCGGATAGGGTGACGACGGACACTGCGGTCCGTCGTCACCCGATCTCGATTAGGGGAGAGCGGCGCTGTGACAGGTACATCCCTGCGCAGTGTGCAGAGACAGACATGTCATCTTCCTGCTCAGCGGAGATCGCTCCGGCGATCCCCGCTGAGCAAGTGGATATCCACGGGGCAGATTGGCACTGATCCGCCCCTTGTGAAAGGACCCTTACTGATTTTTACATAACTGTGTGCATTGGCGCATAGACAACTATGCACCTGTGTTCAGATCCATAAAAAAAGTGCTAGACAGCTACAAATGCAATCATTTTTTTGGACTGTTTGCAAGAGGCCTAACTAGTATATAGAATACGTTTAAAAAAAAAAAAACTATCCAAAATAAGTAAAGTGCATCTGGAAAGTATTCACAGCGCTTCACTTTTTCCACATTTTATGTTACAGCCTTATTCCAAAATTTAATAAATTTATTATTTTCTTCAAAATTCTGCAAACAATACCCAATAATGACAATGTGAAGAAGTTTGTTTGAAATCTTTTCAAGTTTATTAAACAAAAAAGGAAAAAAAAATCACATGTACTGTACATAAGTACTTATAAGTACAAATACTTTGTTGAAGCACCTTTGCCACCAATTATAGCCTCAAGTCTTTTTGAGTATGATGCTACAAGCTTGGCACGCCTATTTTTGGGCAGCTTCTCCCATTCTTCTTTGCAGGACCTCTCAAGCTTCATCAGCTTGGATGCACAGCCATTTTCACATCTCTCCAGAGATGTTCAATCGGGTTCAAGTAAATATGATATGCTTTTCTATCTATTTACTAATGCTAACAGCACAAGTATTAAAAATAGTCAATGTTGATTGAGAGAGTGAAGTTCGGCTTTAAGGGCACTAGGATAGACGGATGGTCAATTACCTTCTAACTGGCACTCAAAGGGCTATATGCAATATTAAATGAAACTAAGGCCCCTTTTACACGGGGCGGATCAGTAATCAGTGGGGATCGCTCTGTTGTCCCCGCTGAGCGAGCGGATAGGATTTTCCTCCATCTGCAGAATCGGACAATTGCGGAGGCGGACAATAGCGGGTGTCTTATAGGGATGCATGTACATCCATATTTCATCCGCAAACGGATGGATGAAATAAGGACATACTGTCCGCATGTGTGAAAGGGGCCTTAAACAGGTGCAACTAGCATGTCTGTAACAGCATCAACTAATTGAAAAGGTAAACTGGTGTATACACCGCACCTTCATCGCTCCCGCCCCCGCTAGCGGCTGAATACCGCCGCTAAAACCACGGTAAAGTGGCGCTAAAAATAGCGCCGTTTTACCGCTGACGCCGCTTTGGCCCCAGTGTGAAAGGGGCCTAACTGAAATCCTATTGAATACTTGGATACATAATCCGTTGTTGGTAATGACAGCTTCAAGATGCCTCCTGTATGGAGAAACTAGTCGCAGGCATTGCTCACGTGTGATTTTGGCCCATTCTTCCTAAAAGTCTTCAAATCCTGAAGTTTCCGTGGGCCTCTTCTATGAACTCTGATCTTTAGTTCTTTCCATAGATTTTCTATTGGATTCAAGTCTGGTGATTGGCTGGGCCATTCTAGCAGCTTTATTTTGTTTCTTTAAAACCAATTGAGAGTTTCCTTGGCTTTGTATTTGGGATCATTGTCTTCCTGAAATGTCCACCCTTGTTTCATCTTCATTATCCTGGTAGATGGCATCAGATTTTTTTTTTTAAGAATGTCTTGGTACATTTTTCCATTCATCCTTCTTTCAATAACATGAAGTTTGCCAGTACCGTATGCTGAAAAACAGCCCCACACCATGATGTTCCCACCTCCAAACTTCACTGCTGGTATGGGGGTGTTTTTGGGGTGATGTGCTGTGCCATTTGACCTCCAAACATGGTGTGTATTATGGCATCCAAAGAGTTCAATTTTGGTCTCATCTGACCAGACTATATTTTCCCAGTATTTCACAGGCTTGTCTAAATGTTGTACAGCAAACTTTAAATGAGCTTCAACATGCTTTTTCTTCAGCAATGGAGTCTTAGTGGTGAGTGTGCATACAGGCCATGGCAGTTGAGTGCATTACTTTGAAACAATTGTACCTGCTAATTCCAGGTCTTTCTGAAGCTCTTCACAATTGGTCCTTGGCTCTTGGACAACTCTTCTGATAATTCATTTCACCCCTCTGTCAGAAATCTTGCAAGGAGCACCTGGTTGTGGCCGATTCATGGTGAAATTATGTTCTTTTCACTTCCATATTATTGCCCCAACAGTGCTCACTGGAACATTCAGACGTTTAGAAATCCTTCTGCAACCAATCCCATCAGTATGTTTTGCAACAACAAGTTTGTGAAGATCTTGAGAGAGCTCTTTGCTTTTACTCATCATGAGATGTTTGTTGTATGACACCTTGGTAATGAGACACTTTTTTATAGGTCATCAGTTGAGACTGAACCAGCTGATATTAATTTGACAAGGGGCAGGATTACTTTCTAAATACTGATAGATCTCCGCACCTCCCTTTCTTCATGTGTTCAATACTTTTTCCCTGTGTCATTCCATTTTTATTACACATAACTTCATTTCTGAACTTATTTGTTTTGGTTTCTTTGCAGCGGCGGAACTATAGGGGTCGCTGCAGTCGCACTTGCGACTGGGCCCTGCCGTTCTGCCGCTGTGGGGGGGCCCAAGACCTGTCATCTCCCCTGCACCTCTGGCTGGCACTTTAGAAAGCACTGGGGGAGGTGGAAAGCGGCGATCGGCAGCTCTATGGTGCTTGTGAGCGGCGGGATGTGCCTGGGGCTTGTAGTTCTCTCTTCCCGAGTGTCAGTGTATACAGTGGAGAGGAAAGGGGAGGGGCCTCTGACCCGGGCAGGTATCAGTTTCACTTTCAGTGAGTCGCTCTGCTTGTACACAGTTTCTGATACATGCCCTGGTCAGAGGCCCCTCTCTTCTCCACTGTATACACTCGGGAGAAGAACTACAAGCTCCAGGGAGATCCCCCTGCCTGTGGACACCATAGAGTTGCCGATCGCCGCCTCCCACCTCCACCAGCCAGGTACAGGGAAACCTCTGGAAGGGGGGGGGTCAGCTGTCTTGGTACCCTGATGTAAAGGGGGGCCCTCTGGGGACACTAATGTAAGGAAGGGGCCCTCTGGGGAAACTAATGTAAGAGGGGTTGCTCTCTGGGGATACTAATGTAAGGATGGGGCTCTCTGGGGACTCTTATGTAAGGAGGGGGCTCCCTGGGGATCTTGATGCAAGGGGGGGGCTCTCTGAGGACCCTGATGTAAGGAGGGGCTCTCTGGGGACCCTGATGTAAGGAGGGGGCTCTCTGAGGACCCTGATGTAAGGAGGGGGCTCTCTGGGGACCCTGATGTAAAAGGGGGGGCTCTCTGGGGACTCTGATATAAGGAGGGGGCTCTCTGGGGACTCTGATGTAAGGAGGGGGCCCTCTGGGGAGACTAATCTAAGAGGGGTTGCTCTCTGGGGATACTAATGTAAGGATGGGGCTCTCTGGGGACCCTGATGTAAGAAGGGGGCTCTCTGGGGATCTTGATGCAAGGGGGGGCTCTCTGAGGACCCTGATGTAAGGAGGGGCTCTCTGGGGACCCTGATGTAAGGAGGGGGCTCTCTGGGGACCTTGATGTAAGGAGGGGGGCTCTCTGGGGACCCTGATGTAAGGAGGGGGCTCTCTGGGGACCCTGATGTAAAGGGGGGGCTCTCTGGGGACTCTGATGTAAGGACAGTGCTCTCTGGGGACTCTGATGTAAGGAGGGGGCTCTCTGGGGACCCTGATGTAAGGAGGGGGCTCTCTGGGGACCCTGATGTAAGGAGGGGGCTCTCTGGGGACCCTGATGTAAGGAGGGGGCTCTCTGGGGACCCTGATGTAAGGACGGGGCTCTCTGGGGACTCTGATGTAAGGAGGGGGCTCTCTGGGGACCCTGATGTAAAGGGGGGGCTCTCTGGGGACTCTGATGTAAGGAGGGGGCTCTCTGGGGACTCTGATGTAAGGAGGGGGCTCTCTGGGGACTCTGATGTAAGGGGGGGGCTCTCTGGGGACTCTGATGTAAGGGGAGGCTCTCTGGGGACCCTGATGTAAGGGGAGACTCTCTGGGGAACCTTATGTAAGGAGGAGGCTCTCTGGGGACCCTAATGTGGTGGAGGCTCTCTGGGGACCTTGATGTAAGGGGGCTCTCTGAGGACCCTTATGGAAGGGGAGGCTCTCTGGGGACCCCTTATGGAAGGGGAAGCTCTCTAGAGACTCTGATGGAAGGGGAGGCTCTTTGGGGACCCTAATGTAGGGGGAGGCTCTCTGGGGACCTCGATGTAGGGGGAGGCTCTCTGGGGACCCTAATGTAGGGGGAGGCTCTCTGGGGACCTTGATGTAAGGGGGGGGCTCACTGAGGACCCTGATGTAGGGGGAGGATCCTGATGTAAGGGGAGATCTCTGGGGACCCTGATGTATGGGGAGGCTCTCTGGGGACCCTAATGTAAGGGGGGGCTCTCTGGGGACCCTAATGTAAGTAGGAAAGTTTTCTGGGGTCCCTGATGTAAGTGGGGGACCCGTACTCAGATATGTAATGACACATATATATATATATATATATATATATCTCTGATATACATGTGTATGCCCAACTTTCTTTTCTTTGCTGCTATGGGCTCTAGCCCCGAGATCTTTTGTAGACCCAGCAACGTCCCTGGTGGGGGCCCTTCATGGTTTCTTGCACCCGGGCCCTGAAGATGCTAGTTACGCCTCTGTTTCTTTGTATATATGGATTGCATGGGTTGTTATTGTTACATGTGGTGAAAATTTCATGTCAATAGCGCCTTTAGAAATGTATTTACCTAGAAAAATGGTGACACGTTCAATACTTATTTTACCCGCTGTAGCTTAAAAAGGTTGTGCAATCAGATTATACAGTGTGTGGGCAGGTTTACTTTGCTATTATCAGATCAGAAAAAAGATGATTGCTGAGTTTCTATGCTTTATTGCCCTTTGCCCACGCCTTGAAAAAAAAAAATCTTGTAAAAAAAGGGATATTTAGCCACAATCCTCCATAAAATCCTGTTTGCAGCTGAGCTGACCCAGCAGTTTTACATGGGGCACAGGAAAAATATTCTCTGACAGTCAGACAAAAGATGTTTCCTTTCAGTTAATTACATTTGGCCTGAAAGGACAGCTGTGTATTTCGGTATTCTTATCTATCAGTGAACAAGAGGGAACAGAGAGACTGTGCCCATAGGAAACCTTTCACCCGGCCTGACACAGCACATACAACTGTTGTCTTAGAATTTCCTCCCTGATTGCGCAATACAATATTTGTTTTTAAGGCCGATTGCAAAGACAGACTTAAAGTGACACTAAACTCTTGTTAAAGAGGAAGTGAACCCCGATGGGTTTTACTTCCTCTTTTGCTCCCCGCAAGGCCTGCAAATTAAAAGCATAATGGGCTAGTATGCATCGCATACTAGCCCATTATATGACACTTACCTGCAAACAAAGCCCGCGCTGTCCCCTATGCAGGCCAAGTCCATCTTCGCTCCTCTTCCTTCCGGGCCACGGACTTCGGCTCTGTGACTGGCCGGAGCCGCGTGACGCCACTCCCGCACATGCGCGCGAAAGCCGTCAGTTACAACACATGCTGGGGGAAGGAACGGCCATTTGACCATATCTCCCAACTTTCTGAGATAGAAACAAGGCACACTTATTAGCAAAAGTATGTAGGCATAGGTTAATAATTGTAACCCTAGACTTCCTCTTTAATTTAAAACATGCAACCTTAAAAAAATGTTAAACATCGCCAATGGAGATTTTTAAGGGTAAAAATTTGTTGCCATTCCACGAGCGGGCGCAATTTTGAAGCCTGACATGTTGGGTATCAATTTACTCGGCGTAACATTATCTTTCACAATATAAAAAAAAATTGGGCTAACTTTACTGTTGTCTTATTTTTTTCATTTTAAAAAAGTGTATTTTTTTCCAAAAAAACTGCGCTTGTAAGACCGCTGCGAAAATACAATGTAACGGAAAGTATTGCAACGACCAGCATTTTATTCTCTAAGGTGTTAGAAAAAAAATGTATAATGTTTGGGGGTTCTAAGTAATTTTCTAGCAAAAAACCCCTAGTTTTTAACGTGTAAACAGCAAATCTCAGAAAGCGGCTCGGTCCTTAAGTGGTTAACCACTTGCTGACCACTGTCTGCATATATACATTGGCAGAATGGCACGGGTGGGCGGACTCGATCACCGCAGGGATACCCATGATCGTGTCACGGAGTTGAAGAACAGGGAGATGTAAACAGCATCTCCCCATTATACCTAATGACAGGACACTGATGGTCTGCTCCCTGTCATTGGGAGCAGCGGTCAGTGTCATGTCACACACAGCCCATCCCCCAGACAGTTAGAAACACTCCCCTAGGACAAACTTAACCCTTCCCCGCCCCCTAGTGGTTAATCCCTTCACTGCCAGTGAAATTTTTCCAGTAATCAATGCAATTTTATAGCATTGATTGCTGTATTAATGCCAGTGGTCCCAAAATTGTCCGATGTGTCCGCCATAATGTCACAGTCATGAAGAAAAAAAAACGCTGATCGCCGCCATTACTATTAAAAAATATATATTAAAAAAAATGCCATAAAACTATTCCCTATTTTGTAGACGCTATAACTTTTGCGCAAATCAATCAATAAATGCTTATTGCGATTTTTTATTTTTTTTTACCAAAAATATGTAGAAGAAAATGTATCGGCATAAACTGAGGAAAAACATTTTTTTTTATATATTTTTGAGGGATATTTATTATAGCAAAAATTAAAAAATAATGTGTTTTTTTTTTCAAAATTGTCACAGTTTTTTTGTTTATAGCGCAAAAAATAAAAACCGCAGAGGTGATCAAAAACCACCAAAAGATCTATTTGCGGGAAAAAAAGGACGTCAATTTTGTTTGGAAGCCACGTCGCACAACCTCGCAATTGTCAGTTAAAGTGAC